>NC_136003.1:23380839-23700839 GCF_048128805.1 Centroberyx gerrardi
GTAATATAACGTTTGCCAAGTTAGCGAGCTGTTGCTCCATTTGTTTTGGCTACGTTAGTAACTGTGCTGTTACTACACGGTCTGAAAATTATTTCCAGTGCTTTTAAATTAAGCCTTAGGTACCATTTGGATGAATGATGAAGTGATTTTGAGTGTCACAGTCGAAATAACGCCTTTAACTTCTGCTGCTGGGCAGTAGGATGTCATGCTAGCTGACTAACTTCGTGTCCTGTTACCTAGATGAGCAATACAGCTTCTGGATTTTTTCCCATCCCGGATAGAGACTTTATGAAGTGGATCCAGTTGTCTGTTTACCATTCCAAGCATCCTTACCGCTTGCTTGTTTGCTGAGACGACTGCATTGACGTTTACTCGCCATGGCAGCGGTGGTTAGCTACTCTCCACCATGGTGGGTGAACCTGCTTCACAGACTTCCTCATTTCAACCTTCAATTCGAGCAGACGAGCAGTGATTTCCGACCTGAGGACTGGACATATCAACAGGTAAATTGTCATTACTGGTGACTGGATTTTCCCTTGACTCAAGTGACCCCAGCAGTTTTGATTCCCAGGCAGCCTAGAAGCCCACAGGGATATCTACACCTAAAAGTATACTACACAGTATACACACGTTTGTTTCAATATCAGTTTAGCTTCATGAGGACAGAGAGGAGGGTGTGTGGGGTGTGCTGTGTTGTCTCCAAGTTGTTCAGGAGTGTTTTCAACCTTGAATTTAAGACACACATTATCAGCTTCTCTCACTGACTCAAGACCTGCACATTTGCACCTGTTCTTTCCCTACACCTTTTGATCCATGCCACCATCTGTGTGTAGCTGTTATCCTTGTCTTGACCTCTGCCTTCAGGACACCAACCAACTTCTTGTATACAGTGTTTTCGAAGAGGATCCCAAGTTCCTCAACTCAATTGTTCCCCTTAAGTTATACTCATAATTAGCAGTGATAATACCACATTTGAGGGCCATTTGGATTTCTAACTGCCCTTGCAAAAGACTCACCATCTACAGTTAAACCCACAGATTTAAAGAGGTTAAGCTGGCAGCAAGGGTGTAGGCGAGTGCACAGCATGATGAACAACTAATACTGGGGGAGGGGAGAGACTCCTTTACTCTCAGCAGCATGGCATTTCTTCACATGGTCAATATTAAAGTGAATTGTGTAAATTTAGTTAATGTGATACTTTGTTTTTGGCACTCAGCACCCGCTCTGCCTTTGCCTCTGGTGATTCATAGTTCAGTGATTGACACTGGCAGCCTGCATATGGCCCCTCACCCCTTAGATTTGGCCCACAGGGTCCTGAGGAGCGTCCCTGCATGTATGCTGTTTGATATTGTTGAAAAGACAGCATAGTTGAATCTGTCAGATGAACACAGGGCTAACTACAGACTCCCTTGCCTTGTTTTTGCCCAAATCATGTGTTCTTTTTGGGTTTAATGTTCAACAGAGAAATAATTCAACAGCTGTGGGATGCTGCCAGGACCATAATACTTCAAAGCAGCTATAAGAGAACCATGTCAGCCTAGTCACAAGTTAGGGAAATGTTTTGGGGTCTTAAACTCTATGAAGACACTTATACCTAATTTAATGTTCATTGCTTTACAGACACAAGTGTCATCATAGGCCTATTAACTGACTCAACCATTGACTGAACATTATCCATTGCAGGTTTATTGTTCATTGAGTCATGTTGCGGTGGGCATGATATTGAATCAAATGTACCAAAGTCAATTATCACTTAAAGGGTTTCACTCAACCCTAAAGCAGTAACCACTGTCCCTAATTCATTTATTGATGAACTTTGCCTTGTTTCTGTTGTAAATTGCCTTCAATATCAAATCTTCAGTGGCATTGATTGTGGTTTTTAAAAGGTTTTGGCTGACTGGATGATGAGCGTGTGGCATGCTAGTTTCACAGACTACTGAATGAAAGAAAGACTTTACTTTGTAAGATAGAAGGTAGTTTTCCACAGTAGTGTGTTGGCCCCCAAGACTGTCCTTTGAACCTGATATTGGCACAAAGTTACAAAGCATTTCGGTGGAATGAATGTTCACTCACTCACAAAATGCTTCCTTTTTTGTGGAAATGGGAATTAGATATTCAGAAAAAGTGAGTCATGATTACTAAGTGTGTGAAAGAGGAAGACATGACATGCATCATAGTCAGCAGTATGCCGCCATGTGGAAAAACTTGTACGCCCCTTCATTTTTCCAAAAGAAATCCCATGGGAAAAAGTATACACATCCTTTCACTTTGGCTAAATTGTGTCAATGTCAGAAATTTGATATCAGGTCTCTTCATTGATCTGTAGGATGGACTCTAATTCAGAAAACATGAGCATCGCAAGGAATGTGCTGTTGGCCTATGGATGGCACTGGAGTCTATTTGCTCCATTTGCACGGTTCAGTGATCAACTCCCAGAGGTGTGACTCTTTGGTAGGACATTGGAAGGGTTCATTGGCTGGATAATGGTAGCAACTGTATGCGCATGATGCCCCACATGTATAGCTAGAACAGCTTGGACAAGATCACTTATGATGAGGGACCCGTATTCAGTGGAAACAGAATCCAGCTGAAATGCAGGTTTTATTAAAATATCACAGGTAATGCAGCAGTTGGGACAGATTATGTCACTCCCACTTGATGTTTTTCTGGAATCAAGTTACTTTAACACCTGTCATATGAGCAACACATACAGAGGTCAACATTAGGCTGGCCTACTATATGCAAGTGTTAATCTACTCTGATGCTATTTCACCATTATGACAAGCTGTTAAAGGGTACTTCCACTTATTTTCAACCTGGGCCTTGTTTTCCTAGTTTTTGCTGTCATGATGATTGATTGTGTTTAAAATTTCATCACTTACTTACACTTACACTGTAGAGCTTTACATACCACCAGTTCGCAGGGAGCGCTGTGTCCAATACACACACACACAGATCCAAAGCAATCTCCAATAGTTGATTGAACCCAAAAAGTAATTAAAACACGTCTTTTCAAAACAATAACGCTCACACTGCAATGAGACCTGTCTGTAGGGCTGCACGATTATGGCTAAAATGATAATCCCGATTATTTTGCTCGATATTGTGATCACGATTATTTATCATGATTATTCATCCATTTTGTTTTATTGCACTTGAGCATTTTAAGTTAACCGAAATGCCTTCACATTCATAATGTATTTTATAAACCTATAAATAAAAAAACATTCAAATGTACAAATCTTTGAACCTGTGATTCCGGTGCACCGGGTCCGTTGTTTTTTTTTCCGGGACCATCACCTCTGTAGCCTTAGTTTTTGGGCATTTGTATTCTAAGACACTTATTTTGTAAGAAGTCTATTTGGGTGTTTGTGGGCTTTTATTTTGAAGTTTCCCATAAGGACCCGCGGGAGAATTAGTGTAAATAAGGAAGTAGTACGTTTGCCTGTGTACTGCGTCTCTGGTCGGAGATTAAAAAGGAAATATTTTACCCCGTAACCCGTGCTTCATTGTATACTACACTTGGATCCAAGCTAATGGAAGAGTTTATACGCACTTTGAAAGGTCAGCGGCAAACTGGGTCAAAATTCAAGTAATTTGAGTTTTGATTACGTTGACTAACTGTTGCAGCCCTACACCAGAGCAAGCTAAACCCAGCGTGAATAATCGCCCGCGGCCACAATCAATTAATTGTGGAAGCCAATATCGACATCGCGATTAATATACGATTAATTGTGCAGCCCTACCTGTCTGCATCCAATTTTCGATCCATTGCCTGAAATTTGTGCATGGCAGTATTATTTTAACTGGCGTGAGCTAGTTGGCAAGTAGACCACACAAGCAAATTTTTAACACAATCATTGCCATGATGGCAAAAACTAGGAAAAGAAGACCCGGGCTGAAAATAGCCGGAATTATCCTTTAATTATTGTCGACACAATGCTCTCATTCAGGCTTCAGGGGAAATCTTGCATTGTCCAGATGGCTGAGCTGTCAGTGGTGATTGCCGTAGGCCTACTTAATGAATGGAACCATGATGCTTTTGAATTTGTGGCTCTCGCCCTGTGAAAAGGCGACATAAAAGTGATGCACCCAAAGTAAACACGCATTCTGTCTGTCACAATGGTGTCTTACTCCTGGATCATTGAACTGTGCAGGCAAACACAAGTCATTCTGTTGCAGTTGCACCTGATTAGCCAGTCTGTGTTGATCTTGTTTACATCACTCTGTCAGCACTGAACAGGAGGATTGGGCCACGGGAATATTCTCACTCATTGTAATTACGGTGTATTTTATAATTTGTTAAGGCTCTGCCTTCAGCCAGGAATTGTTCCAAGACTGACCAGCTGATTGCTACCAATGGGTTGGCAACCACTGCATTAGAGTGTATAGTCATGGTCAATTTCACAGTGATACATCAGTGAGAAAACCAAACGAATAGAACAACTGTGTATTTTTATAATAAAAAAAGTGGCTGGATGCAAATCTGCCCTACCCTTGAATCCTCAGGAGTATACAGTCAAGAGAAAGAGGCCCTCGGTGTGACCTACATATGAAGTGCTGTCGGCTGAGAGGTTGAACCATCACAGTATATCACTCTACTGCTAGCTTTGAAATGCTTCCAGTGAATAATGATGATGATCGCATGTAGCTGATATTACCTGTTTTGTCTTCTAGAGCTGTTCAGGTGCTATTCATCCCTCCCTCCCTTTCACTCTGTGTGGATTTCTTTAATAATCCTTTTCTCATTTAAAAGAGAGCTTTTGCTTTTGCTTTTTTTTTCATTCAGTTGTCGTCCAGGAGATCAGAGGACTGGAGTCCAGAATCTAAAATTAGCTCTATATTTAGTTTGCCTAAATGAATGGGCTCCTGCATTGTGTTCGTCATTTTCAGCTTTCTCACCAAGATCTAAAGCGGCTGTTGTTGGGGGGGAAAAATTCTGGACGGAAACATTTTCACAAAGCTTTTAGAATGACAGGAAAAAGACAGGGACGCAGTCATTTATCAGTTCTCTTGTTCAAAGTGCATGGACTAGACTTTACCCATTTATATTAAACCTTCAGTTTCACTCAGGACAGGCGTTAAAAACAGACACAAATGCAGAATGACACTGAATTAGGAGGTATGCAGGGCAAAGTAGGGGAACACTTGATATTTCAGCCATTTGTTGCCTGAAAAAAAATGAACAAATACATTTACATACTATTGTAAGGTGTAAATAGGAGGTGTCAGAAAATTTTAATACATGAGATGGGTATGAGTAATAGATCTCCAAAGGAAACTAACATTTAGCATGAGATTTAATTGAGTTATTAAACGGATGTAATTAACTGAATGGATACTGACTATGATGGGCCATCGATGAAGCCTTAAAAACACTCACTTTATGGCAAAAACACATCAGCGCCCCAGGGGGATGTTGGAGCACAGATGTTTGCAAGAAGGATTTAAGTTTATCATGCATATATGGCTTGTAATGAAAAAGGTCACAATCTCAGCACTGCAAAGCAAATATGATTATATAATATTATATAATGTTAACGTTACCCAATGTCCCCCTGGGGATAATTAAAGTTTCTGCTAAATCTAGTAATACTATCTGTATTTCAGGCATGACTGTCTCAACTTCCCCACTACTAGTTGAAATATGCAGTTAGTGTGCTTCTGCCCCAATGCATGACTAGACCTGTAAAATGCTGCTGCCCCAACTATAAAATTCAAACATTCACATTGGATGAATTGAGAGACTTGCTGTCTAATATATGTGGCTACATTATGAGAGTTATCACAGGAGAAGAGAGGGGATCATGTCTGACAAAGAAATCCGATTCTAAGATAAACTAGTGCTTTCCAAAATGAAGCCGTTGTTATGTTTTAGTAATTTGGACAAAGTCATTCATGCTTTTATCTCCTCATGGTTAGACTACTGTCACTGTCTTTTACTCTGGTTGGTTACCTGTTTGGGTTAGAAGGCCATAGGAGCTTAGGCTATAGGTTAATCAGTAACACCTTTGAAATCACCTCTTATAGACTTTCTTTTATGTGAAGTCTTATTGTGTTTTACTATTATTTTGACCCTCTATTCTCATTCTTTTATGTTGTGATGCCTTCTTGTTTTGCTTGATTTAATCTATTTAATTGGTTTGATGCTTACTTTTATTTTATCCATAAAGCACTTTGTAAACTCTGTTTTTAAAAAGTGCTTTACAAATGAAGTTAATTATTGCACCTGATCATGCCCCTGATAATATGATGCTTATCATCCATGCTCTGTGACTCTGCAGAAATGTGTTCCAATTAATCTGTAAGGTGCAGAATGTCTCCTACAAAATGATGCAGCCAATTAGTTACACCACTTTCACACTGAACTAGTAAGACAAGTCAACGGGAGACAATGAGGTCAGTGCCCTGCACAAAATTTCAAATAAACTCCCACACACCGCACTCTTGCATTGCTGGTGAAAATGTATTGATTCATCCGATGAAGGTTTTAACACCGAAACATCAGTAAATTTTCACCAGCAATGCAACACTGCAGTGTGCAGGAGTTTACTTGAAACACTGAACTAGTAACGCAGGAAATTTGCGGCTCGACCATCAGTGTGAAAGGGACGACCCGGGCAGGTGAACCCCACAAATCGACTCAGGGATGAGACCAGTGTGAGACGCTTGGTGTAAAGATCAGTGCTTAACCCGTGTCGTTGAACCACACCTCCTTTTTCCACTACACAACTACACAATGGGTGTGTTTACAAAGTTGACATAACAGTGGTGACAACAGAGAAGGCTAGATCACTGAATAATGTTGACTGCACAGGATGAACCAGGATCAGTATACCGTAATATTCCTGGGTCATGTGTGTGTGAAAGGGGTATCATGATGCCATGAGGTTTAAGTAACCCCCTCCTCCTGTCCCTGTCCCCCACCAGTCCATCCTGTTGCTGGGAGGCGTGGCGCTCGCCTGTCTGGCCCTGGACCTGCTGTTCCTGCTCTTCTACTCCTTCTGGCTGTGCTGCCGGCGGAACAAAAGCGAGGAGCAGCCCAACGCCGACTGCTGCTGCACGGCCTGGTGCGTCATCATCGCGACGCTTCTCTGCAGGTGAGTGTAAACACGGGGTCAAAGTGGTGATGATTCAGTGTGTTTGACCCGCCGAACTCTCATCCTCTGTTCTCCTGATCCCTCAGCATCGTTGCTAGTCTGGCTCATTGCAAGCCGAGTCACGATTCCTTGTCCCCGAAAGGCATTTTGAAATATTGTCAGACAAGTTCTCAGAGGTTTTGGGGAGCTTGTTTTCAAGATGTTCTCCCCAATGTTGTCATTGTTTGAGTTTGACCAGCAGTATGCCTCAATAACAGTGGCAATAAGAGAAGAGCTAGATAGAATCATCATACTGTACAAAACCTGTCATCTCCTCCTGCACAGCCTTTTGAAGATCTCAGTCTCAACTGCAGCCCCACCGCCGTCTGTCTGTCTCTTCATTTGCTGACTCACATTTGCGTGTGTGTGTGTGTGTGTGTGCGCTCTCTGCTCATGTGTGCAGCTATAATATCTCACCATTCTGTGTCAGTAAGCGGTTGAAACAGCTTGGGCCGCTCTACCTGAATGGCTGTTTAAAATTGCTTGTCAGAGAAGCCAAAAGAGAAAGGACAGCAATTATAGCCCAGGTATAATTATAGCATTCACAGTAGCCTACTTTATACTAGTTAAGCTCAATGTCTCTGCTTTTTCCATTGCTTTGACCAAAGGCTTGAAGGATGGAAACCTATTCAGTAGCTCACCTTGTGTTTCCCTGCAGTAGTGCTGAGAGAAATGGTGTTTGCATGTGTCCATTATGAATTCAACAGGATTAAGTGCAAAAAACAATACCCAACACTGCTCTGCACAGTTTTAGAGTTGTAAAGATCCAAACATTGTCTGTTTAAAAATATATATCTTGAGGAATCAAAGCCCAGCCTCCCATGTGTTGCAATGTTAGTAATCCTCTGAAATAGAGTTGTTACACCAACACCAGAAACATGAATTACCAATGAATGAACATAATGGAGAGAGAAAGAACAACCTTTTATACAGAGAACTGAAATGTCCTACAAAATAGAGAAGGCGATCAAGAGACACTACTGGAGTCAAAGGATGCACCTTGGGGCTCCATTATTACTGTAGTCTATTTATTTATCTATTGTTTAACTAGACAGGAGCCTCATTGTAACTGTTATTATAACTATACCATCTGTTTTTGTTTCATCTATGCTTGCACACTGCATTTGTTTCCTGTTTTCCTTCTTGTGCTGTTGATGGGCCACCGGAGAGCCATCACGGCTGATTCAGAGTAGCACAAAAAAGCACGGGGACCTAACGAGTACAAGGATTGCATTACAATCACTGTGTATCTGTGTGCGCTTGTACCCATGCACAAATGTGTTTTTGTGAAAGCTGAGTTGGAGAGATTAGAGACTAGTGTGTTTCCAAAAAAAAAGCAACAGTAAGGTGCTTGACCCCATTGTAAATGGGCAAAGAGCTACAACACTGCCAAGGATACTGCTACTAAACCCCAAGGGATTATCATGAAATTCTAGTTGAAATGTTTTATGTTTGTTTCAATTATTGATGGCATACAGTAATGCTGTTAAGGCCTGTTACCAAGTTTCCGAAAGCTCGCCATCCCAGTAGGGAGGTGGGCTTCAGTTTCCCTGTGGTTAGACAGTCTGCTCCAGTTCACCTTTTTTTTACCCTTCAGGGTGTGAGAGGAAGAGATTAGCAGCACTCCAGTCCAGGAAATGGGAAAACCCATTCACCCACTGAATGCTGCTGGATGAAGAGCGTTAGACTCGTCTGTCTTGGCTTGGAGTGCTTCGCTTATCAACACGCCGCTTGATAAAATCCTCTCTGACATAGGACAGTTTCATCTTTTTTCAAGCGGGCTAGCAGAAAGAACTGTATCTGCACCACAGGAAGAAGTGTCTAAGCTGAAGCACGGTTGCTCTTCAGACTGGTTTGGAGGGCACAGAAAGGGAGGGTTTTTTTCCATTCTCACTTTCGAGAACTGACTGAAAAACACTGACCTACAAGGGAAATTCATTGTCAAAATATGAAGCGTGGACTAGTGTTAGAAAATATCCTGTACAGTCCAATTTGCAGTTTAAAATCTTCCGCTTGAGAGTGTCAACAAAGAAATTCTGGCAATTGCACATGCACTTACCATGATATATATTTTTTTATAGTATTATGAAAATATTTTCCCCTCACAGCATATTATGCCTGGGCATTTTGGATTTCAGATATTTGGTAAATTAGGTTCTCCAATACAATCTATTATTAATCAGTGGCAATACAGACAGCAAGAGAGGGAGAGAGAGAAGCAGAGATTGCACAGAGCTGTTCCCTGGTGACCCTTGGTGGTGGGGCATTACATTCTTATTTGTGCAACAGCACTGCTGTTTTCATGAGGAAGTGAAAGTGAATGTTGCCTTCATTCTCATGCATCACATGTAAAAGGAGTTTGACTTGGTGGTGTTTTCATGTTCTCTATAAGAACATATAATTCACATCGGTACATAACAGAAAATATTGAAATTCTGAATCGCCTACTGTCAGAACTGATTCATGTATGATTTTGCTTATTAATGTAGCTATGAATTTATGTAGCTAAATAACAATCCATGGGTGTTAAGAATCAAAACCACCACCTTTTTATGTTTAAGTTGATATGCATTAACTTAACACAAGTTTATGAAATAAATGATAATATATGGTTCAGTTTTGGATCTCTTTGCAATTGATAAGCCTTGTTAGCTGTGTTGGTTCCACACACCTATAACGTAGCTGGTTATGTCTGTGTGATTGCCAGAACAGTTCCCTACAGTCTGAGACCTCCTGTCTCAGTACAGCCTTTGTCGGCCATAGCGTGGGGTTTGGAGCATAGCTGGCCCATTCCTCTGGGTTGCTATGGCTCTGTATGGAGGCTTTCTGCTGGAGCTCAATGCTGCCTGTTCAGCAGGGTCTGAGCTGACAGGGTTAATGTAGAGTTCACACGCCTCGCTCCCCGTCTCGCTATCTCCCTCGCTCGCTCTCTGTCTCCTCTCTGTTTCTTTTTTAGCTAACCCCTCCTCCTCACCACCCCTCTCTCCCCCTCCCTTCCCTTTGTCTCCCCTCAGCGCTGGCATTGCTGTCGGTTTCTATGGGAACGGCGAGACTTGTGATGGAGTGAACCGGCTGACGTATTCTCTGCGCCATGCTAACCGCACAATCACAGGGGTGCAGAAGCTGGTAAGCAAAGCAAAAATACACATTTAACACATTCAAAGATACATCACCCGTCATTGCCAATCGGCATTCCTGGTTGCCTATATCACTGGAGTAGTGTAGTGAATCCCTGTCATGACCCTGTTTGTCCCCGTGCCGGCTCTAGGTATATGACAGTACATCCTCCTTGAACCAGACGGTAGACGACAATCTGCAACAGCTTGAGGGCCAGTATGCAAAGCACACAGACTACTTGTCCATCATCCAGAAGCTGCAGGGCCAGCTGGACGAGCTGGTCAGACAGATGGCGGAGATTCCCTTCTGGGGCAACACCAACATCTCCCTGGAGGAGCTGGCTGTCAAGATAGAGCTCTACGACTGGTACAGGTGAGACAAGACAAGCACTGGAGTTAAGATGAAGAGTGGCATACAAAATGATACAAAAACAAAAATAAAACTCCTAAAATGAGCTACATAAATACAGTTTGACTTGACTTGACTATTGTCCCTCTATTCCATTGATGTGTATTATTGCAGAAGTTTGTATTTTACTTCTGTCTTGTCTTGGAAAGGAATTACATGATGGGTGTTGCACAAGTTATGTTTGCTGCCTTATTAACATACCTATGAAGCTCCGAGGATCCTTACTGTCACATGAAGTTACACACTGAAAGTGTGACTGCGTCCATTCTGAGGCAGATGCTGCAGAGCCAGTAGTGGCAGCAGCAGTAAATTAGCATATCAGCCTCACTAGAGCTGAACCACAGAGGGGTTGACAACAATATAAATTTAAAGATTCATGTACAGAATCTCTTTATTGAACTTCCAAGGCAGGCACACACACACACACACAAGCACACACACAGTGAATCAGCAGCTCATAGCCTTGTGAAGCAAGACTTGGCTGTCTCTCTTCACTGAGCTCATACACAGTTTGAAAGTGACTCTCTTCCCTGGTGGGACGGTGTTAGCCAAGGCTGCTCTGTTGGATACGTTTCCGAATTAAAATGGATGAATCGAAAGTAGGAAGCAGAGACGAGGACAGTCAACAGGCAATGAGGCTTCCTTCAGCCTCTTATCATTCAGCAGCTGACTTGCCAAGAATCTCAAACCTGCCTTCAATTTCCCACTTGGATAGAAGACGGGTTGTTGCAGCACGCTTCAGGGCTTTATAGAGTTTGCTCACATTTGCTCCTGAAATTATGAATGTGCCAGTGAGACAGTAAATCAACATCTCTCAATATGGCTCAATATGCCATTCATGGCCTGTCACAGACTAACATTAATTCACAACATAAATAACATGAGATGCGCTCCGTGAAAGCAGATTAAAGGGCTGTTCCTAATCAGAGGTAAAATATGTAGCCAAGTGGTCGCCTAATGGTGATTGTTCAATATAGTAACCTGTTTTTGTGGCTTTACATTAGTATTTCACCATCATACTAAAGGGTTGGGGTATATAGAAATGCATTAAAAAACAAAATATTGTCTGTACAACTTAGGACAACACATGCTCAATGCGAAAAGGCTGGGTTTGGGATCATTTTGGCATTTGTTTTGAATAAATTTAGAAAAAACTCTTCTCCATTGTTGCATATTTGTCCGCTTAATGGTTTATGTAATTAGAATTCTGCTGTTAGATCTGAGCTTGTTAAATTGTTGTGCTTGTAAGATTAATCTATGTTTTTTCAATGAGAGATTAATTGTTGCTGTGCTTGTTAACTCTCTGCCATTTGTTGTCACTGACGTTTGTCTTCACAGGTGGCTGGGCTACTTAGGCCTGCTACTGTTCGATGTGCTCATCTGCCTTCTGGTGCTGTTTGGCCTCATTCGCAACTCCAAGGGAACGCTCATAGGGTGAGTCTCATCACAAGACCGTGTGCACAAGAGCACTTAAGGGAAAACAATTCTGCCCTGGGAAACAATTTCAGCTGTTGTCACGGAACGAGTGGCAATTACATGAAAGCCCCCGACTCGTCAGAACAACCTTGCCATTACAGTTTAGTGGAGAGGAATTCATGCTCCATAAAATGTCAGCCCAGTCACAGTGCCTTTGGCACAGGTATCATATTACAATTAGTATTTTGACAATATTAGTTTTTTCCATTACAAATTACACTTCAAGACACGTTATCACACACAGGTTTTGCCCCCATTCTGTTTGTTTACTCCTCTTTTGTTTTTATTTTTTTTAAAAGGCAGCTAGAAATAGGCAATTTGCATATCACATCCAGTAAAACAAAATACAGTAAACGGGAGAAGGTCTGTCAAAGAAATGTATCTATTAAACATAAATTCATTTTCTCTTTTAACAGCAACTTCAGAAAAACACCAGAGTGGAAATAGTTGGCTGTAGTTAAACTACTTCTACTTCAGTTGTCTTGTGTTTGTTTGCTTTTGTTGGCTAATCTAGTAGTTTATCTTATTTCATTGCAACTTACCCATTTTTGTATACTAGATTTTCTGAGTTGGCTCTCCAACACGGCACTATTCAGCTGCAATTAACTTTCAACCTACAACCTGCATAATTTGAAAACACTGGTCTTTACAAAAGGACACTGGTCCATTCTGATCCATTTTAGAGCCTTACACATTCTGAGAGACCTACTTATTTAACTTGAACATATTTTCCTCTATACTATATGGATTGGTAATTGTAAATGTAACTGTAGCTGCTTTAACACCACAGGTTAAAAGTGCCTTAACCTCTCTCCTCCTCTCGCTGTCCCCAGAGTGTGCTTGTTAGGCGTATTGGCTCTTGTAATCAGCTGGGTCTCCCTGGGGCTGGAGGTGGCTGTCTCTGCGGTAAGTGTCTCCATCGGAGCATGATCCTGTTTTCCAGGTAGGGCTGCACAGTCTGTCGTGTATGATTGTATAACACGATTTTAGTTTCCACAGTTAATGATGGTAGAACTTGGCCGTAGAGAAGCATGTCGTTTGGTTTCACTTAGAATGCCCACTGTAGTTGAAAAGAGACAAGATGTTGATAAAAGATGTAAAAATAAAAAGTGTAGTAAAATAATTTTGTTCCCCCCAATCCTCAAGACTAATGATGTTGATTAATACCTGTGATCACAATATCAAGCAAAATAATATGGATTATCATTTTAGCCATAATCCTGCAGCCCTGGTTCCAAGTGGACCTAAAGCTAACTTCATACGTGACAAATGCTTCGGTTACCAAAGTCCAGAACACAGCAGCATAAAGCTTGATCAAAACAGGCACATTTTGAACACATTTTCCATTGGCAGGGAAAGTGATCTCTATGCAAATTGAACACCCAATGTTGAGAAAGTCCTCCCATGCAGATGAATCAGATTTTTTCACACCTCTTAATGTGATTGATGTAGTTTGTGTGCTTGCTTTTACCCAAGATGCCGTCATCAGCTGAGTCAACCTATGCAAAATAGTGTTTTCAAACGTTTATAGAGTTGGTTGCTTTAGCCTGAGGGGCGGTAACAGTAAAAATGAGAGTTCTAAACTAATATTTTATTTCAATTATTGTTAATTATCTTTTAATCAACCATTGTTTGTTAAATCACAATTAGTAGCCTAATCATTTCTCTGTATTTCTTGATATGACCATTATGTATTGCAATAATTTATTTAAAAAAAAAAAAACTTTTGTTAAGTCAGTTTTGTTAATTTTTTGGCAGTCATACCAGTAAAGCATTTTGAAGTTATTCATTTTTCTTCTTTTTCCAGACCTCCAGTGACTTCTGCGTTGCTCCTGACATGTATGTCACCAAACTGGCAAACCAGTATGGAGTCATCAATCAAGGTACGAATTGTGTACAATTAGTAAAATATTGTGATAACAATATGCAGAATTACATGTTACATAATCAAATTGATGTTCATCACATTTAACTGTATGGTAATATAAAGTATGATAAAACTCTGTCATTTTCAAATAATATTCCCCAATTTGTCACTTTGTGAGCAATTAAATTAGTATTTGCTTTTGATCATTAATTTAGACGACAGAATTTTGTATCACAATAACTCGACATTATTTAATCACGATATGATTCTATTGAAAGATGATAAATGATAAATATTGATTATTGCCCAGCCATAGTGAGAGTGAGAGTGACGTGTTGTAATATTTTGAGTTACTTTCACATGCACTCAGACGACTCTTGCAAATGATGAATATTGGTCATCTGCGAGTGTGGAGGACACATTTGGCTAAAATGTTTTACCCCATCCCCCCCCCCCCTCTCTCCATCTTCTCAATGCCCTGATTCTTGGGCAGCAGTGAGACGACATTGTTTTACAGAGCGGGGCTTGGCCTTCCTTCTCCTCGGCCCATAAAAGGCCTCTAAAAATTACTGCCACATCTGTGGCGGGGTCAACAGGGCAATGGGCTGCACTGTAAGCGCCACACAAGCCTCTCCAATGTGTCCTGTTTTAGTAATTGCCCAATCTGGTCCCATGATGGGATGTGTGAGTGTGTGTGTGAGCGGAAAAATGATAGAGCCTCGCTTGTGTGTGTGTGTGTGTGTGTGTGTGTGTGTGTGAACGAGATAAGAGCAGTGGAGGAGACGATCAGAGACACAATATGTTTGTTCTCAGGCCTTGAAAGAAATGGAAAGATGGCGCTGGGAAAAGAAGTCACTAACGACTCCCTCCACACTTGCTGTGCTTTTTCAAGATCGGCTTCGCTGTTTGTCTTATCTTACTCTCTTCTGTTAAATGTAGTAATCGGTGAACGCACGCTTTCTGCCAGTCCAGTGTAGCGTACTCCAGCTGTAGATGTTGCGATGTATGGTTCATTTGATCCACGGACACCATCTCTTCCTCTGTACTGAGCTCTATTATAAAGCGCTGTGCATCCCCCTCTGCCCCAGGGTTGAGTCATGCTGGATGGGGGGCTTTCCCTGTTCTATTTTCTCCTCAGATGCCTGTGTTAGCTAATCATCAGTGGAAAGAAATCTATTTTTTTTTTTTTTTGATAAATGAATTTAGTATACTACTATCTTGGTAGCGTGACAAATTATTCTCATAAAGCATAGCACATGACTGGGGCCTCTAAGATATTATTTTCCTTTTACCTTTAGGTTACTTTTATCTACAAATGCCAGGCTTGGAAAGGAAAGGCACAATACTTTTTCTGTTTTTCGGTCTGTTTCATACCTGCCTGAAATTGCACCAGACCAGTCTCTGGATACTCTTCTTGGAAAAAGTGTTTTATTACCACACTGGATTTATTGCTTTTTCTTGATGGCCAGTACATTTTCTTGAACATGAATCATTTCAATAACCTTCAGTTTTTTATTTTTCATTCTCCTGCTTGTTCCTCACTGCCCAATTATATCAGCATGTTCATTGCCCTGTCTTAATCCAAACAGAAAGGGAGAGTTGATCTCTGTAAGCCTTCATGCTGCAGCCAATTTTTCTCTTTTTCTCCACTATTCTGTTACTTTTCCAAGCCAAGGATTATTAAATTTAAATTGGACGACCTGAATAACTCTGCCAAGGTAGAAACCATATGAGCAAGATTCTGATATCATCAAGACTATGTTAGAAGGTAGGATATTTGTTTTTACTCCTATAGTTTGGTTCATTTGGGCAGGTGAGAATAATGTCATTCAATTTCCGGCGGCACCAAATAACTGCAGACACCTGAAATGCAGGCCTCAGTCCTCTAACAAGAGAACTGCCGGTTTGTTACGAGTGAGAATGTAATCGGAAGCAGCTACAGGAAACAACCCCAAAACACAAGGTATTATGGGTATAAGGAGACAGATGTTGACATCTGATAGCCAACAGTTCCTCATGCTTGGAAAGCCTAGCATAACAAAATGACCCAAGAGGGAAATCGCAGTCTGGCCTGATGCTCATATTCAGCTATTTCATCATGTGTTCTTACCTGGTATGAACACCAGAGAAGAAGAGCTCAGACAAGTGTATCATGCTTAGTTAAAGTTACAGGAACTGGAATCGGATTGGTCAAATTCAAACCATTACATTCAGTTTCAAATTTGACAATACAGATTCAAATTCTGCAATGCGATGCAATTTAAATTTTTGCATACAGCGATTCAATTCAAGCATCAAAAATTAATATTGATGCAATTCAGTTTCTGCTGGCACTAATCTCTGCCCACATCCAACCAAAGGAAATTAACTGTAGGTGTGTTCTTATACCCAACTGACTTTCATAGACGTGATAAACAATCTGAATGTGAAAATGAAACCATATCCCCACCTTGTCCAAATGTTCTGGTTCATTCTAACTGGAGCTGTACTTTGGTGTGTCATCATTTAGTCAGGGGCAGGACAAACTACACTCTCATTTTTGGCTGTATGAAACAGCAGGGAATGGCAATTAATAGAAATTGACCTGTTTTAGGACATGGGATAAATTTCAGAGTCCTGAAATTCACAAGCCATAAATAAGTCGTCCATTCAGCCACTTGTATATTGCCAGCAACGTTTATTTCATATGTCAGCACCATATTGACACTATGAGAGACACGGGGAGCAAACCCAGCGCTATGGCAGACATGTGAACTGTAATATCACATAACCAAGTCAGACTGGAGGAAATCTGCTGCTCCCAATATTTATGTGCGTGTGCGTCTGGGTGGGTGTTATGTGCGAGAGCGCGGTCGACGGAGAGACTGCTTGACATGTATACTCCTCTCTGCTGGGAATTTTATTTGTCGTACGAGTTCACTCGTGTGCGTGGGAAGGAGGTTCACGACACAGCAGTGCATACGGACGTCACTATGCCATGTGTTAGGTTGGTGGTGGTGTTCTCACAGCTTGTATTCGGGGACACTGCTGGTAGCTTTTGAGTCACACACACACGTAGGAAGGATTTCTCATCAACTCCTCCTCACATACTGCGGTGAGGTACGCTTAGGATAACTAATGCCATGTGAAAAGCCCAAAATCTTTAAGTACAACCCGCTTTGATTCAGGGTGTACTGTGAACAGCATACAAGTTTGGTCATGTAGTAATGTACCAATATCACAACAGCTGATGTCACTCGCTCCTATGTAGAAACTTGCCTTGGATTTCAGAGGAAACAGAGGTTATTGGCATCTCATTGCTTGCTTTATTGGTTCTACTGAGGTGAAAATACCCTGCATTCTGTGTTGTTGCTCAATATTGAGGCTGTGTCGAGGGGGAAAATGCATTAATTTTTATCAATACAGCAAGTGTGCACTTCACTTTAAACCCACTGGAACATTTCACCTCTAAGCGCAGGATTAGCTCAGTAGGTGTACAGCAACAGAAGCAGTCAAGCTCCGACATGGCAGCAGGGAACAAGACGAGACAGAGCTAAAACAAAAAAAAAAATACGAGCTTTGCTTTAGGTCTGTCATTTGGCTGTTAGACTGTTTACTAGAACAATGATGGGAAGAGAGCGGTGGATGAAACAGCGACTCGGGGCAGGCATTGTGCAATGCAAGTACCAGACGAGAGACACAAGAGATAACAGAAACAAGAGATATAATTAAGTTCTATAACTTCTACAACCGTCAGCTGTATCAGTGATCACTGAATGTAATAAACTGAACTTTGAATAAAAATGTAGCTTTTATTTGCAGAATGCAGCAGCTCTGACCACTCCCCATTCACCATCACTCCGCCCTTTCACACACTTGTGAGCTGTGCTTCACCTTGCTGACAAGCTAATGAGTGAGCATTGATTACTCTCCATTCCCCATCCAGTGTTTATAGAAACTAAGTCAAAATAACCTCCAACCTGAGGGACGGCTAACCTGCGATGCCACAGCATCGTCCTGCCTTGGTGACCAGGTCACTGGGCTGAAAGGTTTCATAACCTCGACTTATTTAGGCTGACCTCTGACCAGTCAGACCAGCCTCAGTCCTTCAGTGTAGTCAAGTAGTGTAGTCAAGGGATGTCAAGGTCAGGTCTTTGAAATGTCATTGCAGGGACATTTCAGGCCAACACAATGACAATTACAGCACCAACTCAGCTTCTAACACACAGTTTCTGATGCTGTAGTTGAAATTCTGAACAAATTTCAGCCACCATTTTCAGACTTCAATTGTTGTGTTGATTGGGTAACTCATGGGGTAACTCTTCCATTTGGTTTCTTGGGGTTCTGCTAACATTATCTGACCTATTCCCATTGTTCTTTTGCCCACAGGAATCCTGCAGTACTACCTTAGATGCAGTTTGGATCAAACCAACCCTTTCCAGCAGGTTCGTAGCACATTAAACTGAATTGGTTTCTGCATGTTTCAGTATTTAACATGTTCTCTCAAGCCGTTTTCCCCCCAAGCTGAATAGATTTTTGTCTGCCTAAGAGCTTGAACATTATTTTTATGTTGCTAATACTCAAATCTGGGCAGACACAATATATGGATGTATTCTCTGCCTGAATTATGACCTTGTAATTCGTTAAAAGAATGCCAGTGGGCACAATGACTCACTGCCATTGGCTCAAAAGAGGGTTTTTTTTTCAGGCAACAGTACAATACTTCCCATTCTGCCAGCAGGAAAACGGATGCAAGCACATGCTATCACTACAGACTCACAGGAAAACCAGTATTGCATCAGAGCATATTATGTGGCTAATGCATGTTAGAAGCTAGAGGTGTTATACCAAAGTAGAATATCACTTAAAGACTAAATCTACAGTTTGCATTTAATGGACTATCTATATTTTGTCTTCCAATCCGCATGAATAAATCAGACCGTGGAGTCTATTGCTTGTACATCTGTAAAGAAAAGGAGGCTATATATATATAATGTAAGCCGTTCAGCTCACATCTACAGAATGTCAGTGTGCTTCCACTAGGTTGACTACAAAGGGAGAAAAGTGACTGATGGGATTTGCAAGTGATTAAAAGAAATGAGGTACTGAGTTGAGATGTGCTGTGCTGATAAAGAACTGTGTTTTCGCTCCGTTTCAGAAGCTTTCCGGGAGCCACAAAGCATTAGTGGAGATGCAGGATGACGTGTCTGAACTGCTGCGCTCTGCCACCAGAGAATATGCACAAACTAAGGTGCGTTCCCAGCCCCATCCCTTTGTTCCCCACCAGAAATGCCACATTACAGGGTAGCTGGTACCACACATACACACTTCCCCCGGGCCACAAGCTGTCCTGTACTATTGTATCATCATTGTGATGACAGAATAGCCCAGTGAATGGGACCAAATTACTGACTTGCAGAGAGGTGAAGTGCACCTGTCCACATAAAGATCTGCTGACAGCCCACCTGGTGTATTATGTCCATTTAACTGCATTTTGTTCACTGGCCCTTGTCAATACACAGCAGTGGTATTGTCCAGCCCTGGTCCTTCCACTGTGTTGACCGAGGGACAAACGAGAGCTGACATTTGGAATAGAGAGGCATACTTCACTTCACATACCCACACAGAGAAATGTGCTGAGTTTGTGGAAACGTTTATATCAGGCCATCAGACGTGTTTTCCGCTAGAACTGGAATGATGATAACCGGAGGAAGAAGGGAGACTGTCCATACAAGACAGAGTTAAAATCACCTGTCTGGAATGTATCGTACATAAAAATCCCCTTTTTCCAGCTGGAACCGGTGTGCAGGGTTGTATATTGATGAAAGACAAATCCTAGTTAAATTTTCAACCATGGAATGCATAATTAATGACTTATTCACTATTAATAAATTGTGGCTCACTGCTCCCCCTAACTTCCGCTTGTTTCCCTTTTGCAAATGTTTGTCAAATGTTTCCATAGCATTAACTGAGCTGAAAGCACCCTTCCACCCTTCACCTTATCCCATTCAGCGTCCCAGCATCCCAGGCATCAGTTGGATAGCAGAGATAATGTAGATAATGACAGATGTAGTCATTTATTTTGTTTTCCATCATTTTTTGTTATGATTGGCAGTGCCTCGCATGCATTTCCAAAGGTACCAAAGCTGAATTACATCATATTCTGTTGCCCAAATTGAAATTGCTAGTCTGAAACTGAAAATGGGCTACCGGTTGGCAGTCAAAACCTTGCATTGCATTTATTTTACAAGTGATCAGATATGCAGAGTATAATCCAAGAGACGTAGCAGAGAGGTGTCCTGTCATAGTCAAAGAGAATTGGTACAAAAGCACATAGCCTAGTACTGGCGAGTATATGACAATAAGGAGCCCTAAGCCTGTTTCAGCGGTGCAAATTGTGTCTCTCTCTCTCTCTCTCTCTTGTAGGGAAATCTGGAACAGATCCAGGGGGTGCTGAACACCACAGAGATCAGCCTGCATCAGCTCACCGCCCTGGTGGACTGTCGCAGCCTGCACATGGTGAGCTGGGACTGGAAGACTTACCAACCATTCTTACTCTAGAGTGGCTGGTGATGGAAGAGGGTCTGGGAATGTGTTTGTTGTGATATCTGTGTGGTACAGTTTTAATTGTATAAAACGATCCCTCTACTACGTATGTGAATGCGGTCGACTGCACCTGTCGACTTAAATAGCATTTTCTTTCTTTGCTGTACGTGAGCTGCGGTCCAGTTGAAGCTGGCTATGCACCATTTATGAAGCTGGTTGCGTGACTTGCAGTTGGCTCTCACTATGCCTTTACAGTTTGTCCCGCAGTACCTGCACATGTCACACAAGTCACATTAAAGTGGAGCATAGGTCTGTTGTGTGTGGTAGAAATCAAATCAAACCTATCTGCAAATGCACTGCCTGCCTTCTAGTATGGCAACTGTGCGCCCATTAGTTGATGAGTTGTTGATTAGTGACCTTGTTTTAATGAGAGAAGCCACAGTGGATGCATTTTAAAAATCCACTAAGAAGCTGCATGCCAAAATGTGATAGCAGTAAACAACTCCAGCCTTCTATTAACTCTACATTAATGTTTTTCCAGACTGTTCTGCCCTCATTCCTCCTTAGATGTGCAGGCTGTTGCAGCGTAGTAACCAGTGCATCTTGTAAAATCAAATATTAAAATAGATGAGTCAGGTTTGATCTGTTAATTCCTGTCATAATAAAAGAGGCTCCTCCCCTTGTTGCAGGACTATGTCCAGGCCATGACAGGACTGTGTTATGATGGACTGGAGGGCCTCATCTACCTTGTGTTCTTCTCCTTCGTCACCGCTCTCATGTTCAGCTCCATTGTTGGCAGTGTTCCCCACACCTGGCACGGCAAGAGGTAAGACAGCTACTGCCTCCTATACACCCTCTGTCACCACAACGCACAGGATCCACTGAAAAAGCTTTTAAATTGTTTGTATGTAGTACTTTGCATACAGTGAGAAATTATTTAAGGGGATAAGCCTATCAATTAATTATGGTTTTACAGTTTTTAATTTAACCGCATCTTGACTCCTTTTTTACATGACATGAAAATGAAACAGACTTTGGAAGTCAGGATGATTCTATAGGGATAGAGTTAGGGAAACATGATGATTTTTTGCATCCTTGATGAATATATTGAGCAGCGTCAGACTTGCGTTTCCTTGCTGTTAGAAGACCGGCTGTGTTTACCACTGGGACGTGACCAGAAGGCTCCAGCTGCTTCCTCAAATAGATCGCTTCCTGTTATCCCCCCTAATTGTGCAGAGCTGGCCTAAATCTATCATAACCACTGCCTGAACTGGTGTCATTTTCTGAAGCAGAAGGGTGAAATCAATCTGATTTCCTTGTCCTATCAGCCGCAGATAAGGTTTGTAAGTTGGCTATGAGGAAAGTGGTTCCCAGGCGCAGCCTTCAGCTCAGCTGCACCGTGTAATTAACAGAGCCCTCCTAACCATCGGGGGGCATGTTCCTCAGTTTGATCTCAGCTGGAGCTTCCTGTCATGAAGCAAAAGCTTACACGCTACCAGTGTATTTCTCTAAGTAGTCACTACTAAGCTTGTTATGTTTTAGTGTTGTAATAATCCATGCACGCTAATTCTTTCTACCCCATCTGGATTTACAGCTTCAAATCGCAGGTTGTTATTAAGATTTATTTTTATTGCTCAAGGTGAGAGTTTCTAGATTATTATTATTATTATCATAGATTAATGAGTTGATGTTAATTGTCAAATTTTCCTCTCTGATATGCACAGTTGGGTAAATTATTGGGTATTGTAAGATGCACTGAATGTAATTCTATGATGTCATGGATTAGTTATGCAGGAAAACACCCTGGGGTGCCATGAACACTAGAGGGAGACAGGCTCCATGATGTCAGCCTCACTGCGCCATGTGCTGCTCTATTTTGACAGCCTTTGTTATGTGCATTTGTGTTATCTCACTCTCAGTAATGTGCTTTATTGTTTGAAAGGGGACCAGTGGAATCACATGAATTCTGCAACACTAGAGTGCAGCTTTTATTTGTCAAAATGGACTAATTCATGTATTGTACAAGTGCAAAATTAGGGTTTTTAATTTTCTTGTAGTAGCTGAACCAATTACATGAGGCTATTTTTACAGTCTTTGTTCTATTGCATTAAGCTCAGTGGGAAACTGCATCTTCCCCACTTCAAACAGCAGAGAATTCATCTTTTTTCCCTCCCTCGGGCAGTGATGAAATTGAATGGAAACGTGACTGAGAATAAACACAAAACGTGACCACGTGGCGCTTTTGTGCTGCTCTGTCATCAGTAAGATAGGAGAGGGGGTCCCTCTGGTGGTGGTACACAGTTTCATGTGGGCTTTGCAGGAGCGAGGAGGACAGTGAGGATGAGTCTCTGAGCCACGGAGGCAGGCAGAACCAAGACAACCTGTACCGGGTCCACATGCCCAGCCTGTACAGCTGCGGCAGCAGCTACGGCAGCGAGACCAGCATCCCTGCTGCCGCCCACACCGTCAGCAACGCACCCGTCACAGAGTACATGTAAGTGACAACAGGTTCAAACTACTGTAAATTTGTGTAGAGAGCAGCAGTAGGTGAAAGACTAAGTGCTAGATGATGTGTTTTCTCAGCGTTGTCTGGGTTGAGCTTTGAGGCTGTAGAGCAGGCAGTAGCTTGAGGAATATGAGATACCTCATGTACTCAGGCCAGAGTTTAAGAGTCCCCCGAGAGGAGCTCAGCTCTCCCATAGAAAGTCAAGTGGTGGCCGGCAGATGCAGCTGTTGCTCTCCAGCTGTGGTGCCTTTGAAACCCAAGGCCACAAGCCTTATGAATGAAGCTCAGGATTAGGAAAACTGGGGGAGGGGATGAATCTGACTGGTTCTCCTGGACTGGGCTAGCATGGAATGTAAGGCCTTGGTATGCTGAGAACTGTGACTTGGCGTGTTACATGTATGTGTTTAATATCTGTAAAGCAGTGTGTGGGTGTATGTGCTTATGTAGCTTATCTTGTTACAGTATGTATTGTTTAATATCTGTAAAGCAATGTGTGGATGTATGTACTTATATAGCTTGCAGCTTTAGATGAATGAGAGGAAGGGTTTGTGCGGTTCTTTCCTTGCCATCTTCTGACGTTGCAGTGTGTGTGTTTTGCTCCGCAGGGCTCAGAACGCCAACTTCCAGAACCCGCGCTGTGAAAACACGCCTCTGATAGGACGAGAGTCTCCTCCCCCTTCGGTAAGTGTAGCGCTCCCTGGAAAAACACTCTTGAGCCACAGGCCGCCTCTGGGTCACTTGGCAGCCTTTTGTGAGGGAAGGATTGTAACAACATAGAGCCCTGTATTCTGCATCACTGTACCCCACAAGAAAAATGTTGAATCCCAATGGGTTTTCTCAGTTTGTATTCTTTATTCCATGTAAAATCGCTACACAACCTTCGTTTCAGAGGGATCGGTTAGCATTAACTCAGATGTGCACCTTAATCAGTGTCTTCTGTGTCAGTTGACCTTGATATTTTGATTTTTAAAATTGTATATTATAGGGAAATTTATACATCAGAGCCATAGAAACATGAATTTAGAAACAAATGAACTTCACAATACAGCAGAGACTGATTCAGAATGAATGGCAGGCCTGTAGCAGTGAAGTGTGTACCACCACCATAGTACCGTTGGGCAGAAAGATGGCCAGTGAGTACAGTGACTGTCCTTTAGCTGGAAAACCAGGTTCAAGCAAGCATCCGCCCTGCTGAAGTGTCCTTGAGCAAGACACTGAATCCCTGCCAGGTGTTTTCTCTGTAGCTGAGCCTGACCTCTGACCTGGAAAATAATAGATTCCAGCAAGACCCGCAGTACTGAGAACATGTGACATCTGAGAATAATACATCTAAAAGCCTATATACATAAGCACATCAAAATCAACTTGACCTCTGACCTCTCTGTGGAGGAGGGGGCAAGACAAAAACTAATTTCCCTATGGGGATCAGTAAAGTGTCACATTGTACCAGTACATTGTAGCTCATCTGTGATGGCAGTGTTTTGCCTGATGTAAGTCGACACAGTAGAAACATTTCCGTAATTGTTGCAAGGCTGCGTGTTGGCAGCCAACCTCAATCATCCCATCCTGCCCCCCCCCCCCCCCCCTGCCCCGCCCGAACCTCTTCCAGAGACTCCCGCCCCGTCCTGGTGTCTGTGTGTCTGCCTGGACCTAGACGCTGCTCTGTGCATCTTCTCTATACTCTTTCTCTTGTCGTTGTTGTCTTTTCTGCGAATCCACACAGTTGTATTTGACTGCCACGGACAGTAACAGCCGTCACAGCTGGCAGTTAAAGCCCTCGGAGAGTTCAAGATCGTTTTGGTAACCTCGTCTGCTATGCTAACAGGTACAAAACATGCCCCCCTCCTCCACTTGCTGGCCTGTTCCCCCTCCTGTACCGCTCTCCCCAGACCCAGCTCTACTCACCCACTCATCCACGTCCAACCAGAGTTGCCGGACCTCCCACTCCCCCTCTGTCTTGACTCTTGCTAAGTGTGCCACCTGACCTCTCACCTGGTGTGTGTTCCCTGTGGCCCCAGGCTGCATGTTTCCCTCCACCCCCCCTCCCTCCCCCCACCTCCTCGCACCGCAGCTCTATTGGGAGGAACATGTGAAGCTGTAAATCTGCCCTGAGGCTGACCATGACCAATGAGCAAGCAACAATTCAACGTCGGGTTGAGAAGCCCTGGTGTTGAACCTTCTCAGTGATCATGTGGATTTTCTTTGTCTTGATTGTTGGTTTTGAGGGTGAACTCACTGGGGACTGAAAGAGTGAAACATAACGTACATTTAAAAGCCTTTGGGATTCAGTTACTGGGTTTTGTGCACAGAGGAAGACTTCCACTGCCAGCTATTCGGTTGTTGGCAATGCCTCATTAGTTGTCATTTAGCCAGTTTAATACAGTAAGTAGGTTAAGTAATTATTCTAGAGGCTATTTTCAGTTCTGTGTGTCTTTGTACCTTCTCATAGTTCCCGATGGTGTTACATTGGCATCACGATGGAGCAAAGATTTTTTTGCCATTACAGTGGAAGTTATATGGCAACAACAATACAGTGTCAAAGGAATAGGAACTTGAGCCTGCTCAGTGTTTTATTATCTCATAGAGTCTATAAATTCACACCTTTTCAAAATGAATACATGGTGCTATACAAAGATAAGCCGTCCAGATTCAGCATGTATTTCACTCGATTAAAAATGCTATCTCTGGTAAACGTCTAATACACATCCATTCCTTGACGCCCAAGGTAAGTCATGGTGTTTCATAGAGCTCGTCCTGGTGCCGATGCTCAGCGTTCACATCCTCAACAGGCGGTCCAAATGGCTCTGAAGGGTGACCACAACCCCAAAAATCATATCTTTTTAAAAAAAATAAAAAACAGTGACTTTGAGTCAAAGTAGCGTTTATTTCCACAGCAGTTAGAAGTGCAACCTTTTTGTGCTTGCATTGCTTGTATTACAGTGTGCATGGGTGCATCCTAAACAGGCATGAATGATTGGCCCTGCCATCGTGCATGAAGGTTGCACACCACACAGTGAAATATCCATCACTAGAATCAATGTGTATTTGTAGAATTCCTTTTTATTCTGAAGTCCTGATGGTGTCAAAGTGTCATATAGCTGTTGCTGTGATGTTCTTTCTTTGCTTGAATCACTTTAAGGTCTCTATAGATACCTGCACTTTGGAGTAAACCATGTAACTGGTTTTAAAGGTAATCTGTGTAGGATTTTCTCTAATCTGTTAAATGAATTGTGGTGAAAACCATTAGCACGGTGTTGTGTAGCGCTGTGATCTGCGTTCTCTCTGTATATTTTCACTATGTTCCCCTCCTGCTGCTTTTGATGTATTATTCACCATTCGTCCAGAAGGGTTTTCTTCTTATTTCACTTCTTAATTCACAAGTCTGAAATTGAGACTAACAAAAGCATGAAGCTTTGAAACTGCTGTTTGCAATTGCAGCAGTTATATTTTAGCAGTCTTGGAAATATCTCATTTAATTTCAATCATATATTAATGAGAAAATCCTACATGGAGTGTGTTTTAAAGTGTATTTGTGTGGAAAAAGAAAAGGGTACTTCTCCCTTTTTTATACCACATCTAATTCAATTGTTAAAATACTTGAAAAGGTATAGAACGAGAGGGATCCTGATCCTTCATTTTCCATTTCTCTGTGCAGTACACCTCCAGCATGAGGGCCAAGTACCTGGCCAACAGCCGACCAGATCCCAACAACCCTCCAGCCCACTAGGCGACACTGGACTCGTCCCGTCTTCAGCACTGACCGACCGCTGGAGCCTCTTCCTCCCCAGTGATAATTCATTCAGTCAGCTTCTCCCATCGATGGTTTCCCACCCATCCACCTCTGCCCTCTGCCTCCCTCTCTACCACCGGCTTACTCCCTCACCTTCAAATGGGAAAACCAAATGTTTCATCAGGATCAAGGATCATCAAGTCCATCAAATCTCATTCAGAGTAACGTGTGCAAATACCTTTCTTTTTTATCATTGTCAGACACTTCTTGGGTCTCCTTAGTTTTAATTTTTTGTTATAATGTCTACAATCTAAGGCTGATGTTTACCACTGCATAGATCATTCCTGGTGCTGGTAATTCAGTGAAAGGACTCAAGAATTATTTGCTGTAATGTTCTAACTCAGACGTGATGGAGCCTGGACTGACTTTCAGACCCTTTTATTGTTTCACTTTGTGTTTTATGTTTGTTTGTTTTTTTTCTCCCCCAAAATCTGTTTCAGTGTTTTTTTTTTTGCACATTAATGCATCATGGCGTTTACGGTATCCCATCTAATCGAGGCATTGCTGTGATGAGGACTCTGGAAGTGCTCATTGACTGATTACTACTGGTTGTTGTTTTGTTAAATATTCTGTAAAGTACTGTACTGCACACTCTCATTACTGTAGGAGAGAGAGAAATGCCTTATACACAAATTTAGAAGCAATCCGCTGCCCCCCCCCCCTTTACACACACACACACACACACACAATGAAGACACAGTTCCTCACAGAATATAGTCAGTGGAATACAGTCCACAATTTGAACCTCCAGGTAGACGACACAGTTCGTCTAGTTGTATAGTAGATTTTCGACAGTGTGGCATCTCAGTTCCTCGTGTATTCTTTCTGCATGGGGGACTTGCAACCCAAACCTGCTACATTAAAGTCATCCATTGCGATTTGGGTCATTATCCAGGTAATGTCGACATATCATTACATGTGCACAGCAAGCTTAGACTACTTTGACATTGGCTTGTTATTGCATTTTGTCTTAAATCTGATCGTGTCTGGGACCAGCAATCCTGCAGCATTGCACACATCTGTGTACAGATCTGTAATCGGAAAAGCCTAGAATCTTTTTCTTCTTGGGATACAGGTCCTTGTTTCCTGTGGCTTTTTATTTTGTTTTTGTTTGTTTTTTTTACAATGGATTGAGAAAGCCACTATTCCACGTCGGTGACTGTAACACATTTTGAACCGAAGACTGCTGTGAAGCTGTGAACTCGATCAACATTCAGGCGCACGCTCTCGGACAATTTGATATGGACAAAGATGAGCTGCATGACAGGATCGCAGTTGTCTGACTGATGAGAAACCTCTCAGCAGGACAGTGATTTTCATCAAAACAATTGAAAAACCGCACTGAGTTTGTCACGGAAGAGAAGTTTTTATACTACTGGAAGCACAGACTTTTCTACAGCCCAATGAAGACAGGACAGAGGAGCGCATCATGTTGTCGTCCGCGACATTGTTCGAGACTCTCTTGACTCTCTGCTTGTTGTGTCCATGTTCCTGTTTATCAAGTGGTCACTGTGTCTGTTTGCCGGCCTCGTGTTCCTCGGCGGGCCTGGGAAGTGTCCCGCACCCCGCTGGACGCTCTCCGCCTGCCATTGATCTTCTCTACTGAATTCAATGATCTAGAGAGGTAGAAATACTCTCACTGAATCTCACTGAATGTCGCTGTGTGGGCCGCTTACATCTGTCTTTCCCAGCAGGAGTCTTAATGCGAGCTTGATTTGTTATCTGAAATTATGCATGTCACAGCTTCTAAGAGAATTTCAAAGAGAAACCTTATGCACTGGCAATGAAGTGTCTCAACAAATGTGTTTTAGCATTTAGAACAAAAAGATAAGTTCAACGAGAGAAGATGCTTGGAAGGGAGTGTGATCGGCGTTCACTTTAGCCACTCCTCTCTCTCTAGTCATATGTTGGGCTAATTCCCCTCCTGAAGCATGACGATCCTTCAAATGTGGAGTGAAATGTTTGTACTACTGCTGCTTCAACTCGCTTCTCCTAGTTGTGCATTGTGATCAGTACAAGAGGCGTTTCTTGAGACTGTGCCATCGACTTAAGCACAACCCCTTTTACTATCTTAATATCTTTTTAAATGTCTTTACTTAGGCCTGTTTGTAAAGTTCACAGCCCTTGGTTGCCTGTGCAATCAAATGACAAAATGAGCCTGACTTTTTGAGATGATACTCATTTACGCTCTGTAAAACATTGTTTATTATACTGATGCAATCTTACTGTTTTTGAGTAGTAGTCATATTCTCTTTGTTAATTGTTATGCAAGGCTGTTGTACAGAATATACACATTTGCAAAATGAAGAAAAAAAGTTGGTGAAATTGACATTTCCTTTTTTAATTTCATTTTAAGCAATCTTATTTCCCATCATTTTTAAACATACTTTTGTTCCTTTGATTTGCTTATAGGTTTTTTTATTGCATTTTTAGAATCTGTAGCAAGCACAATGTATTGTTTCATTCATGTGAATACGGTAAATAGATTTAATTTTTCATTGATTTTTTTGTTTTGTTTCTGGAAAATGATCACTGTAGATTTAATCTTTGTTTTTGTTTTTTTTATATATAATTTTTTGCGATCACTAAAATGTGTACGTGTAAAACCTGTGGTTATATTGAGCTTGAATGCCGTGTTTTGAAATTAAACAAATCTTAACTGTAGTGCGCTGGCTTCTTTTGAATTCTTAAGTTTAGATTACTAATTATTGGGACAAATATTTCAAAATCTTTCATCTTGAAAAGTCGATGGATGCCTGCCCTGCCATCCACTAGGTAGCAGCATTACTTCACTGCCTTGCACAGCCAGCACCATTGTTACCCCCATATCACTAGAAAAAGATTGGTTCTTTTTCTATTAGGTTGATGGTATTTTAATGGATTTTAATGTTGCCATTACCAACAGCATTACTGCTAGAGAGGATGTATAGTTGCCATTTATTTCTGTCTGATGCAGTGTGCTGTTGCTCTCTCTATACTGCTGTGACAGACTGGCTTGGATGCATGGATCCCTTATGACTGGAGGAGAAAGGCAGTTTTGTGTGTTGTGACCCCTCTGGGCAGACAGCAGGCGAGAGGTCAGTGTCACCACCGGGCCACCAGTCTGGTTTTGTCGGCTTCCTGTGGCCCGCCGGCCAGCTGCTATCGCCCAGAGGCCGACTGGCTTCTCATGCGGAAGTTGAAAGGGTGAAATGGAAAATGAAAGAAGATGGAGAGAGAGCGGACCTGCTTCTTTATCATAAGCACATATGTGCGTAGTACATATATACTGAAGAGCTTCAACCACACTATTTTTAATCAAGTTAAAGGTGAATACCACTGAATTTCACTTTTGAATCAACCAACTTTCCATGGTCAAATTTGGTCTGTTAGTGTTTCAGTGAACTTTCACCCTTGTCTCCCATAGAAAGAACAAAGGGATAAGAGTTTGAGATAATATGTCATATTATTGGTACAACATATCAATACTGTATTATGTGTTTTATTGTTCCTGGTTATGACTACTACAACACACGCATTCAAAATGTTGTGTTGCATATAAAAAAGTACAAATAAAGAAACTGGTCTGTATCCTATTGAGAAAAATGTTCTCATTTAATTAATTTTGCATCAACTACTTAAACTATGTGAATGTCTTTTAAGAATAAACTTATAGGATTAATCAAATGGGGTTTTTTTCCAAACTGTGCTGTGCTCAGCTCTCTTAATTAGTATCCATGCCTTGTTATAATTTGTATGTGTCTCTAGGCAGCAGCACGGTTGCAATCAAAAATATTTTGTCCTCTTATTGCACCGTTTGGCAATAAAGGCAATCCTCTTTTCTGTCTCTAGAGAAATGAATATAAGGATTACATCATCTCCCGGGTCCCCTGCTGTTTATTGTCGTGGTCCAACTAAACTAACCAGTAAACAAAATAAAAAGCATCACGGAGGCGGCCAGGTTTTTTACAACCCGACTTGTACAGAGAGAAAAGGTGCAAATGAAATTTCACACGGTCTTACTGTTGAGGAAATTGAATTACTCTGCTCGTTGCTGGACTGGAGGAATGCATTACTAATGCTTTGAGGTGAAGAGCTGAATGGAGGGGGGCGGGTGCTTGCGCCCTCTGACCCCCCCTCTCACCCCCCCGCTCCCCAACAGACACTTCCTGAGTCTGGCCGGGCCCGCTGCCAGGTGGAAGTACCACGGCTCTCCTCCTAACCCGGCCCGTCTCCTCCGTGCCAAGCAGCTGCGTGACAGTCAGGAGACGCTCCAGTCCATATGAGAGATTTAAAGCTGCGCCAGGCAACACTTTGATGTAACACTACACCCGTCTTACACCAGTCTGAATCACAGAGCAGGGCTGCAGCAGAGCAGAGCGGCCCGACCCCGCTAACTGTGACCCTGTAGATTCATCCTATTTGCCCACATGAAATTCTGGTGTCGGGTACGGACACAGGGACTGACGAATCAACATTATTTTGCCTCTCGTCCCTTTGGTGTCTGGTATAAAACAATAAACATAAGCATGCTGTGTGCAATCTAGATAGATAGATAGATAGATAGTTTATCTGTTTATTATTAGGATCCCCATTAGCTGTTCATGATGCAACAGCTACTTCCGGGGCTCCACACAAAACATGAAAAAAAGACATAAAACTTAACGATATATAGATAGATAGATAGATAGATAGATAGATAGATAGATAGATAGATAGATAGATAGATAAGAACTTTATTTCCCAAAGGGAAATTCAAATTATTACAGCAGCAAGATACTTAAGACACCACACATATAGACAGGACAAAGCACAAATCCAAATACATAAGAAAAATTAGAAGAATAAATAATAAATGCAGATACAAAATAAACTACGTACGTATGCATGACATACATATGCAAATGTAGCCTAGCCTAGCCATATGTTACATTTGTAACAAGTGTGTGTGTGCGAGTGCTTTCCTGTTTAGTCAAAGTGACATGTAGTGCATGAGAAGCGTTGTCTAATATTGACGAAATGTCCTCACTTACATCACGTTACATGATTTCTGGGCACTGAAGTTAAACTTTTTCATCACTTGCTGCCATCTGGGGCCTCCAGTGTGAGAAGTTGCCTAGTGCAGCTTGTTCCTACTATGACTTGGGTTCACTGCTCTGGTGATACTGTTCACCGCTCCTTTCTGCACATGTGCACCGCTACCTTGTCATCCTGGGACAGAGGAGGAGTGAACAGTGGATGTCATGTCTTTGTTTCCTGGTTCTGTGGGGAATCCTGCCAGAAGACGCATTGTGCCGCCATGCTCCTGGAGGGGAATGGGAGTCAAGGAGACGGAGGAAACGGGGTGCGTCGCTTGTCTCCTTTGTGGCGAGGCTCAAAGGAGAGGCAGCTGTATCCTGGGTGTCGGTGCGCACGTTATTCACACCTCAGCTCCTCCTTTGTGTGCGCGTCGCCCCGGACCGGTCAGAGGGAGTGAAGGATTTATGGAGCTGTCCGGCCGGCCCTGCCCTCACCTTTTTTACTCCTTCGCCGTGTGGAAAACCAGCTCAGAACAAGCCTCCGCGTTTAGTTTCACGGCACTTAACTTCTGTCCAAATCCCCTCCTCCCTCTCACTGGGAAGCTTCAGGCCCTTCTCTCCCTCTCTCTCTGTTCGGAGACTTTTTCCATCTGTCCAAAGCACATCCCTTCATTTCCTGCTCTTTGAAGGTCATCTGCAGTCTTCTCCTTTGTGTCATGGTGCAGCGGCTCACCACCACCTCCACAGTGAACCACATGAGAGATTTAACCGCATTATCTCAGCGCACTGCCGGGACGTTGATGTTTCCATGTTACCAACGTCACAGCAACTGCCAAAAACAGAAGGAACGGAGACAGTTGAGGTCGTTTGTATCCAGACACAGCCAAGATGTCTTTTTAGTGGTATTGCTAAAATATTATAAGGGCTATCCAAAGCTTTTATGTGTCTCCTCAAGCTAATTTCAGTCCGTTGTGCTTTTGCACCAACTGTGTGGATTATGTATCCCACAAAATCCTTACGATGCAACTGTGTCAGTGTCGTATAAGTGATAAAACCTAAAATCCCTTTGCTGACAGGTGGCTGAAAAAAGTTTTGCTCATAATTACAGCGATGTCAGGCCGCTGCCTCGGGTCGTACCTGGCTGGTGCGAGGCCAGAGAAAGTTCCACCAACTGACTTCATTTGCATCCTGCTTTGCATTTACGCAGAACAGCGATGACTCAGTTATGTTTTTATGATTACCGTTACACACACAAACTGTATTCTGTTGTATTTGTAATCAATGTGAAACAGCTATAGTCAATTTGAGTCAAAATAGCACGTACTAAATGTCAGTGGTGTGTCAGGTTCAACCAGCAGCATTAATGTCAAGATCTTCTTTTATATTCAGTTGCTTCTGTTATTTCTCTTATTTTAAATGTTGCTGAAGTTAGTCAGTCTAATATTTGTCCCACCAGTTGATTTCCCCAATAAAACACCAACAACCAGCATAAGCAGGAGGATGAGGGGTGTAACACTTTAGGATTAAGATTTGCATATTTCACAATGAAGCTCGTGACACCAATCTCTGCTGTTACATTTAGGCTAACTTAAGCTAACTTAATGCACCAGCACTTTCTAATGGGATGACTATCAGACAGCAGTAGGCATGCTTCAGTCAGACATGCAGAGCTGACTTCACACATTAACTCATGTTTCGCAAGGACTCTCTTGTTTTAGCAATGGTCATATAAGATTTCATGTCACCAAAAAAATGGTCAGAGATGGGGAATTATTATGATTAACTGAGCAAAATCCTTTCAGATCAGTAAAACTAACACAGTGGCTGAACTACAATATGAAGCCTGGCTGTTATTCACATTCCTCAAACACATTCACTGCAAACTTGTTGCCATTAAAAAAAAAGTTAAAGAATAATATCCATAGAGTGGCCATTTTACATATAAAACATAGCTATACTCACTATTCACAAGAACTAATTTGAGCTTTGTTTATCCCAAGATATAGAATTTCATAAAACATATCACAACTATGCTAGACACCGTTGGAGATAAATATAAAAATATAAAACTGACCAGAGAGATCCTGAAAAGTAAAGTTTTGTTTAGTCACTACAGGGACTGGCAGAGTTAAATGGGTTTTATTTTAGCAGGGCTGCAAGAAAACCGCTCTGTGTGAAAAGAACTGAGACAAATCAATAATTTAATACCCAGTTCCAACAGGGAAAAAAATCAATCGGGTCAACTTGAGCCAGGCTGGTCCTCCTTCAAAATCCTCTCACTCATACACTTAAAGACAATTCAAGTACTGGTAACTGTGAAGTTCAAGCTCCTCTATTGTTGGAATATGTGATACCTGGATTAACGTAAATTCCCACTTCCTTAGCCCTTTGAGCACATGTTGAGGAGGATTAAGGCCTGTGCCAGTTGTTGTGCGGTCTCCCTGTGGGGCAAGGGGAATTGTCCCACCGCTCCTAATCCTGCAGACAAAGCAGGCTGTTAATTGGAGACTGGCTGATATGGCAAGGAAAGTCATGATGACAACGTGCAAGTCGCCACCGTCTCTGTAATCCCCTGCACTCTGAGGAATGTTCCTCTCTGGCAGTTGCTCCGCTTTGGCGGCCGTCCATACGTCACCAGATTTGGGCTCGGTGTCAGGATTCACCGGCTCCGGCTATCCTCCGACACCTCGCTTCCCTCTCCGGGGCTTTCCATGTCGCTGGCAGTTAGGCCGCTGTTTTGTTTTTGAGTAACAATCAAGCAAGTACAAATAGAGCAACCTTTACCCGGTTGTGAAATTTCACATGTTCTAGCCAACACTGTGATGGGAGGTGCAAGGAAGCACACCTAGGTGTTTGTGTTTCAATCAGCAGGATACAAACAGCTTACTCACTAACTACCGCAGACCAAGTGATTCCTGTCATCACACATGAAGGCAGGCAGAGAGTTTTCTACACCAGATTAGTAAACTTAATGTTAAATTGTTTGCTTGTCTGATTAGGTATGAAAACAAGTAGAGTCAAAAGTTCTTAACAAAGACATTTAAGCACCGTCACAAAATGAATGCAGTTGCAGTTTCAAAGTGTAATCAACGGACTTTTTGTCAAAGGATCCTCAAAAAAGTGAGGCCATTATTTTTGGTATTATGATGTATTATGATGCTTGCATGACATACAGAATATCCTCTTATGGGATTAAAGACAGAACAGGCCTTTTAAATTAAACTCTCCGCTTTCAGAAATGGGCGAGAACCAGTCAAAACAAACCTAAAATTCTTAACTGCTTATGCATCAATGTCAGCTTTCTGCACCCGCTGGCTGTCATTACATGGGTGACAGACAAGACACTCCATGGCTTTTCATTTAGTGTCTCCCCCCCAGGGTGAAACCCACAAGTGTGGAGAGACCAGTGTGACTCACACCGAGACAGACACAAGTCATGTGGGACTGTTTTTTGTTTTGTAAACAGGAGTTGACAGACATTTGGATACTGGAATCTTTATCTCTGGTAGCTGATCAGCCGCAGCAACAGCCTCCAGTCATGTTTCAGCTCCAGCCCCCCTGGCAGGTGGCGGAGCAGGGGCGTAACGCTCGCGTGGTGCTGCAGCGTCCCGCCAAGATAACCATCTCTCCAGTTAGATGTTGGCTTGTAGTCTCTCACCTGCCGTCACTCCACACACACGCAGAACCACCACACAGTAAGGCTGCACCGCTCAAATCATTCCACTGTTAAGATCTGAACCACAGACACTGGACAGTCATTCGGAAATGGCTACACACACTAGAGAGAGAGACACACCACTACACTGGCCTTTTATTAAAACTCAGATGTCGATCATTCAGTGTCAACCACATCTGATAATGATATGGAAATGATGCGGTTTGTTTTATTTCACAAATGATCAAGACTGCACTGGTTTTCTATGGAAAGCCCTTATCCTGATGTGGTTTGAATGCAACATTTTGATCGGAGTCCATATAAGTACACATAAATATATTTTTATTATTTTTAGTAGTAGTAGTAGTAGTATTAGTAGTATTAGTGGTATTATTAGTAGTAGGAGTAGTAGTAGTAGTAGTAGTATCATCCCAGGTTTCAATAGAGAGTGTTAGTGTCCCATGATGGTCTAAATGCTGTTTCAGAGGATTTTCCACCGTGCCACGAATACATTTCTGAGGGAACACTGAATACTTTTTATTAATGTTTTGTTTTTTTGTTTTTTTCATCAAAATGGCATATCGGCACAAAATATCAGCAGTTTCAATACAAAAATATTGGTACCTGTATTAGTCTTCCACAGCCCATATCGGTTGAACCGTAGCAGGCCCATAGCTGAAGATCCATCACTAAAGCCTTGCATGGGAGACAAATTACTCGAGCAAACATCCACACCACAAACCATAATCATAGCTTTGCCTTGCTGAAATGTACAGTGGGAAAAGCTGCAAGCTTTTATGTGTCTAAATCTCATGTTCAAACACTGTCAGCCATCACATGCCCACTCCCACTTTCTTCTCTCACTGGTGACTCATAAAATGTTGCCAATAAATCTATATAGAGGGTTCAAATCATATATTATATGAAACAGACCTATCAAAGCAATCCTAGTGCTGACCTTACTCATTTATTTAGTGATAAATGGTTGATGAACACTCCTTATTCAGCTTGCTAACAAGAGGAAGAGAGAGATCCCTCCTTTGGCACTGCACCCATGGGAAAAGAAGAAACGCGGCTTAAGTATAAAACTCTCGTATTATTAACTTGGCAAGCTGTGAATGTGCACACAGTAATCGTATCAGGAGCAGCTTGATCTTTTACTACAAAAAAGAAAGGTCTTGCATGAATAACAAATCATAGTGTTGGTGTAATCTGATTCTTAGCTCAGGCTCTTAACACTGTCACTTGTCTGTGACCTTCGCCTCAACATAATTTGACTCATAACTGAAGGAATGGAATATAGCACTGAGTTTGAACTGCTTTGTTTTTATTTTCTGGGAAATGTATACCACACTGTCACATCTCTGTACAGCTTCAACTGAATGACAATTGTTATTCATGTGATTACTGTTCTTCTGGTGGTTTTCCACTGTTTATTTTCTCTTGTCTGCTATTGCAGTTATGCCCGTTGCCATATCCACAGTTGAAGAATAATAAATACAGTCTGACTGAGCCAACGCTTTTAAGTGAGCGCCATTAGCATTTCAATTTACACAGCGGGCTCGGGCCAACTTTTCAGCCTCACACAGGGAGACAGTTTGGCCGCTGCTTTGCTAAGAGGATCGGGCTTTGACAAAGAAGAGGAAGTGCTTGGGCACTGCCATTTAAATTTAGATTTTTAATGGTTGCATTAGCATAACGGGTGGTACGGTGGTTCAGTGGCTGGCATGGTAAGAAGGATCTGGGTTTCTGTGTGGAGTTTGCAGTTTTCCTCTCACACTCCAAAGACATGCAGGTCAGGTCGATTGGTGACTCTAAATTAGCCTGTAGGTATAAATGTGAGTGTGTGTGTCTATCTGTGTTGCCCTGGCAACCTGTCCAGAGTGTTTCCCTGTCTTCTGCCCAGTGCATGCTGGGATATGTTCCAGGTCCCCGTAACCCAACGGTAGAGAAAATCAAAGACCAAAGAAACACCAGATTTTCTATTTGACTAAACCTGAAATTTCATCAAAACGCTGAATAAGTGAAACTGATTTTGTAGTTCATTAAATGTAACCCCATGCACTTGAAATAAAGTCAAATAAAAAGATGGACACACATTGTAGCGTTTCTCAGTGGTTATGCAACTTTATTCAAAGGTTTGGGTCCCACTGTGGTTCCCACGGTAATAATACCAGGATCAGATCATAATCCCTGAGAAGACAGTATTGGAATGAACTGTTTGAACCCTCCAGATACTGGAGAATAAACGCACAGCCATTTAGCACAGTTCAAAGCAGTACAAAATCATGTCAAGGTCATCAAAAGCGTATGTAAACCACATGGGGAAATTACATTCTAAACATATACAATCGCTACAAATTTAAACAAAGGCACAGTACACAATACTGTAATCAAGATGTACAGTCTTACCCAATGTGGGTCAGAGACACCAGAGGGGGGAAAACCTCTGTGTGGAAACACTGATGTTGCTCTTGGTAAGTTCTCACCTCACAGGCTTCAACAGCAACTCTCCAGTATTTTGTGTAAATGAGAAACATTCATGTTGATAATAACAAGGAACAAGGAAACAAGAAGCTCATCAGTCTGTTTTGTGCAAACTATTATAGACTGTGGCTCATATTACACATGCGGTTATTATTTGCCATTGATTCAAAACAGTTTTAAATTTTGGGTTTTCTTCAAATGGCACGCATCCAAGTTAAAAGTAATTCTGCTGTTGAGCTTGTTGAGGTGAGATTCTTCACAGGAGCAAACAACAGTTCATTTGAAACTCAGCTGTGCAATTTTCAAACAAAAAACTTTTTGAAGCAAGTCAAAAGTTGATTGTAACCCCAAATCAATATCTCCGCCAAATATTATTTTTTCCCTGATTGTAACAAATGCAAGGAGCGTTATTAAATACATTAGAGTGAAGAGATATTGACTCTCTGAGGGGTCGTCAGTTGGCTTTGACACAGATCTGAAGCATGTCACCAAAGGACGTAAATTCAGTCAGTTCATCTAAAATATCACAAGGGAAAGTGCTTTGTCCTGATAAACCTCAGATTAGATTACCCAAGGATGCATTTGGAAAACTGCCTACTGCCAGCTCAAGTTGTGAGAGTAGTAACACTGACACATACCGTTAACTTAAAAGCACAATAACATCTTCATATTATAGAATTTGTCCGGAGTCATCTGAATTAAAAGATCAAAAGAAACAACAAAAATGTCTAAAAGTAAATTATGCTGGAAATGCCAATTATTTGTGATAAAAGCCAAAGAGCCTATAAAGTTAGACCTGAATGGCTTTCCATTTGTGAAAAGGTAAAAACTAAAAACAGAAATCAAAGAAATTATTACTGTAAAGCTGGCAAAAAGGCTTGAATATATGACAATACATTCTATGAGAATTGCAGATACATTTACAAGCAACATATACATCACAAAGCTCAACTGATTGCCTGCAAAGCTTAATGCTGAAAGCTACTTCCTGCCAGGAGCTTGGCCCCCTGCCATACGGGACAGGGTCCAGGCACCAGACAGGAAGGAAGTGTCCCAAAGCGGGCCGCACAGCAGCCCAGTAAAACTATTAAAGACCGTGCGCCACTGCAGCAAAAATACAGCGGCCGCACGGTCTAATACCAAACACTGGTCCCCACGAGCCTTTCAGATACCGAGGCACGACGGGGACGAGGATGAGAAAGGAGCGGTCGCCCTAAAAGGCAACCTGAGGGGGGCACCAGGGGGTGTCTGGATACAGCAGACAGTGCACAGACTTGAACCTGAAAGAGAAAGACGGAGAGAGATGGGAGTTAGATTTAGATTTGTTGAAAGGTGTTAAAACTGTGCACCAAATCTGCACTGGTATTGCAACAGTGATCTCTCACCTTGATGGATCCTCCTCCACTGGAAAAGCCCCTTTCATATTGATGATATTCCTTTTGTTTTCAAACATCCCATAACTCAATGTGATCTAGGGGAAGAATGCCAGGGAAACACATGAGCAACACGCAAAAAACACTTCCAATGTCTTACAACTAAAACCTTCTCACATGCCACACCATGCTCACACTATCACTGGTATCCTGCACAAACTCTCACCTGCTTGTGGATCTCAGATCTCGACACTTGTTGCAGGTTCTCCAGGTGGGAGTGGAAGAGGTTGCTGCGGGTCAGAGGAACCCCCAGCACCGACTCAATGATGTAGCCGATGGTGCAGTCATCAGGCAGACGAATCTTCTCTGCTGTGTTCATGAAGTGGCCGCCGCTGAGGAGACGGGACATATACAGAGCCTGGTCAGTGTATGGAGAGCTTTCAGGTGGTGTAACACACCCTCTGGCGGCCATAGTGGAGGTCAGTGGTTGCGAACAGCTGGTTGCATTTTCCAAACGTACAACTTGTCCGTCTCAACACAATTCAATAGACATGAATAATTTCTGTGCTGTTTTTAACCGGGAACTAAGTAAAGACTAGGACTAAAGGGGCTAGGACTGAAGACAAGACAGTTGTCTGTGTCACACAACCTAAATTTTGAAACAAATCTACCTCATCAGATTATTCACATTTCCTATTACATTACTTAATTGTCCGACAGCCACACCATGACAATCTTTTTCAGGTATCTCCTTTTTCTCACCCTGTTGTTAGCCTATAATTAGTCATTATTTGCACACAGCCACTTTTCCACTAGACCTCCATGATGGCACCAGCCGAGATGCAACTGCAAAGTCTCAATGACACTCTGCAGTTCAACAATAATACATGAGTGTTGCTGATGGTTACTGTATCTCACCTGGCCCATGGGCTCATCTTCAGCGCTAGACCCCGGCTCACGCAGAAGCCTGCCCCTCCAGTAGCAAACCAGAAGTTGACTGGTCTCTACAGGAAGAAACAGAAAAGCTTGTTAGCGTATTATCTAACATACGTCCAGGAAGTAGAGTCTTGAAAATATTACATGAACAAAAAAAAAAAACAGAAAACATTCGTCCACGCACCATCTTGTTGTCCCCCAGCCTCTCTGTGGCCTCTATGGGCCGGTCCAGGCTGGGTTTACCGATGTACATGTCCTGGGTGTGGGGGTACTGGGACAGGTGCTTCACCAGCGTCCGCACGTTCACATAGTTGTCATCGTCTACATGACAGAACCACCTGAGAAGCAGAAATATTGTTAGAATTTGAGGTATTCAAACTGATAAAACAATCACCACTGAAAAAAAACAGCTGTGTCCTGTGTGAAACCAAGAGCGGTAGCACTTACTTTTTCCCAGACTCTATGAACTTGTCGTACTCCACCGCCATCTTGCAAGACAGAGCTTGTCGGCTGTGGGCTGCAGAACAGTTGGTGTTGATGGCATGGCTCCCTGTGGCATGAATGAGAGGAAATAGGGAGTTAAGACAGATAGCATCATCTATGCACCCTGGGTATTTTAATACCGTCTTCCACAGAGAGCACTTAGTTCATAACAGAATTTTTATGGCCTTTAAAATATATTTTGGTTCCTCACATCTTAGTTCCTCACACATATTTTGGTTCACACAAACTGGCCCTTTTATAATAAAACAATTCCAACTTCTGTTCCTAAAATAAAATGTTCCCTCATAAAACTTACCAATTTTCTTTTTTAGCTCCTCATCTTCTCCATCTGTGAAGATGTAAGTCTGTAAACAAACAAGGGAAATTACAGATAAGTCCACTTGATCATTAAATCCATGAAATCAAAACCACCCTGGTTGATCGTGTGAAGAGGTAACACAATCAACCAAATTCCACACTGTGTCCCGAGTCCTTGTCCCTTATTTCCAACTTGGTGTGATTAGCATCCATCAACAGGCTTTTATGCAGTGGAAAACACATTGAGTTAAACAACCCCCTGCTCTAATAAAGGCCTTTTGTCCCATGTTTCACTCTCTCCATGGCAACTATGCAGCCCCCCCCAAAGCATCCCAGACATAGAACAAAGGGGGAGGCAGACTGTCCACCCCCACACACACCCCACCCTTGTATCCCACCCCCTGGCTAAGCCCCTTGTTCCGCTGGACCCTCTGCCTAGCTTCAACGTGTTCAATACAACTAAAACAGCAGCATGCAGGTACCATGCCAGAGTTGCAGTAAACACAGAACCAAAACCACCAGCACAATCTTCTGTTTCCATAGTGATATTATGACTGACAGAGTAAAGAATTGATTATGGCACTATGATGTTTGGATGCTAAAAGAATCGAACCACAAGGCTGCAGGCTCTTGTTAACAGTAGCATTTACTAACAAAAGGAGTTAACAACAAAGGGCGTCTTGCAGCGGCACACTTTAAAGAGCAGGTAAGGATTAGGTGCCCTTTTATGACGGCTCAGACTGAGCAGGTGCAAGGTGCTGCGCCTCAGACAGAACAGTGCTGATGAAAAGGCCGCCGGCCCCGGGCCTTGTAACCGCCATCGGTCTGTTTACTCTTCACCTCAGGTGAGGCAGCACCTGCCGATCAGCACGCTACCTTATCTACGCCACGTGTCTCAACACGCCAGGTCATGGTGCCACTGACAGTCCCCTGTGCTTGTATACTTAAGAGCGCTTTCTGACAACTAACCCACGCTCCCTGTAATTGATTGCCCTGCTGCCGAGCAACAGCAATTTGTGATCTGCATCTTAACAGCCAGCTGAGTTTACACCAGAATGAAAAGACCTCTGATTCTCTGTGAACCCTACTCCTGCCTCCTGTCTATTCCTGCACAAGGCATGGCCGCTTGAATTGTTTGTGGAACAAACTCTGAGCAGATGTTGTGCGATGCTAGGGCCATGAGCCGGTATTTGTTTAAGGAAGGGTGGTGGTTTCACTGGTAAAGGGATCAGAGGCTGGCGCTGTTTGCTTTAAAGCCCATTGAATAGACAGCCTAATCATTGAGGCAGCTGCCAGAGCTGCCAGGGCACTGACAGAAAGAGAATGAGGGGAGGGAGGGAGGAAGGAGAGGAAGGGGGTGGGGGGGATGGGGTGGAATCTCACTGCTGATTAGTAAATTGAAATCCGTGTGTGGCCATTCACCCCCACTTCACCCCCCCCACCCCCCCTGCCGCATACTCAGCCAGGCCCTCTTGAATAGAACAATGCTGTGAGTTTTCATGCTGGGTAAAGTCTCCACTGGGTAAATTCTAAATATGTTTGCCAGCATTTGCATACAGCTGCAGGAGTTAACTAAAGAGAAGCCTCCTGGGGGAAAACGCTTTTTTTTTTCTGTCTTTGTCTCTTAACTGAAACTTAAAAGAACAGTAACTTTCACGGAATACTAATTCATACTCTCTGGGATGATTTTTTTTTTTTAAAAGATGCCGTCTGTGTGAACCAGAGATAAGAGATGAGAGAGGGCATGGGGTGAGGAGAGGAGGGAGATGAGAAGCTGCACTCCTGACCACAGGAAGGCCTGGCACAGCCCCGTCTGAGCTGAATGTGGTGCCTGGCTGGCTGTCTTCAGCTCCACGGGAAGGAAGGGCACTAGGCTCCCCTCCTTCCATCAACAGCCGCCTCCACCCAGCCTTCTTCCCCCTTTCTGTCCCAGACATGCAGTTCACAAAGTAGAAAAGTTTTACGGGGCTTCTTAACTGGGACGAAGGATTTGTAGAACAGCTTATGGGGGAGCTGGAACCATTACAGCAAGGTAAAGGTAGTCGCAGTAAAAAAGGTGACAAAAGTCTGACAATAGCAAAATCTGGCGGACTGCAGGGGCTTTTCTAGCTCTTTGCATTCTCTTGTGCCAAAAGTAGCTTCTATAACAGTGAAATTGAACGTTTGGTAATTTTTCTGGGTACCCCCTAACACTTTGAGATCTACAGGCGTAAATTATGTTAACTACAGAACTCACAGGTTATCTCTTCACACCTCACCACCTTTTGACCAGCTGCACATAGATCGACTCCTTCATAGTGAAGCCATTTGATTAACTCAACCATGGTGCCAAGTATTTTTCCAACTGCTAGCCATACAGGCGCTCATTGTTGGGAGTTCTGGCTAATTATCGTACTCTCAATTAGGAATGGAATGCATGGCACACCACCATGGAGATGTTGGTGCCAGCTGTCCAGACATGACCAAAATCAATTAAAGCTCCGATAAAGGCAGTTGTGTGGCATTTATACAAATCAGTCTAGGGAAGGGAGGGAGAGGGGGGTCTGGCTCCTCTAGCTATATATAGGATTTTGACTTTTGAACTTATGTTTTTGATGCTATGGTTTGTCATTTGTAGCAGACCTTCTAGAGAAGGGAATGCTGTGGTACATTTTGTTCTTATTGTCTTGAGGCCCTTCTCACAAAGAAGCTACATTGTTCCAGGGGATGATTGGTGAAACACTAGAAAACAGGAAGAGGTATATGAAAAAAATGTGACATAATGACTAGTTGTGAAAAGGAGCATACAATGTAAGATTTAAAAAAAGTCAATTCACAAATACATATTGGGTTTGTCTTGTGTCAGCCACAATGGGTAACCATTTCCATAAACATACCAAGTCTGGGAATCAAAAACAATTTAAGTAAAATCTACTGTTTTTATTCTGAATGGGCCCATTTAACAGGAGCCAGATGGGGGAGGCCACAAGCACTTTTGTGTCAGCGCAGTTATCACACAGATGATCTAGCCTCTTTGTTCAAGTGTAAATGGCATGTGATAGCAAGTCCATCTGCATATATAAAGAGCAGGCCGTGCCCTCAGAGAACCAACTTTGAGTGGAAAAGTAAAAGCTTTAAAAGTGAAAAACTTTGCCTGGTGCACACACAGCTATCCACAAGAGGTTTAAAGAATACTTTTGGCCCCCTTGTTCACCAAGTGTATAGCTACATGAGTGATCTAAGCTCCGCAGGTGTTCATCAGCTGAGAGTGAGAATCAGACCTGAAAGTGGAGGATGACCATATGTAGGCTATGTGGTGGGAATTCCCTGCATCATATGGCTGGCATTAAGGCCATCTTTTGTTCCGTCTCTCCTGACCACCTGGCACCCTTCCTCCAGGAACTCCCTCTTGCATTGTGGGCTCAGTCTGTGCTTTATGTCTGCCCAGCCTCCCACCAGCTGCCTGCCTGAGCCCTGCTGTTAACTCTGTAGGATGGGTTAACATCCCAGCATCATCCACTACAGCAAGTACAATCAATTACCATATAAGCTGCTGTTCTGTGGGGCCAGTCTCTTGAACGATGCAAGTAATCCTCATCCTGTCTGATCAAACATCAGGGCATGAGTGACAGTGGAGGAGGTGAGCGTGTGTGACAGTCAGAGAGTATATTCTTATCTATTCTTATGCCAGTTTGCATGGCATCAAGCACAGCTCTCAACCTCTTCACCACACAAAGAGAAGAAACACTCCTCTCTCTCACCAAGCTTGCAAATTCCAGAGACAGCAGCGTTTGGCATAGAATGGAGGCGAGGTTTCTAAAAAATGTGGCTAAAGATTGTGTGATAATGTCCGAGGCAAATTAAATTGACTTATGGGAAACTACGCGTGACAACTCTGGGTGCTGGGTAAAATCACTTTGACTAGCCACTGTTTTCACTAGACTATAGCTGCGAGTGCCTTTGTGCACCCTCTAAAAAGGAGCTTGGTTCTCAAGGCCACATTTTCATACTCAGCGTGCTATTCCCAGCACAAACTTGCCTATAGATGCACCCCTTTGTCCCAGGCATCCCCTTAACGAAGCCCCCGTTTTCCCATCCCTCGGTAGCTTGACCCAGACTCAGCTCCCACGTTCCCATGGAGAGAGTGAGACAAGGGGCTGGGAAAGCTTTTCTTCCCCCTTCAGAAAGACGCTTTGTTAGTCCTGGAAGGGGGACAGCACTGGAGTCGCTGCTGTGAAGCATCCATTGCACCAGGGCATTCACAGGGACACCCAAAAGAGGAGGGATAATAGAAAGAGGGGAGAGAGGGGGGCCCGAAAAGAGGGAGAAGAGGGAGTCCTGAAACTGCTCCCTCCGTTCTCAGGGGCATCACTCAAAGGAGAATAAAAAGTGACAGAGCCGAGGAAATTCAGCATGGTTTAGAAGGGGCTGTGTGGCCATTTCAGGGTGTCATCATGGTAACAAAAGGGGAACAATACCACACTGTACGCAGCTATCATACAGACATCACCTGCAAGTGTACACTGGCTTATTGTTCTGCACAATAGGACAGGGTCAGCGACAATGACATCAGTTCAGAGACTAACAATTGCATAGAGAACCAAGGGGATCTAGACTTACACATTCATTCTATAACAGTGTAAGTTTTCACCCGTGTGCATTTATGTAACATTAAAAAGTTCAATTCCAATTAAATTCAAAGCATGAATCATATCAAGAACGGATTTTAGTATTTTGGATTCACCTGCTGCATGTTTCTTGAGATCCAGGTGTCCAGAAGGAGGTTCAGTCTGGGCTGGTGGAACTTCTTGGTGGTCTTCACGGCGATGAAGATGTCACTGGCGCTGATGTCCTCGGCCGGCGGCGCGTCTGTGGCGGACGCCGAGGACCGTGCGGGCTTCTCCACGTCTCTCCGTCCGCGGGTCAGCTTGGTGAAGTACGCGGAGAATCCTTTCTTCACCTGCGGCTGTGCGCTCCCGGGAGGCGCGTCCTCCTGCGCGCCGTCCGGACCTTGGAGAGAGCGCGTCCGCCTGTCCTCCTCACTTGGCCCCGCATCCACCTGAACCCGGTGATGCTGCACCGCGACCAGGACCAACAAAAGGCAGAGAAATGCTGTGCAGGCTACAGAGATAGCTGTCTTCTTTCCATTATTTTTCAACATGATTAAATCTAAAAAAAATAAAAAATAAAAAAAAAAGAAATCCTAAAAACTAAGCTTTATACAGCGGCGCACGGTATTCCCAAAGCAAAGTCCATATGGTGTTTTTTTCTCAATAGAACACAAAAGGTTGTACGGTAGTCCCGTTAGGGTGCATAGCTGAGTAGCGAATAAGAAATTTGTTACTAGGCAAAATATATAAGCTCCCATGCTGGCCACGCCTCATGGGCGGTCATTGAAGGCTGCATGCGAGCCTGTGACGCACCAGCAGGGCGGGACTTATGGAAGACACGCCCATGACTACAATGTGTGTGTGTGTGTGTGTGTGTGTGTGTGTGTGTGTGTGTGTGTGGCTTTGTGTGTGTCACCAAAGTTCACTTACAAGGAGATCAAATGCAGAGCTCAGTCTGTGTGTGTGTGTGTGTGTGTGTGTGTGTGTGTGTGTGTGTGTGTGTGTGAGAGAGAGAGAGAGTGTGTGTGTGTGAGAGAGAGAGAGAGAGAGAGAGAGAGAGAGAGTCACTTACAAGGAAATCCATTGCAGAGCTCAGTCTGTGTGTGTGTGTGTGTGTGTGTGTGTGTGTGTGTGTGTGTGTGTGTGTGTGTGTGTGTGTGTGTGTGTGAGAGAGAGAGAGAGAGAGTGTGTGTGTGTGTGTGTGAGAGAGAGAGAGAGAGAGAGAGAGAGAGAGTCACTTACAAGGAAATCCATTGCAGAGTTCAGTTTGCCCTTTACAGATAATAGTAAAAGATTGACCAAAAGCAAACAGAGCTGCAGGTGGTCACCAGGGAGGGTCTGTGTTCAAACTGCACCTGGTGAAACTCTGCATCCTCTTCACAGTCTTGTAACTTCTGGTAAAAGGTTTTCCCTATCTGAATCTGAAATCCGAATAGAAACAGATTTTTCTTTATTTCCCAATCAGAAGTCCGTTGTTGAATTTCTGGGTGCAGATATTTGAATTGAGCCCTGTGTGGGCCGTCTGTTCACTAGAGAGGCAAACTCTATTGTTCTTCACTGACCTTGTGAGGCTCTAAACAGTTGGCCATTCCTCAACACTTGTTATTCAAATTATGGCTCTCACAACTGAGGGCCTTCTGGTGCTGGGAGCCTGACCAGAGACATGACATGAGTTCCTTTAGACCAGCATGCAGCTGGTGCCCCGACTCCCAACAGCACCCACATTTACATTTAGTCAGTTTCAAGCAATTGTCTGGTTTAACTAAGACTAACCCTAAGGACTATTGCAAATTTTTGGGAGTTTAACCCATTGGTCAGCTTATCCGATATATGGCAAGAGGATTGACACCAAAATCATCTCTGTGTCTCCCATTGTCTCTGTCCAGTGCGCTAACGCTTAGCATACAGCATGCTAGGTAATCATAGGCAATTTTCATTATACTAAAAGTGAGAAAATGAGAACTAGTAGCATCTCTAAGGCTGAATGGTTTAGTTAGGCTAATTTTTATGACACGTGTCTAAACCTGCTAGGTTTGTTTAGGGGACTGATAAAATTGACATAAAATTAAACAAAAAGAATGTACTTTCAATGGCAGAGGACGTCTCTTTCAGTGAGACTTCAAGCGTAACTTGTTTTGTTTAAACAAGTGAGCGTTAGTCAGAAAGTTAGCCAGAAAGCTAAAGTTTCTATGCTGTTGATTATTCACTAATGATGAAGAAGTCATGGATCTGCAGGCCATAGAATAAAAAAAAAACAACTTTGTATTACTAAAAGGTCTATCTTAATCTATCTTAACATACTGTATGCTAAAGTGTTAGCTAGCATGAACACGGCCAGAGCTACATGGAGACACAGAGATGATTTTGGTGCCTATATCCTCTTGTCAGATATTGGGTAAGTTGACCAATGGGCCAAACTCCCAAAAAGTGTGTGTTGTCCGTCTATAATAAATTCTGCATTCATCTCGCTTCACTTGTTAACTCATCTTTCTTTACGAGCTTGCAGTTGCACCAGAACTAGAAATCGGTCCAAAGCATTTGCAAGAGAATAACTTTCACTTTTGATTTTCTTTTTTTTTTCTTAGATATACAGGACGTAAGTTACCTCTCACCATTCTTGGTGCTGACAAGGCCTTTTGTTCACCTTTTAAAAGTGTCCATAGAAAGGCTGCTGAAAACAAGTATAAGAAACCAGGCAGAGGGGGTTGTCTCCTTGGCCTTCATTCTTCTTGGATCAACAGGCTCTTTCTGCGGGGCTTGCAAGGCATTCGTCCCACCTCCGAAGCCCTTTCTGGTCGAACGCCGTCTTGGACTCGTGAAAACAATGTCAGTTGTTAAAATGGCGGGCGAATTGTAAAGAGCAAAGTTCTCCCTCTGTATCAACTTCATGCATCATGCCCCCCTACCCCCATTTCGGCCTTGTGATCCCTCCACTGACACCGACATCAGAAAAAAACAATCTCTCTGTTCCCTGTTAAAACGACCCCACACCCCCACATCATCCTTGATCCCCCCGCAGACGACATTACCGCTGAATTCCAGTCCGATGAAATCCCTTTTATTCAGAGAAGCCCACTTCCTCGACAGAGTGCCCACAAACCCGTAAATAAACGCAGCAGCACTTGATTTTTCTCCTGATCATATCAACATGTTGGGGGATCTGAGCAGCAGGCCCAAGAAGCCAGGATGATTAGAGGGCTGCTATTTATAGCCCCTACTGTAGGGGTAATGATGCACATACAGCAGGTAAAGAGTCCCTATAAGTTCTCAGACTACATGAGGACAAGTATCTCTGTGGTCATCCCCCCCAAAAAATGCCCAGAAAACCTTGTTACAGCCCGGAGTATGTCTTCTTCTTCACTGATACACACCGCAGAAACTTGAAAACACATGTGCGCACCGCTCTGAAAGATATTAGCCATAACTTGATACTCTGCGTGATGTATACAGTATCCAGCTTGCTCTCCGGTTAAAAAAACAAACAAACGTGGAAAGCATTAGCAGAGGGCTCTTTCTGTCTCTTTCAAACTCATAATGTTTTGATTTATTTTCTATTTCAGCCCGGTTCACATTCCCCTCCGTTTTTTTTCGGTTTCGTGAATGTTTCAGACTTTTTGAAGAGTGACATTCATTTTATTGATTGAAAACAGTTTGTTCATTCTTCAGTGACTCATTGAAATGTATCTGCTGAATTCCATCCTTCCATATTGAAATCCCTGATGCTGATGTACAAGGTCAGCCGACGCTCTGCTTTTTCTGCCGCTACTGCCGGCTCAGCTCTCCCTTCCCTGCAACGACCCGGTCATCTCTCAACCCAAACTCGACTCTTCTCCCTCCTGGCCTCCTAATGGTGGAACGACTTTCCCACCCCAGTCGGAGGAGTAAAGTCACTCCTCATCTCCCATCGCAGCCGGGAAACTCACCTCTTCAACACCCTCTCCCCACTGAATCATATTCTCTCCAACTCATCTTTCTCCTTTACTTGCTCTAATTTCCCTTATTAAAGAAAAGAATCCAGTCTACCTGTCTACTTAGCTCTCGTGTGTGTGTGTGTGTGTGTGTGTGTGTGTGTGTGTGTGTGTGTGTGTGTGCGTGTGTGTGAACGAGAGCTACAGAGGTGCAAATGCAATAAGACCACACCAAGTTAAAAGGTTTTGGAGAGGTTCCTCCCTACACCTCATCAGACCTCCATCCTCTCTCTCTCTCTCTCTCTCTCTCTCTCTCTCTCTCTCTCTCTCTCTCTCTCTCTCTCTCTCTCTCTCTCTCTCTCTCCCTCTCTCTCTCTCTCTGAGAAAGCTGTGCTGTGGATGAGAGCAGGCCGGTGGGATCGGTCTTTGGTTCTGTTTATTTTCCCGGCGTGGACACACTAGCTCTGATAGGATTACAGGTCACACCAGAAGTGAGAGCCAGGGGAGCAGGCGGCCCCTCAGAACACGGTTTCAGTTTCCCTTGCCCTCCATGCAACATTAGAGGATGTTCTCCAAGGACTACGGCTCAGAATAGTTCAGAGAGAGAGAGACAAATAAATACAAACCCATTTATATTGATCTACAGATAAAGTTCCAGGCAGGTTGAATGGACTTCCTCCAGGTAAACAAAATGGGTTTAATTATCTATCAAAGTAGGGCATAAGACAAGTCTAATAATCTGATAATGAAGCTCAACTGAGCAGCTGTGACAATTGCTGCTTCTGAACTGAAACAAGGAAATAAAGATAAAGCAAGTAATGATGGATGAAAGAGAATGAATATCAAAGTAACACAGTCATATATATATACTGCATATGAGTGCTTCCTATTGCAAGAAATGTATGTGACAATTGCTAATGAATTATATCAATACCTATTAGAACATGCTAGACTAACCAAGTGGCCAATACACCTAATGCTAACATTAGTGGAAATCACAGCAATCCTCTTGCTAATGAACCTCCGCACCAAACAATCAACAAGCAATTCTGACAATTTTTGTAACAAGACATGGTTAATTTCAGCCGCACTGCAAATCTATAAAAGCAAATTAAAGTAGAATATGATTATTTGTTTATAATATTTAATTATTTTGAGTGCTGCACAACACAAGTGCTTATACTGCACCATACCCATTGCAGGCCCAGTATGGGTACAATACTTGTGCAATAGAAACCTCATAGAATTCATAGACACAAAATAGATTTAATCATACAGAAATGTACTAGGTCACATCTCAGCATGTAGAATTCGTCAGATTAATTGACTGAAAATAACTAGATTTTATATGATAAATACGCAAATACCCAGGTTTTGCCACTGCTTGAGTGTGTTGCTATTCACAGTTGCTGTGGCATGTTCTTTATTTCTACCAAAACAAACTGATTTTGTCAAACTGTTGATGGTCAACCTAGAACTAAGTGGGGTCAGATTACATGCTGGCAAGCCCGGGCATGTTGAACAACTTTTTTTCTTTTCCAAAATCAGATCTACATCTTCTCATATTGTGATCCACCTGCAGACCAGTGGCAGCCGGGCTAAGCCTGATAATAATACACAACATTATTTGTCATATCAGTAATCTGAATCTTTCTCAAGTTTCACAACAGTATGATTTACTGTATACTGTACAAATCCGTAGATTGTTGCAGGAAACAAGATATTTATTGTAGATCCCTCAGGTTTATATTTCCACTAAATATTTAGCTCAAGGGACCTTGGAAACTTGTTGACAACTTATGGTTTCGCATGATGTAAACGGTAAGTGATAGGAAGTTTTAAGCGGCTGTTTCTCCTGGAAAAAGCCAGAGGGCAAGTCCCCGCTGTTGGGAGAAATGCCCTTTTCTCAGCCAATATACAGTCTCCTTTTGTCCATGGCCACTATAGCTACCTTGCTGGGACGTACAATGGGAGATCCAGTGGACAAAGGCATGACACTGGAGTCATTCAGGTACTTAAGCATTATCTGTTGTGTGCTCTCATCGGGCCCTTTCTCATTTAAATGCAGTACAGCACAGTGAGCCATTGCACAGTGGTCAGACCTTAAAGTTTGTGTAAAGTCAGTCTGATTTGTTCATCTTTTAAAGTGACATTACATTTGGGGATTTTGTAATAAATGTTAGAATCATTGAGTCACACTTACAAATTGTATTCTCAGGATGTATCATTAGCGATCAATTTTACTCTCGACTTCTCTGTTAAATAACAAAGTTCAGCACTCTAAGACACCAAAGATGGCTCAGACTGTGAGGCAGAAAAAGAAAACACATGACACTGCTGTACAACAGATCAGGGCGAAAGCAGGAAACTCAAAGCGACATCATGGCTGCTGGTGATGTCCTATTTTAAAAATGGCCCCAGTGTTTTCCCCATGTTATAATTAGTCTCTTTCCCCTCTCCTCTCCATAACTAATAGAGACGAACACAGGCCATTTGCATAACTGTTCAGACCTACTAGTCTCCCCCCTGCTCCTGCCCTACTTCCACTCTTTCAGCCTAATGCTTCCCATCGCTCTCCCTTTGTGTCGGCCCTTGTTGTTCTGGGAACATCAAATGATTGGCATGTTAAATTGGGAGGACCGTAGTCTAGTCTAGCCTCCGCAGCCTCGCAACTACAATTCTGGGGAAGAGCAAAACAACAAATGCCTTTAGTGGGACAGCCCCAATTATGAATGTTGGGGAGACTGGCGTGGTTTCCTATTTTGTTTTCTGTTTTCTCACCAGTCTTACAGGGTCTTTATACTGGTGTGTGTCATGTGGAATATGAAGAGAGGCAGAGATCTGATCTGTGTGTGTATTATGGTGGAAGAATAGGGCTCTGGGATGTGATACTGTGTAAATGACAGGGCATGCTGATGTGTCAGACTCTCCCGGGACGGCAGGCTGCTGCGAGCGGCTCCGATGGGAAACTGCTGAGGTTACACTTAGGGCGTGTTATGTGGGTGTTACGTACATTGTGTGAATGCCTTTATTTCAGAGTAGCTACAGAAATGTTGGTTTAGTGTTAACGGCCTATGTGAAAATGGCTCGGCTCAGATATTTGGGCTATCCCCCTTTCCCGAGCTTCCCCATTTCTCTGAAACTGGGTTGACTGAGGAATGTATAGAAGCCCTCCCTCCTCCTAAAACTGAGAACCATATATGAGTATTGGCTTCATTTACCTTCCATCAGAGGGACCTACACAGATGGGGGTATAGCTCAGTGGTAGAGCATTTGACTGCAGATCAAGAGGTCCCCGGTTCAAATCCGGATGCCCCCTTCCTTTATACCAAAGTCAAACACTCACTGAACCGACTGAAAGGAAAAGAAATGTATAAGGAGTAGTCCAGTCAGTTTGCTGTTAGGTAGAAGTGCAGCAGAGATATGGAAAGCTGGGTCTTTGCAAGAGAAAAGTATGAAGAAACTTAGTAGGGCAAGGCAATAAACTCGGTATGAAGAAAATAGGTAATGCAGCCGATACATTGGTGTGAGGATGTGGCAATGTGTATTAAGCCACACATTTTATGTCACTTTAATGCCAGCTAAATGCCTAAACAATGAAATTTAAAAATCAAACCAAATAGGAAAATTGTGACACAAAAAGTGTCTCTAAAACATCTCAGACCCTTTTTTGACTACTGAGAAGAACAGAAAGTTAGAATTTTCCAAACAGGTCTATAGGAGGCAGATCAACAGTTCATTATTCATTGTTGCGCTAGTAAAAAAAAACTTCTGTAATCTCTTCATCTCCACTCCCTTTGCCACTGGTCCCCATGTGACTGCAGGTAAAAAGGCCAGAGGTTTCCCTTGAGTCTCACACTTCAGAGTGGCCTGATACCTGATCTGTTTGGAAATGACCAAACCTCTGTGACCTGCTCACTTCCCTGGCCCCGGGGCCCGGTGGCAGCTCCCAACGGGCCGAAAGGAAACTACTGCAAACATCCCCCATCAGCAGAGGCCCCAGCATTTTTGCGGCGCTGCCCGGGCCTGAGCTTCATCATTGTACTCTCCTCTGATACAACGATACCCCCGTAGAGAACAATAACAGATGGGCCCGAATTTCAAGGCCAATCATCCGCACAATCAGTAATATCACACTACATCTGTAACCTATTTAGGATCTTGTGGATGTAGTTAATGCATGTTTGCTCTGTCAGAGGTCTGTGAGCAACCAACGTTTTTCAGAAAGATTAATTATTCTCACAGGATCGCGGTTAATTGTCCCTGTTTAATTTTACAATGTAAATGGCTTCAGCTGTTTTCTTGTGGTTGTTGCTTTTATGACTCATATGGACCTTTTGTCCATGTTGCGTCACATCTAAGCCGTCTCCAAACGCTAAATATTGTGTTTTCGTCTGCAGGGTAGCAAAGTTCTGTGATGGCTTATTGTTTACTAAGGGTGAGCTCAAACAGAGAGTGGGGTGATATACTGCAGCATGGGAGGCCAGACAGATTAAGCCCTGACAATGTAAAGCAGATGTGACTGTAAGGCAGTTAAATTACTTTATTGCCATGTGAAAACAGTGAGAGACAAGATAGTGAATGACGGCTAATTACCTAAGACAATCTGGTAATTGGTGAAGCATAGGAAACTAAATCTACATAAACTATTGAAGCTGGAACAGAGATTTTGATGCTTTATCTTGATTTAATTAATTTGGCTCAATCAAAGTGTCTAACTGTTGTCAAGGTTATTGGCCTGTTAGTCACAAAACCATGTCTTGTCTTAGTGGGATGTAAATTTATCTTTGCGTTGTCATGTTTAAGACCGGTTCTAAAAGCTGTCATCTCTGTATTTCTCATTTGTTAATTATTTTTCCATTTTAAAGCTGTTATCCTTTAATTTCTCAATCGTTTAATTGCTATTAACAATGGGCAAATGGGTGTTAAATGGGAACAAGAGAGGATGAGAACTCTATTAAGGGATGAGGGATAATGGGGCAGAGCAGAGGTTGCCACATGGCATATACTGAGCATGCCACCTGCCAGGAAAAGACTTCAACCTGCATCATTATTGACTCCACACACACACGCAGACACACGCACGCACGCATGCACACATCCCACTTCCCAGACCGGCCAACCTGGTCGGCTAAGGGAATCTGTTCTGTTTGTTACTGGGATTAATTCCTGGCACCAGCCTTGGCCCGGCTCCAGTCGGGGAACAAGAGCAGCTTCCATCCCACAGAGCAGCAGTCTATCCCTTGTGGTGGGTCCAACTGGGCTGATCCTCTCATATTAAATGGATTAGCAGATGCCTTGTTCTACTGTCAGGCACTCGTGAAAAGAATAGGGATTTAGCTTGTCTTTTGTTTTGTTTTGTTTTGTTTTTGGACAACATTTTAAACTGTAAAATCGCAAATGGAAAACAGGTACTCAATTAAAAATAGTTGTTTGTGCACACTGGACTTTCTAAAAATGATGACTCATCATGATTTCTCCACCGATGCAGGAGTATTTCCGCAGACTAGTGTCAGAAACATGATGCTTAGCTGACCTCGTTGAGTATCAGCCTTGTTTAGCTCTTGTAGTATCCGTGGGAAACTGTAGCATTAGCGCGGGTTACAAGCCTTTTGATTTCCCATGGGAGACATCCATGAGGAGCAGGTTAGGTTAGGACCCAACTGCTGCACGCCTTATTACATGACCGGGATAGAACAGATCAAGTTACGGGTTTCAGGAAAAATCACATGCTGGGGTAAGGTTCACCCTGCACATCGACTACATACCGGAATGGCTTTCTTCCCATAGATATATCAGTGCTCCTGCAAATTTTACCTCAAAATCACCCCTCTTTTGCCTGACTAATTATTGCACGTCACATGCATTTACCAGGAATTTCTCAAGAGTTATTTGATGCCATTTACAGTCACGGGTTGGTGTGAGCACCAGACAGTAAGGCACTGCGTGACGACCACACTCCAAAAACAGACCAGATAGTGTTAGATCTCATGCTCTGGTAGTCTCTGAGTAGACGGATGGCAGGTGCTCCTCCCTGCCTGTGCTGTTATATTAATCTCCCTCAGAAGGCAGCCACCCCTCGCCCCTCGCAGGCTTCCATACGGGCGCCACACTAATCATACTGTTTAACAGGAGGCCGTCTGTGGGCCGGCCCTCGCACCGCCACAGATGTGCCTGAGATCAGGCTGGGCACAAACAACCCTGACCTCTGCTCAGCCCCCAGTCCCCATCCCTGCTGCAGACCCAGGTCCTGTCTGGACACACTGCTCAGCTTGTGTTGGTCTGTTCCTGGCTAACTGCCTTAGCATGGAGCGTGAGGGACATGCTAGCAGGAATTTGCCTTTTCTGGATTTGTGTGCAGAATGCCTACTCAAACTAAGATTAAGGTGTTAGTCTTGCTTTCAGCCTTACTATTTAATTTTTGCATTAAACGTTGTTGGTGAAATTCTTTTAACAGAGGATCTGCAGTGTATCCTGAGTGTTTTTGACGCTGCATTTGTAGCCCAGCCTTAGTCTAGTTTAGAATAGCTTTAGCCGGCTTTAGGCGCTAAATTAAACCCTTCTACACCATATTAGGTTGTCCTGTGCCCCATGCTCTACAGTCCTCTCTCTACTGTTAACCCTGACAAGTCAGGACTAAATGATGAGCTCAGAGCAGGACCAGGCAGTAGTGGGCTAAAGTTAGGTCTAGTCCACTTTAAGTTGTGCCAGACAGTAGTAAACTGAGGTCCAGTTAACCCTGTGTTAAGAGGGATCTAGAATACACTAGAATACACTTGACCAATTTTGCAATGTGAAAAGGCACCTGGATGGAAAAGTTTGTTTTTCCAAAGAAAAATGGAGAGGGAGATCCACCTGTATATTTTCCTTTTCCTATGGAGCCATGTGTGTGTGTGTGTGTGTGTGTGTGTGTGTGTGTGTGTGTGTGAAAAAATATTAAAAACACTGCTAACTCTATCTCTATCTCTCGTACACACACACACACACACACACACACACACACACACACACACACGAATCCCCATTCCGTCAGTCCCGTCAAGTTCCGACAGTCTTGGTCATGTGATCTGCAGCGAGCCCGCTGGCTCAGTTGGAGACGGCCCAGTATCATTAAGGTCCATTCACTGAAGGCGAGGCCGGCCCCCAGTTGAGGCCGCACTCTCTCTCTGGCCCTTTCCCACAACCTCCAGGCACCTTGGAGGAAGTCATCCATGCCTAACTGTGCTCCTTAATCAAAGGCTGAATGTAGAAGTTGTCCCGGAGGTTGGCTGCTGCAAGTGCGGCATTAGCAAAGCACATGCTCTCCTTTCACAGGGAAACAATGCTCCCCATTGTGTTGGTCCAGAAGTGTCCATTTTGATTTAAAGGGGGATCTCACCAGCAGATAGACAATGCAGAGGGAATATCACCAACTAACACACGCACGTAATTTCAGCCCTGCATTTTAGTGTGAATCTCAACAAGAAACAAGATAAGAAACACTGTATATGCCTCATCACTTTTTAGTTTCACCCCTGAGTTACATGTTTTTATTTTTTTACACACAATTGGCTGTGTATGCGTTTAAAAAACAGCTGAATTCCTCCACTGCTGACACAAGCATAGCAAGCACATCAAGGAGGTAAAGATATCATCAGCTGACTGAGCTGTAGATTGATGCCCTCAGCAGTTATTTTGACAGGTTGAAATTATCTTTGATTTTAACTGATGTAAGAGGCTCTGTGGTGCCTCTTACACATGTCGTAATAACAGCTTAGCATGATAAATGGATGAGAGCCCAGGATCCCTGGCGTTACTCTGATAACAGCATTAGACTAGTCATTAGCGAGAGAACGTCTGACACACAAGTGTAGCCATGCGAGCCTAATAACTGTCATGAAATTAACTGCAAAATATACATAACATACACATATACACATGCTAGTTGTAGTATAATATATTTGAAGGATGAATGAAGTGTACAAGGCTGAACAAGACATATGTTGAATAGCTGAGAAAGCTTGAAATAGGCTATTGTCTTTAAGGTTCATCCCCTCTCCTCTGGCCCTTTCGCCGGTTTATAAATAGCAGTGACCCATCTCTAAATAGGACATTGTTCTGTCTATTGTCTTTCCCTCCCAGTACTGTCCTGACCATTGATGCTGAAGCACAGTGGTAAACATCCTCTAAACTTCATAACCTACCACTCCCATAGAAGAAGCTCTGACCTCCCTGTTCTTAATCCTCGGTTACATTACCCAGGCCCCAGTTTTTTGTTGTTGTTGTTTTTTTTGTGCAACAAAAATGTGGTCAAAATTGTTGTTTTGAACATAAAATATTGGTCATAGTAGTTTGAATAATCATGGACAGCCGATGTTCATTATTTGAAGTTTAGCCACCTAGCATTTCAGTGCTGAACATAGACTAAAATGAATAAAATGAATTCTGAATTTCCCACAGTAACATTATAGCTGGAATGCCTCTTGGCCTATCGTATTGTGTAGCTGAAAATAGCCATACAATTATATCTTTGACAGGTTTTGTCTTTGCACAGTTACTTTAGATAGACATTGCCTTTGCTATAACATTTTCTTTGAAATTGTTGAGATGTTAATGGTAAAAAAGCACCGGGGCGGGATATAAAAGTTGCTTAGACATGGTTTCTTTTTTCAACATGATTAGGCTCAGCATCAGGCTGTTTAAGAGGAGCCTTTTAAAAGGATGTGTAGGGGCTTGAAGCAGGGGGTGTGCTGAAGTGGTGGCCCTCCATTCTTCTCATTATCCGGGTTGCCATTTTCATTGGAATGAAGGCCATCTATCAGGAGCCCCTATAGGTCTTTTCAAAGCCGAATAAAGGGATCACTGTGAACAGACCTGCCTGTGGGCTGCATAGACATGGGAGACAACAGATGTGTTAAACATAGCCAGCTCCCTCACAAAAAAGTTGAGAGAGGGGTTGCATGCTCTCTAATGGAAAGGCAGCTTTATGCTAATTGCTGAATAGAGTTAGTCAAAGCTGCTTCATCCTACGTGCTTTTGGTGCGCACATCCGAGGAATCCTGCGTCACAAAGAGGAGAGCAGCCTGCACTTCCCTCCACTTTCAGACTGTGAAGAATGGTACACAGAAAAGGCATTCCCCCAAAGCCATAAAACTGTTACAAGGCCTAAAACCCTACCGCACAAACTCCTTCCCCCTGGATCTTAGACACTGTGTAATTTTATTTGGGTGCAAAACTACAATAGTATCTTGTTTACGACAAGTTTGGACTGGGCTTTCAAATGTATTTCTGTCTTCTTCCCCAAAAATAGCTTTGTTTTGGCTTGATGTTTCTTGGTTGCAGACAACAATAGATAACATGGCTGCCACTCTGTGACGGTGAATCATGAGAGCCTTCTGCTGCGGCCGGGCCTCCCTCCTGTATTCCTGTGGGAATTACAGCCAAGCCTCATCCATAGGGATCGCAACTGTTTGTCAGAATTCAAAATGCAGCTCCTCCAAACTATCACGGCTTCGTTTGGTTTATCTGCTGTGTTTTACATCAGGTCAGATGTACACAACCAGGCAAAAGTTTGGACACACGCATTTTTCTTTATTTTTTTTTACTATTTTTCACATTTTAGAGTAATAGTAAAGACATCAAAACGTGACCAAAACCAACCAGTGACCAAAAAAGTGTTAAACAAATCAAAACTATCTTATATTTTAGATTCTTTAAAGTAGCCGCCCTTTGCCTTGATGGAAAGGCAAAGGCTTTGGAAAGAAATTCATACATAGGTATCAACTTCACTATTTATATTTGTCTAAAAAACAAATTTCAAGCATTTAAGCAGAAGTCTTTAGATCACAATGGCTTTAAGATAATGAAAAACACAGTACATTCAATCAGGTGTGTCCAAAGTTTTGACTGTTAGTGTATATAGTGCAACTTCCAACCACAATGCACATGAAACATCAGCTGCGTTGTGTTCTTCACCCAAATACATAGAAGCTGAATTCAAATCCGACACCCCGACATCCTTCTGTGACACGCTGAAGGAGGAGGAGCAAAGGTCCCAGCATCAAAACCCGGAGCATAAACAATGGGAGCTTGGCTTGGACGGCCCGAGGCAGGCCATCTGCCACCGAGGGAGCGGAGTCCCTTTGTCAGCTATTGTGGAATGTGTGGCCAGATTGATGAGGGCCGGGTGATTCCTTTAGGGCCTTGCGAGGCAGCAGGCGGTGCAGCAGGCCCGCTGCACACCGCAGGGAACTCCCTCTCCTTCTGTCTCCTGAGTCACCAGTCACATGATGGAGCGGCTCGCCACGGCAGTCTGGGAAAATCAAAAAGTGCATTTGTTTTGAGAAGCAACAGTGATGTTTCATAAGATCCAGGCGGCTTGTGTTCTCAGTAGTCGTTGCCATGAAACACTGTGTGCGTACACACTTAAGGTTAAGATGCTTTGGGGTTTTTTTTTTCTTCTTTTTCCTTTATTTTAAACACAGCTTGAGATACGCATTACACTTTGTGCGATTTCTCCATCGAGGCAGGATGAGTCTCTGTCGGGGGAATAAGCCGCTTACATTAAGTGGATGAACCCATCATACATGTTAAAGGAAATCATTTTTATTAAAGCTCTCCTAGATGGGCAGATCTTTTCAGAGGAGAGCATTCATTATCCATGATAGAGGTTTTCTGAGCAGTATTCTTTGCTTATGGTGAATTTTGTTCACCAAAAAGCCGCCGTTTTTCTTTTTCCGTTTTTACATTTTTTTCCTCTGCCTTATGTTATGTGAGAATGGAAAAGTCCTAGTCCTTCATTGATGATGTGATGTAGGCTGGAGTCCTGCCCTGTCATGGTAATGTGTTCATGCTTGGCTGGTGACCTCTAACCCTCTCAGCAGGTGTGTGTGGCTGGCCTTTATTGAGAGAGGCGCCCTCTCTGGCTTTTGGAGTGGGTGGGTCAGCGGTGGGGGTGAAGGGGGAAAGATAGGACAGATGTTGTATGTGAAATCCCCCAGGGAAAGTGTGCCGCCACTAAAGGAGGAGGGCAGAGCAAAAGGGCGGATCTCTGACACAGCCTCACAACAACAGACAACTCTGGTTTCCATGGCAGCTTGTTGCTCTGCCGGCATCACTAAGCTGTCTGTTCTCTGGGACATGAAATAGGACTTTAGGCCCTGGGATCCCACACACAAAATATGCCTTTATTCAGCTGCGGACAACTACTTCTGCCACACTGAAATCTTATATGTCTGCTTAGCTTCACAGTCTTCAGTTCTCTGTTCAGCTTCTCCTTATACAGCCTTTTTTAAATGGCTACAATATGGAATCGACATTACAAACCAAATGGCAAAATTCACAGCGTCTATAATTCCACTGCCTAACTCACTTAATAAGCCATGTGTCTTTTTGCATAAATATGCATAAACAAAAGTGGTTCATTATGGCAGACCGTTGCCTCATGTCCATCATTCCCTGCCTGCAGTGTTGTTCAGGATCCAGAAGCTACAGCCAACTATGCGGTTTGCAGACCAGACAGACACAATGTTGAATCCTGACCAATGAACAGGGACAGGGGGACTGTGGAATGCGATGTCTGGGGACAGTTTCAACAAGGAGCTGCGGAGCTTCAAAGCCACAGGGTGCAGCAGACATAAGAGAGATTAAAAGCACAGCTTGTTGTCCTGACTGTTTACTGCAGTTGAGTCATTTCCTTTGAGGTGATGGCTGCAGAGGAATGTGACTTTCTGCCACTGTCTTTGATCAAACCTTGGCCTCATCAGGTTATCCCAGTATGCAATAAATGGGCAATAAACCATTCACTTCAACGGTCTGAGAGATAGCCGCTCTCTCTGGCGAAGTTACAAAATGTGAGGCACAAAAGAAAATCACATCCTTATTGCAGTAAAACTTCAGGAGCAGATTAAAGTGATGATGAACTTTGGTAGTACCTAGTAACAGGTCTGAAAATCACACTTCTAGCACATAAACGAATGCGAACAAAGAAATTGCAAAAATTCTGACAATATATAGAAAAACTAGTCATTCTGCAGAATTGAATTGCTTTCTTTAAACCTTTCAGTTTGAACAAGTGTAACACCAAAATTCTTCAGACCGGATTTCAGTGTTACACTTGTTGGTTTAATAACATAAAGAAAGCGATTCACTTAAAAAAGATTCTGCAGAATGACTAGTTTTTTATATATTGTCAGAATCAGCTTTGTTCACGTTCGTTTGTGCGCTAGAAGTGTGATTTTCAGACCTTTTTCACCATACAATGGCAATGAATGGAGATCATCTCTACCGGAGCAACAGATAAACAGAGAATCGTCGATTTTGGGGTTACATCATGGCCAGGAAGCTACACAACACACTACCAAAGTTCAACATCACTTTAAGTGGAGTTTTTACTCAACCTAACTGAAATCCTTACTGGACAGGTTTCTTTGTCACTGTAGAGGCAACCTGCTGCTGCCTAGCTTGACATACAGCACACTGCAAACTCCATTCACAGAGTTACACAGATCATGAATGCATGCCAAGGTAGTAAAAGCCTAATGTCAAATACAGTCCAGAATGTTGCACATAACCATATTTCAAGATTTTGTGTCCCTCTGACCTTGAACATTGAAGTTAATGGATGACTATAAAAAAAACATGTGATAAATAGTGATACTAAGACATTCTGGCAGTGTTATAATTTACTAACTTGTGTCGACACATACTTCAACAAGCATCACTTAACCTTATTCCTCTAAGACAGTCACTACAAACAAGTGGAACTGCTCACAGGAATAGGCAACTCTAATAAATAGCCTGAAGGCAGGAGCAGAGAGGAGGAAAAGTTCTGCCGAAGCACATTTTAAAAAGGAAGGTTGTGAGGAGAAAACATCGCCTCAATGTCCTGCTGTTTTTTTCTGCCTGACCTTGTCCGTAAAACACCATTGTTCATTTTGCCAGGGGTTTCTTCTGCCACAAAGAGCCCTCAGACAAAGTCCGCAGGCCAAACGCTCGCCTCTTATATGGGAGCTGTCAGTCCTGTGATGCATGACATTTGTATAACATTACTGGGGTCACAGCCCGGGGTCAAAATGATCAGGGGGGGGAAGAAAGAAAGTGGGTCAGGCCTCTGGACAAATCTTGAACTTCAGTCGGCAAGAAGAAAGCACAGGTCAAATAATGCTTAGATATGCATCTTTGGCCCCGGCTCGGCCATGATGTGTTTGATGAGAACTCAAAATGACTGCTGAATGTTTTTGCCTTCAAAGTCTCTGGTCATCACCGAGTGGGAGAGCTGCGGCTGCTGCCTGGGAGGACACAAAGAGTTTCATTGGGTTTCATGTATTGATATGTCCATAAATGTCCATAAAGTTTAGATAATGAACCCGCAACTCGCTCTGTTTCCTTTTTGCGGCAATGAAATACAGCCATGAAAACACTTCAACAGCAAATAAGAAACTCTTGGGTCTCTTTTTGCAGCCATATGGATATAAACACAAGGATATCAGGATATTTAGTGAAGGGAAATCAAACGAATAGAGTACTAAGGTTAAAACTTTGACGTCAAACATCACATCTAAAAGCAGGAAAAGCATTTGTTGCCATTTTGAACAAACACTGTCCTCAAAATGTAGAGGATGATAAACAAACTTGACTGACTGAGCTTGTGATCCCCTCTCTTCCATACAAAGCCAGGAGATCGGTCCTTTGTATCCTTGTTTTCGCGCCAGCAAGGATACAGGTACCGATGTCCCCGTTGTCTCTGAGCCAACACAAACATGGAAACCTCATTGCTGCGTGTCCAGAGGTGGAGGGAGGAGTCCTTTCCTCTCCGCATATCTCCTCCTGATTAGCGGGAAAGGGTCATCGTCCCCTGACATCCCTTTGTGTCTGTAGTATTGACGGAAAAGATGTTTATTTCCCCAGGTCATGTTGGTGGTTTGCTGGTCTTGGCTAAAGTCTGCCTGACCTGGCTCACTACACCCGCACTGACCTCAGAGAGACGATGAACACGGTGAACATGGTCACACCTCCAGGAAGAGGCCTCGTTCTGATCTGACCTTTGTAAAATAGTACCTTTTATTTTTACCTTTGTCTGCATGAGCTCCTCATATGTCCTCCTAAATGCAGACATGTATATTTTTTGCCTGTAATATCACAACTACACATTAGTGTTAGACTGATATATCAGCTCGGTATTGACCTTTTATTGAATATCAGATATCAGCCAGTCTGTGTCGTCCACCACTGACATGATGGAGGTTCCTCCCCGACCACAGCTACATAAAAAACCTGCAGTGAAACTTTATCTTCTTTGCACATTTTATGAATTCATTTAATTATTAAATTATGTTTCTTGTAAATTAATCTTCGTTTAAAGGCCTAAGGTATCCCAGAGTTTCCCCTACCATCGAATATCTGGGTTGAGTCACCTAAAACTCACCCAAAAGAGTTTCAATGGAGAGTTTTAGTGTCACATTTAGTTTCTCAATGCATTCCTCTCTGTCAAGAATACAATTCTGGGGGAAACACTAATTTATTGGCATAAAAAAGATATTGAATATCTGCACAAAATATCAGCTAAACCTAATATATACAATAGCAAATTTTAAGCTATAATATTGAAAAAATAATAGATTATTCATTGATTCTTGTTGTTTTATGTTCCCACTGAACACTATACGTCATTTCAGTGTCACTGTGCTTTAGCTCTCCTGTGGCCCAGGATTTGTTTTGGCTATGTATAGCCCAGTTTTAGACCAAGTAGTAAGTACATTATTAGATATTTAAACAATGTATAAACAGCTATAAATATCCAAAATATGCACCATTCATACGCACAAGATAATGCTTTATTAGTGTAAGATGTAGACGTCTACTAAACTTTCACTTTTAAACCCTATGTAGCCTCATTGTGGCTTAGATGTCTGTAGCCATTTAGACGTATTTTAAACGGACAACCCACTGAGCAATGTAAAATTGCTCAGTGGGTTGTCCAGTTGTGTAGCACTGTCTACTGTAGAGTGATCCCAAACCCTGCAAGATGATGTTTTCCATATCCCCGGACTATTCTTGGCCTGTCCCAAGAAGGCGCTGTTAAAGATATCAGCTTAGAGGATGTAAGTGTGTCTCACTCCACAGACATATTTAACATCTGAGGACGGTCTTCGCCTGTTTTAGTCATGAAAAACACGACATCAGCCAGCACCAGCATCCGCACGTCAAATTCAGTAACAGTCTGGAACAAACAAAGAAAAACATAATCTAAGCTCTACGAAGAAATCACAGTGGGGGTATCGTATGGAAACGATGAACATCAGTTGGAGGATCTTCAAAGCCTTTGGAGACATTCCACTCGCCCGACCATGCCGTCATCTTGCTCTCCGGTCTTTTGTAAAAGACTAATACTGGCTCGGCAGTAAAACTCTTTCTAATTATCCTGATTTTCAAGGCTTTTTTAAGATTACATGGCAGGCTTCCTCCCAATGATCGCATTTCACAACTTTTCCTAAACATTCTGCGGCTTACTTGGAACATTTTATACGCTTTCATTTTTCAGGAGTAGTAGTCATGTTAAACTGATCGTTCACTGTAAAAGTCTCCCGGGGAGCAAAACGGAAAAAAAAAAAAGATGAGTCCCTGGACAGAGTCCCGTCTGTGTGTTGGCGGAGAGGGGAACAACAGGATAAATAGTGAGTAGGATGTGAGCCTCCCAACTCTGACCTCCATCTGCACAGCTTCCTCTCCAGTCTCCCTGGGTGGAACTCCCCCCAGGCCGCTAAAACTCACACATATCTACTGTTCCCCCAATCATGTCTCCAATTATTCAGGCCGGGCCTTCTCACTGGCTCTAGTGTTTCTCAGGGTGCTGGTGCTGGGGACCCCTTGCGATAACATTAACCGCCTGGCTGGAGCAGCAGGGGTTTGTTGCGGTTGGGCTGTTGCCACGAGAGATTTCTATCTGCAGCCACGGAGCAGGAAATGAAAAATAAGCTTTCGGACACATTAAATGAGTGGAAACGGCTAGTCAGTCCACTTTCTTCATAACAATGGAATATCGGTCTTGTTTCTCAAAAACATCTTAGCACTGAGATCATCTTTGTTCACTGCGTTATAATGGAACAAAAATCATCTTAACGCTAGGAAGACGCTGTGGGTAACCATAGCCTTGGTTGTGTTTTGTCTTCTGACACAATAGTTGTTGTAATTTCAGCAATTTAGACGGCTGAATGGGTTATAAGGTGCTTATAGAAAACACATTTAAGATTTAAGATATGGTTCATCTTATTATGTGATTTGCTAAGATTTTGGGGTGAAAACTGGATCTCTGGATACAGTTATGTATATTTGAAATAAGATATTTGGCAGAGATCATGTGATAAATGATTGAAGATGATTAGCTATTCAAAAAAGAACTTTAACTTTAATTACACCCTCATTATTCTTTTTAGGATTCTTTCCACAGATGAAACAAAGAACCAGAGATGAGGACAGGAGGCAGGCGAGATCAGCATGTGGCTTGAATTTGCCTGGTTGGCCTATTTGCCTGCGGAGTGAAACAGCTCCAATCTTTATGGGGAACGGGGTTCAATCTGATGCGTCTCTCAATCCCCTCAGGAAGTGTGTGCACCAGTGCAAGCAGGGGAAGTTTACTCTGCTGCTCAACAGATCAGTGTTTATGTTGGGGCCACCTCACAAGGACGCACAGCGGCTTTGATTTTTCTCTCCCCCCCCCCCCCCCCCCCCCCCCCCCCCCCTTTTTTTTTTTTTTTCATGTGTGTGTGTCATTAAATGAGTCACATTTTCCACATGATAAGTGCAAAGCAAACAAATTGATTCTGTTGTTATTGATGGAGCACAGGATGTGACTCTTGGACAAACCAGAGAGAGAGATGGTTCGATGGAATGGAATCCCTGGGGATCGCATTAAACCCACGTTGTCTCACAAATCAAACTGGTATTAAGGCAATTTGTTTCCATAACTTAAAGGACTATACTGAGTTTCTGAGAGTTTGGCCCACTGGTCACCTTATCCAACATGGGATGAAAGGATTGGCACCAAAATCATCTCTGTGTCTCTGGTTAGACAGTTTCGACCAGTGAGCATGTTATGTAAGTAAGTATGAAAGTGAGAAAATGAGGGCTGGCAAAGGCTTAGTTAATTTTAATGATGCGTCTAAAGCTGCCCGGCTTGTTTAGGGGATTGATTAAATACACATGAATTTCAGCAATAACAATGCTCTTTCAATGGCAGAAAGTCTCTCTTCCTGTGAGACTTTGTTTACACGGGAAGTGAGCAAAGTTAGCTAAAGCTTTTTGCGCTGTTGATTCATAAGAGACTTCACTGACGATGGTTCCAATGTTTCAAGTTTTCAAAACTTATGAATCTACAGGCCATAGAATAAAAAACAATACCAACTTTGGATTACTGAAGGGTTTATCTTCACACTCACTGAACATAGGCTACTATATGCTAAAGTAATTATGGACAAAACTATCTTCCAGAGACACAGAGATGATTTTGGTGCCGATGAGCCAAACTCCCACAAAGTCGGTGTCGTCCTTTGAGTAGTGTAGACCTACATAGTCATAGTACTTTTTGACTTTCTTTTTTTATTATTCAGTGAGTGGTGACATAAAATACACTAGAAACTGGTTTGTGTAACTTTCCCTTGAGAGGACAGCATCCACCATGGAGCCCCACCTCGCTCTTTTCTTTTTTGTCGGGCGATCCCCACTTCTGTCAGTCCTTGCTTTGTTTATGGCAAATATGCCGTATGATAGTTTGAGGGGAAAGGTAAGTCACATGGGAAAGGTAAATCTGCTTGAGTGTTAATTTAGGAGGAATGTGGCCAAAGTGTTGATAACAGGATAACAGGATGGACACAGATTTTTTTTTTTTTTTTTTGTAAGGAATCTAACTACACAAAAACACAGACTCAGCGTTTTTGTATGGGGAAGTTCGAATCAGCATATAACACGGTCCGCTCACTTTACAGTTGGGATTTTGTCTACTGCATCTGAGCTATTTAACTGATTTACAGTGCAGAGAATAGGCCAACAGGATTTTCCATAACTGGGGTGTAGTTAGGCAGCATTGAGTTTGTAAACACATGTATATTTTTATATAATTTACAATGAGCAAGTAAGTAAGTGCCAAATTGTCCCCAGAGCCATAACATTTACAAAATGTCTAATTTTGCTCGCTTTGAATCGAGGTGGTCTCAGAGATGCAATCTGTCTTAAGATAAGGGGACTTGCTGTTTGTTTTAGTGGAGGGAAAATGTAAGATTTGTTTGCTCTAATAGGAATGTTTGGGATTTGCTGTTATCTCCATCATGTTTAACACATTACAGAGAAAGAGAGATGTTGCGGCAGCCAGCAGGCACACAGTGGCAGAAGGTTATCAGCTGCATCGCTTTGGCTTCTCGAGACTCTCGGAACAGACATGGATGACCTGAAATCCCCTCTCCCTCTCTCTCTCTCTCTCTCTCTCTCTCTCTCAGAGTGGCAGTCCTGCAACAAAATATGTTTCGGCAGCAGACACAGGAGGTCTTCTACAATATCTTCATGTCATGGAAACTATTGATTAATTACTATTCCACCACTCACTGTATTCTCGCATTCTGTCGTCTGCCGTTCTAATGCAGATCTGTGGTTTCAATCAAACCTGAACTGCAACAGGTTCCCGACTCTACGTCAACAAATCCACCAAAACAGAATTCACAAATGTTACTTCTACGAGTATATAGATCAACAACCTTCTCCCAAAGATAGACATTAGAGAACTGATATTCAAATCTGTGAAGACATCAATTATCATCATTAAAAACATGAAGATAATGACTAATTATTTTATTATAGTGCTAACTGGTGTGAACAAGAAAATTCAACCGTATAAATTGTGTGAGATGGTTTGATTTGACTATACTTCACTGCAGTTAGGCCATCTCACACAAATAAAAATTCACTACAGTTAGGCCATCTCACACGAAAAAAAAAAAAAACTGCAGTAAAAACCTCATATAGTTTTTATCATGTCCCTCTCAAAGCACATTGATCTCAAAAACATGACAGGCAAGGTCACTTTAATGTTTAAAAAAAAGTCTACAAGAGATCTCATGCATGGGTTTCCATTCTTGGTGCGACCATATTGGTTACATATTGATTGTGTGACTACAAAGGGAATACAGCTGAAGTCTCAGACAGTGATTGGGTGTGCTCTCTCCATTTGATCTCTTTTGTCCTCTTATACCAACTACAATTTACTGAGGCAAGAAGATACTCTTTTTCTCTCTTTATATAGAAACTGGTAATGAAACAGGTCATTGTGCAACTCCCTTCACTTCCTTCCCTTTATGTTAGCAGCATGCGAGCACAACAGGACTCGCTCTACATTAAATATAAAGGCTTTAGAGCACAGATAATGTAACCTTGAAATACAGATGATCATCTTCCTTTGCTGTGAATTGAAAAGAAGCAGCTTGTGGTTTTGAGATTACAAATAGTAGCCTACATACAGTATGTTGCAGTAGATACACACAGCAAAAACTGTTGGGTTGTTTGCCCAACCAAATTATTTTTTATTTGGTTATTTTTTGCCTCACCCTGTGCCTGTTTTCAGCCGGAACTTGGCCTGAATTTGCTGAATTTCCATTTATTTATTCTTCAAGGTGAGGGATAATGTTACCAAGCACCTGTGTAATATTAATAGTAGTGTACTGGAGCTAGCTAAACAATTGTCAGTGTCCATTATCATCTCTAACGTATTTTTATACAATGCTACTGCTAAGCAAACATATAGCATATAGCTTGTTAGCTAGCGCAGAGAGCATAGAAACCTAAATTCAAATAATACTGCATTCTAATAAACTTTTTTCCTATTAATTTACTTTTATTTTTAACAAAGCCTGTCAGATTCCTCTTCTTATTGTGATCTTATTCATCTCTAACGGAGGAGGTTACTTACTGAGGATAAAGCACTGAAAGTCCAATTAATGATCTGAGGGAGAGCAGTGAGAACTGGGCCACTGTGACAATAACATTATCTGATTCAGATGGTGGGAACCGAGGTCACACAGGAGCTGGATGGTGTTTCTCATTAAAGCAAGAGTTCACATGAGCTGCCAAGGCACAGGGAAAATTACTGATTGAAAATTGAAACAGTGGATGCGTCCTGGTGGTTCAATGGTCTAAGGCACATACCATGTAAACGCCAAGTTGTGGGTTCGAATCCGACCCAGGACCTTTGTCGGATGTCATCCCGCTCTCTCTCCCAATCTTTCCTGTCTATCTCTACCTTGAACTGTCAAATAAAGGCAAAAACAAAAATTAAAACAGTGGATAGAGAGGGAAAAAAACAATAGTATATAATTTACCATAAAACTGTGGTTTGTACACGTGTTCGAGTAGGTTATGAGTTAGGTTTTAAAATTGAAACCAAGTGTGTGATATGAAAGTGCTTACACAAGGCAGCAAATTTAGTGGCCGACTGTTAATGAAATCACTTGGAAGGATGCGTGCTAAAAAAGTGAAAATGCTCTCCCAAAGAGACATATCACTTTAATGTAATGAGACCAGTTAGCATCTATAGAAACAAAAGAAATGCCGTAGTAAATGGTACATACAGTACAGTCAACATAGTGTAGTGTTGGGTCAAACTTTGCATTGGTCTGCCCTTTACATTGCATTGTTCTGTTGTCTGTGAAAAATATCCCCTCTGTAGCGGCTACTACTTATATACTTTTCACAGCATTCAAAACTGTTGTAGTCTGATAAGATGTTCAGTAACAGGAATTGTCAATCTGCTCTCGAAGTTACTTCCTCTTTCCACTTCCACTATGACAAATCAGGGCACAGAAGTGGACCAACCACGCCTTCATTATATGCAACCATGCAAAAAACATCATGATACATGCAACTCAAAAGAATTAGTCCCCCTAAAAATCAAAGCAATCTGCGACTGACTTAAAATATAAGCAACACAGTAGCTATCCACAGGTAGCGATGTGAAATCAGATAGGCAGCGGAGGCAAGATGGCGAGATCGATTACTTTGAGGTTCCCATGATCCCGTCTCTCTCCAGGGAGAGAGCCGCGGCGGCGCAGCGTGGGTCTCTCGACTGTCATTATCACCGATGGGAGCCACAATAGGTCAGGGAGATGAGATAACATTGTGAGCGGCAGAGCAGCAGGTGAGAGGCTCAACAGGGCGTGATTAGGTATCCGGGTCCCAGGGTGTAGCGTTGCCTCGGGGCCTCGGGGGCCCGGCCTCGCCATCTGCCAGGGAGAATTCCTCCTGCCGCGGGGGAACCGCTCAATACCAGCCCAAACTGTTGCTGTGGGGCGTCGCTTTGAGTTTCTCCTGTTACCTTTTATAGAGAGAATTGTTACACTTTAGAGCTCTTTTATTACAGTTGACAGTGTAAACACCAGCTCAAAGAATGTATGAAACCTTTACAGACAACAAAGGAGTGAAATGTCTGGTATTTGTGTAGTAATTCTTTGTTGCTTTGAATTTAGCACGCCCCTATTTCTGCAGATATTTTTGTACATACACTCTGCCTCTTTCCCTTATGTATTTACATCGTAAATTGTGTTTTATGCAGCAATAACAGTGCGTGTCAAATCTTACAATGAGTGTCAGATGTATTCTGTCTATAGACCCAAGGCACCTGGCATCATCCATGAAGTAGTAAAATAGTACATGTCATCTCTTGGTTAGACATGTGGTCCAGATCCTGTCAGTTTTCAAGCTTGCAGGTTTCAGGGCTCCAGTGTGAGGCCATCAGTCACAGACAGGACGCCCCAGGGAAGCTCTGATGACAGCCATGCTGGATGGTTCACACATGACCTAAGAGCACTGCTGCACGCAACACCCTGTCCTGTGACCTCCCGGCAACCATCGACACTTTGATCTCACAACATGGTGTAAAATTGGAGATGCCCACCACACACCACACATGCCAGACATCCAGTCTGCTTGACAGGCAGGCACGGCTGAACATGAGAATATTGAATTAGGAGCTGTCGTGGAAACCTACAAGGACGTGGTTGCAGCGGCTCTCGGCTTACCAGACGGACCAGGTAAACAACGATCAATCAAGGTTTTGTAATCAATACTCCCTGATAGAGAGCTCTACAGGAAACAACCAGCAGGACAGATTGAGTAAAGGGTAATTGCCACTTATTTCTCAATAAAAATCACAATTGACTGTAATGTTAAGCTGAAACACTCATAGTATTTCAGAGACAGCAGTGTCTCTGCAGCAACAGTTTTGACGAGGTAAAAAGAAGTGTGTAAAAGAAGAGCAGCAGCCACATCTGCTAAATCACTTAAAATCAGTTAAGAAGCTCATGGTGCTATTGCAGATATCAGACACTGATAACCGTGACCAGCACCTCTAACCTTAAAGTAATAGATCTTGACATGCTTATCATCCACCATATCATCCACTTTCACTGACACGAAACCCCCACAGTGGGCCATCCCAACCAACATTTAATATGTGCAGATACAGTTTGCATGCTGCACACACGACCATTTGTTTGTCACTGAACATGGTGGCAACTTTTTTTCCCAGTAGGATGTTGTCAGACACCAGTCTGTGATTTGGTCCAAGAACATTGGATGTCTTTGTGCAGATCCGGAGGGCTGACGACTTGTCCAGATGTGGACAGCGACCCTGCGCCGACCCTCAGCGGAGCCCACTGTGCTCCTGTTGTGCCCCCCAGCACTGTGCTGCTGGACATTAACGGGTTTATTAGTGGCATATTTCATTACATTGCAAAACACTAACAAGAACAAAGTCGGTAGTAACTACAGCATAAGTCTACCCTTCAAGAAGTAGATTCACATTAAAAGGTCATTAAGTAATCTGTGACTTTTATCGGTGACCAAGGAATTGCAACAACATCGACAAGTCTCTGGCACAGCTTACGGTGGCCTGTGACTGACATAAATAATAACTTTACATTTTCATAATAGAGATGAGAACCCTAGCTAATTAAAGCAGAGATCCAACAGAAACGTAAATATATCACCATGCAAAATATTGTAATAGTAATACTGTTTTGTCATTGTTGCTTTTTTGGCTTAAAGATAAGCCTTCATAGCTGAAATGTCTTGCTTGTAGCACCGTCTTGTTGAGCTGCTGAAAATGTGAGCAGGTACTCCAAAACAGAAGATGAGCATAAAAGTGAGCAAGTCATTGGTACAGATCAACAACCCTATCACACCCACGCAGATATATTACGTTTTTTTATGGTCATACTATAGTCAGTAAAAATCGTACTTTTTTCACCGTTATTTAAGATGAATGTTAATAAGGTTATATACCTCTGTACACATAATACACATACATTTTACCAATTGCAGCCTCGAACTTAAAGAATAAACTTTGTGTAGAGGGCCAGCTCTGCGTCTAGCACAGTCTCATAGCTGAGGCTTGTTGTTCAGTGTTGACAGAGCAGAGGATGAGGGGGTTTATCTACTAGAGCAGCCCAGGGCTCCACTACATAACACGGCTCCCATCTGTTCAGCTCATCAGGCCCGGTCGATTGCTGCCGCCGTTACTGCTGGAAAACAGTTTGGGTGCTGCTGACAGTCTGCAAACAGTCCTGAACGACGGTCCAGCATGGGACTATGACCCCCGCTTGCCCAAATCCCTGCTGGGCCACCAGAAGGCCTCTGTTTTGATAGCAACCATTACCCTCATTGGGCTGACCCTCTGAGCTAACATCCCTGCCATTAGATACACAAGTAAGCACGCCTGTAAGCATGCTCCATGACATTGGGTAAACATGTTGGCAAAGCAGTGGAATGTGAAGTGACAGGCAATTTATGGAGAGGAAAATAAGCCGGTTCAGGGAATTGTGTGCCGACTGCCACAGCCAGAGGAGAGACACAGAAACACTCACAGCTTTGTGCTGCAATGGTTCATAATGTTCTGATGTTTTGACTGGTGAAATGTGATGGTGTCATGTCAGATCAGAATATCAAAATCTCTGTGTTGCTGTTGTTTGCAGACAATACAGTGCACCAAAACACCTCTCTGAATGATTTGAGAGGTAGGTGGAAACATCCTACAACCACTTAATTACAGCTATCTTAATACATTTTTCAAGAACGTCTCCTCTGAGTAGCTGTAGCTTACTATACTTTAAGGAAAAATGTTCACTTGAATATATTTTACAAGGACTAAAAGTCAATAGACTATTTACAAGTTATAAGCACTTTATTCCATTGAGTCATGTCTTTAATTGTGTCTTCAGGTGTATTCAAAAAGTGTATTTTTTTTTACAAATTCTGCTTTGCAAACACCAAAATCTGAGTTTCCTTGGTGTTTCAGAAAACATTAAAAGTGTATTAAGTCACAAATGTGTGTGTATCAACACAACAGTACTTGGATCTATGTACATTCCCTAACAAACGTCAATTCTACGCTTCATGTCAGCATGACATATTTTGGTTTAAAAACACAGTTATGGGGTTTTGAGTCGCTCTCTCTCTCTTTACAGAATAGATCTGTTCCCGACACCAGCGGGGCCGTCTGCTCCGACCCTGCTGGTGGCGGCCTGGATTGGGTCGCCGGCCTGTAACTAATGGTCCACTAAATCTTAATCCACACTGCTCAGCTTCACCTTTTGGCGATACCTCCAAATGGAGAAAGTGAGCTGTTTAGCAGAACCGTGAGATGGGAAGCGACTGGCTGCTCCTGCACTGTGAACCGCATCACCCCCTGCAGAACTAGATGGGTTCTCTTTCAACATGTGAGGCAGAAAGGAGACATTTGACTGGCTTTGCAGCAGACCCTGTCCACACATGACATTTGTTTGGTTTCAACAAGTGGTCTCATGATCCTGGGACCAAAACAAGACATATATTCCCTCAACCCGGGTATCAGAGGCTCAGTAAAAGCTCAATTTGGCAATAAGCCTGCAACAAGGTGGGTCCCAAGTCCTGATCCATAGCTGAAGATTACATCACATATAATTAAAAAGCAAATCCTTCCGGCGAGTAATAAACACATAAGGAAATCATACATCAAAGGACAATAAAAAGCATCATAAAAAATATGTCCTGTGACTTGCAAGATGGTGACTCTTATGCTTCAGATAAATACGAGGACAAATAATAATGTTATAGTTTCAATTTATCATGTGATAACAGTAGAGCTAAACATTTGTTTCATTGCATGGCAACACTGAGTCTCCTAAAACACGTTTCCTCTTTTTCATGAAGACACTGAAAACAAAACTCTTACATCACCATTGTACCATAATTCTTTGCCTGTGATATGTAGTAAATAGTAAAATGGTTCAGATCTTTTGTTTCAAAGTTCTAGAATTTCACCAAGACACAAATATGTGTGTATTATTTTTATCTCTACTGGTTGATTAACGCAAATTACAAAGAACCACACAGATCACCAGATAAACACCAGCTATACCAACAAACGTCAATAATAGCAAAACCTCATCACTCTTTAACTTGTGTCACAGTCGGTTTATTATGGTTGCTCTGACCTGTTGAGGGATCAGCCCTCTGCCTTCAAACAAACACTCTCTGAGCATGGGCTCATGTGGGCTGGGTGGCCTGCTGGGCCCTCTTGCTCCCCGGGGTGTCTGTTTGTGAGAGGGCCTGTTATCCACAGAGCACCCATGGGCCCTCCCACCTCCCCGTAGCGTCAGCAGAGGCCTGCTGGAGAGCAGGAGCTGGGAAAGCCCCAATAGAGGAGAGGAGGATTTGAGGTTTCAGACATTACTGTTTAGTTACATATTGTAGCATGGATGCAGGGCTGGGATGATTATTATTCCAACACCCCCACTGAGGGAAATGCTACAGTTCTTCATGAGAACTCAAATCTTGATTGGTCATTTCAAAGCAAAACCTGCGAGTCAGCGGTGGGCGGTCTGGTAATCATTAAACGATGAGTCTACTCAGACGGCTGAGCTCACATAAACCACTTTCTCCCCTTCACGTCACCACCATATGGTCCACATTCACTGGGGCACTGGGAAAGAAACATCTACAGCATCATTATGTTAATGGTGACGCCAAGGCCGTGGCGGCCCAGCAGACAGAAGCCGACTGAGGGAGGGAGGGAGGGAGGGAGGGGCTCGCCGATTCCCATACAGAAAAGCTGTCATCTTGTCCAGCAGAAATAAGGACACATGCAAATGACTCAGCTGATGCATACAGGCCATGTTTACACTGAGATCCATGCCTGTTGAGCATACATTTACGCATGTGTTTGTCTGGATCTCAGACACTATTGAGCATAACAGCCTCGTCATACAATGGAAGGAGGTGATAAACAAGCCATGGCTTCTGATGGCTATAGTGTCATGGGAGGGATGCAGACCCCCAGTCACGCCAGTTAAATTAGAACACCACAATGAAAAGTACAACAATTCATCCATGAATGTTTGACTATATTAACGTTTGCAATTGTATTTGCTGAGTGGGTCTCAATGGCCAGGAATCAGTGGGCAAATGATGATCCAATCATTAACTTGCTTGCTATTTGTATTATATAAGAGCTAGTCAAAAGAAACGTATTTGTAAAAATGGCACAGGCTATCAAGCACAAGTGTATCTTATTTGATGCAACTTCAACTTAGTGTATGCCGATCTATTTGGTGAGCTATTTTTAAAATAGTAGCTTGTTTTTCTTTGTTTTTCAGTTCTCCTACTCACTTTAATACCTGATCACCATATCTAACGGACCACAATCCAAACTGGAATAGAATTGTGACAAAACATGATCCTGCAGATTTAAACTCCTGTGGGGATCAGGTCCATTCAACCTGCTTCAGCAAAGTTATTTAAGCCTCTGCTGCTTACATGAAGAGTGGAACACATCACTTTGGTTAGAACTTCAGTTTAGTTCATTACATTTCAAGATGAGGATTCATTCACCACTGGTGAATCACGACTGTGTGCTTGTAGGTTCCCAGGTTATTCAAAGCTGAAATAATAGATGCTGATAAGATCCTGCATTGTGCATTTCTTTGGTTTCACTAATTGGGTTGCCCAAAATCCTCTGAGCTCTAAGACTGTCTTTGTTCCATTGACTTACACTGGTGCAAAGATGAAATTAGCCTTGTGTTGCTATTAGAAAACCCAGACCAGAAAAAAAGGATTCCAGGATTGGACGAGCTATAACAGAAAAGTGAACTTTCTAACCAGTTCCAGTACGCCTGTTCAGCATCCAAACTCCATGACAGCCCAGGCTTTTTATTGGTTGACATCAGAGGTTGACATGTTGCACATTCAGTGGTATTACCTCATGTCAATTGTAAGTTATGGGTTAAGATTTTTAAAGGGGCATACCAACCAGTGTGAAGAAGATCTGTAGCTGCTCCATAAATTATTCATTCAGAGGGATGTAGAGTTGAACTGTGAGAGCATTCAGTAGGATTTTATCAGGCAGGGGTTTTCTGTGGTTCAGAGCTGTTAACACTACAATAAAATAAAGCTAATTTTAATATTTAAAAAAAGACTCAAAAATACTACATACAGACAGACAGACAGACACAGATAGATAGATAGATAGATAGATAGATAGATAGATAGATAGATAGATAGATAGGTCTGCAGTTAGATGAAAGTTGGATGTCTTGTCTGCCTACCAGGATGAAAGGTATTTGTCGCCCTCTGCTGGCCACAGTTGTGTAATGTGAACACTGTTATGAACCATAAGGAGGCGCTGTTGTATTGTAATAGCTCAAAAAATCCCACATCATTGGCTGCTATAATTCAATGCAATTTTTTATAATTTGAGTGTTATTCCAAAATGTGATATCCATCCAACATTATGTACTATGGTCCCCTATGATCCATTAATGTGAATATGAGCACATTTTTTCACACCCTGTATATAAAGTATGTTGTAATTTTCCACATATAGTTGTCTATCACCTACTCTCATATTCCTTTCATTGTTAAAGATTGCATATGCATATAAATGCTTGACCTTTTTCATAAAGCACAAATCTCATTGTCTTTATATCACAGTAAGTTCTGCAGCTGATACTACTGCTGCTATTTTGCACATCCTGCTGATGCATTGTGGGTCTGCCCGAGTGCTGGAATTGTTGGTTGCAGATTTAATTCCCATTTGGTCAATTCTTTTTTTATGTCCTATTTTTCTGTGATGTATCACTATTGCTCCAATACTAGTCACTAGTATTGCATTTAGTACTACTGCATTTATCAATACACAGGATATGATGTTACTATCCCTTGTGCCATAATCCAAGGTGAACATTCATACAGAGACCTAATTCAGAGTTTAACAGAATGATATACTACCATACAAATGAGTACAATAGAAAACATCAGGCTACACCGTCATAAATCTACAGCACCATAAGACAGGCAACATTCACCAGTTATCTACGCTAACTTTCAGGGTGAGTGAGTGAGTATAAACTGGCTGCGTTTTAAAGATAGAATCTTCTGTGTTTTTGAAGAAATTATTGTTGGATTTCAGGTTTTCCAAAAATGGATATATGACGTTTTGGAATTTTACCCGTTTCATTACATAAGAACCAATCATAACATTGTCTAATACACAGTGCAGCTAGGTTTCTCCTGTGCTGAATGGATCATTTCAAGACAGCCCTTCATTGCACAGAGGTACATTTTAGTTTCTGAGCTCCAAAGCAGGTACCAGTTAGTGTTGTCCCAACACCGCTTTGTCTCTACAAACCAGTAATCCTTAATTCACCCCTTAATTCATGCAAAATCCCCTTAAAGGGAGTTATTAATGGAGGAGACCCCATCAAAACCCACTAAACATCCCTTAATCTTTGACTCCTTTCTAATTTCATGTAAAATTCAGGGAGTCTTATTAAAAACCCTGTAAACCATGCATAAAGGGATAAATCAACCCATGAATACCTAAATCTACTAACCTTACTTTTTTAAAGCTATATTCTTTTTAATGGATACTTAATGTTTATGTAATGAGAAATTAAGGACATTTCAGGGATAACATTCAGGGGTTTGGTTTCGTATTGTGTTGAGACTCATGACGCTGATTTTGAGGATTATTGTTTATTGATCATTTCTGGGAGTAGGTAGAGGATGCTGGCTCTCGGAAGTCAAAACGGATAGTTGAGCCCTCAGAAGGTGTGGTGGGCTTTTTGTGATGGGCTGGTACCACAAATACAGTCACGCTCCAGGTATGTGCACCCCTCGACTTTTGGCATATGTTGTTGCAATGCAATTATTTTGGATTTTCTGTCTTGAGATCTCCTGTTTTGTATTTGCGGTATATATTTGTTCAACATTCTGTATTATTCATGTCATATTTAGGCTGTTGTTACAGGTTTTGAACAGTATTTTCCATTGAAAGTTGTTCCAATTCAGTCTTGTTGTCAATAATGCTGACAGCAGGCCCCTCCAGAAAATGTTGATGGAATTCCAGGGTGTTGGAAATTCAAAAAACCAAAACTTGAGCAAATACTTTCACTAAGGAATGGCTTTTGACTGCAGTTCCTGAGATTTCAAAGAGAAAGTAGATTATCATGTTCCCACTTGTATGTGAAAATACATTGGCTGCAATTTCTGTTCTGTCTTTTTACTATTAAAGCCAATAAGCAAAATGGACAGGAGTGACTAAGAAAACTTGAAACAAGTGTAACATACAACAAGAAATGTTGAATAACTTCTGTAGAGTTTTGGACAACTTGAAACATTCTGGCTGAGTCGCCTAAATAATAGTTTGGTCTAGCCCAGGGTTCTTAATCCTGGTCCTCAGGACCGAATGTCCCGCTGCTTTTCATTCTGGCTGTCTAATCAGAGACCGGTTTACCACTGGGCTGCCAGGTGAATGTAATTTACTGCAATTAGCTCCCTGGTAGAATAGAAAACCAGCAGCACTCTGGGTCTGAGGACAGAGATTGAGAACCACAGCCCACGTGGCTTTTCTGCCACATCAGATTTCTACCAAATAACTCACCAACTCAAGATTTGTGCCATTCACTCTGGATCATGGTATAAAGGAACGTTCCTTCAGAAATTTTGTATTGTAGATTTAAGTGATGGCCTTCTCAATAAGCCAGGAGAAAGTATTTGTCATATAAAAAGGCAGAAGATTTATCTAGATCATAACAGATTTTATGACATGTTCACACAAACCGGTAATGTTCATAAACATGACTGAAAATCATCTACAACCAAACGGCATCTAAATGGCACCATACAATGGAAACCTCCCCTTAAAAGTGCTTCAATCAGGATTATACATTACTGCATCTTTCACCAAATGTAAATACTGCAGTGTATCATCAAATCAGTTTAATGCTATGGATTAGCAGAAAAGGTGGAATATTGCTCTTATTAGCCAAACCTGAGGAAAAAAGAAAAAAACAAATCAGATGTCACACTTTTATGATACAACCCTGAAAATCAAAGGGGATGACATTTCATTGTTTAAGACTGAAGAAAGACAAGTGGCAGAAAAGGCATTTAGACAATGTTTTCTTTATTTTGACAGTGAAACAAGTCAGCCAGCTGCAGCCTTCCTGCCCACAGTCACCTCACACCTAAAACTTCTGGAACTGCTTCTTGGCTCCAGCAGCCTTTGTCACTTTGAGGACGTTGAACCTCACAGTCTTGCTGAGTGGTCGGCACTCTCCGACGGTCACAATGTCGCCAACCGTGACGTCTCTGCACAGAAAAGACAGTAATCAGACGGGAACCAACAAAATAGGGACTTCTGTCTGAGAATATTTAGTGTGACTAAGTTAATATTCTGTAGATATGCTTGGACAATGGGTGTAAATCTAAGCTGCATCAGTATTGCCATAAGGCAGTGTCGTCAAAGCCTTTTGAGCTTGGAAGACCATCGTGAGAAAAACATCACTTGCAGCAAAATATCAAGTTGCTATACTTGGAAAACCAATCACAAAAATAATCTCATAACTAGAAAGACTGATGTTGAGATGTATTAAACGGGTTAGCTGCACATTTACTGAAGAAATGAATTTACTTTTCCACAATTTTAAAGTGTGGAACTTCAGGTTTTCCATGACTGTAGTAACTCTGAAAAAAAAAAAAGGACAGAATGGGGGAAGCCTTGTACCTGAAGGCAGGTGACAGATGAACAGACAGGTTCTTGTGCCTCTTCTCAAAGCGGTTGTACTTGCGGATGTAATGCAAGTAGTCGCGTCTGATAACGATGGTCCTCTGCATCTTCATTTTGGTCACCACACCTTCAGATCAGACACAGAACAGAAAGTTAGAATCACAGCTCAAATACTGGAGTACAGCGTGCAACAGCTTTCTGTGCCTCAAGCTGCATGACAGTATGGAACGCACTCAAACCCCCGTCATCAAAACATTGGAGAGGAGATTTAGAAAACTGCTTTAAACTGTATCATAGAGATTGTCACTGGAATACATCAGCGTTGCCATTAGGCATTGTCGTCAAAACCAAGAAGGCTTGGAAGACCATCGTGAGAAAAACATCATTTGCAGACCAGCGACAAGTTAGAGGAAGGAGTCAATTCTGAGCTTGTGTTAAATGTGCTTAAAAGTCTTGCAAACTGACCAGAGAGGATACGGCCACGGATGGAGACATTTCCGGTGAAGGGGCATTTCTTGTCAATGTAAGTGCCGTCAATAGCCTGGTGAAAACAGGACAATATTAAATGTATAACTTCCATCATTCTATACATATTTTCCAACAGTGAAGTCAGGGCACACATTATATTAGACTGCATCAGTTTTGCCAAAAGGCATTGTCGTCAGAACCCAGCAGGCTTGGAAGACCATCGTGAGAAAAGCATCATTTGCAGCTTACAGAAAGCTAGAAATCAAGAGGTTAAGAGCTTTAAATTAATTCAACAGTTTCTGGATCATTTCAAGTTACCTCTCTTGGGGTTTTGAAGCCGAGCCCAACACTCTTGTGGTAACGAGGGAGCTTCTCCTTCACCTCCTTGCCACCTTCAGGGACCAGAACACGCTTCTTGTTCTGGAAGATGGTGGGCTGTTTCTGGTAAGCCCTCTCGGTCTGCGAGACAAAACATAAGACAGGTCAGCAAGTTCATGTGTTGCTACTCAAGAACCACTCAACTTCCTTCATTATTGGGATAAACTCTGATATGACTAGTTTGTATCGGCGTTGCCCGGCCTGGCGAATTCGTCAAGAGCGACGATTGCCAAATGTGAGGAAAAACTTAACTTCGACCATTCTTCGCTGAAATAACAGCTAAATTACAAAATAATTGTTGTGCTGGGTGCTGGGGGTAGTGGCAATTACATCCAGGGGGGAACTGAAGACCTAGTAGTTGGTATGAATGCTAACGTATAGCAGGCTAAACTACTTAGCATTCTAGCTAGCTCGGCTTGGAGAAGGCTCAGCTGCATTACACGCGGGTACGCAAAACGGCGACTGCAATTTTCAAACGTGAAGGCCTGAAAGTGGCTGGAAATGGCTCGGTACCGACTATGTTGCTAACATAAGGGTACAGGCTTAGTATACGATGGCAAATACGTTGTTAAAAGGTACAAATAGCAATTTAAATTCACCACGCCGTTTTCCCGAACATACTTGTGCATCCGCCATCTTTGCCAGCCGAGTCGTAAAGAGGCCTGTGCATGCGCGCGACGGACGGAAGACGAGGAGCTACGGGAAATGACGTTTATGAAAGGGCGAGGCTCAAGAAAATCCTCGCACATAATATTACACATATATTTTACACAAATCGCTCATCTGTGTTGTTTGTTGAAGTATCTTATCAGTTTCTAACACATTATCTCAAGTATGCGGTGTTTATGTGCAGCCCACTTTCTCACAAAAAAACTTTCTCCTTCGACCTGAGTGGGGTCGCGCTGCGCAGACCTGATCTACAAAACACTCATGAGCTCACTGCGCATAACTGATGTAAGCCAATCAGCCTTGAAGACGATCAGTAAATCAGCAAATCACCTGCAGCCGCCCTTCGGTTACCATAAACAAATTACATGACTATACGGAAGCAGTATAGAACAGACTTTTAACAAGATGGCATCGCCAACGGGAGGAGGTGATTCAGGTGCGAGCAACAGCAACATTATAACATTAAACTGACCGTGACACTGACATCAACCGTATTGTAGACATAGATAATCTGACACTTGAACCAGTAAATCTTGTTTTGTGATTATAGCTTGTTTGCTTGCTGACAATAATGTTAGCTGAACGGATGTTAGCAAGATAGCTAAACGTTAGCGTAACGTTAGCCTTTTCTACTTGCTTTTTCTTCACAGTCGTTGGCTTAAGTTATGTAGGTACACAGCTCTGACTGTGGCTAACATGTCTGAACAAAACCGAAACATATATATCAGCAGACTACAGCGTTTCACCTTGAGGATGTCGATTTCCGTCTGTTTCCCGGGCTTGGTAGCTAACTAACGTTATCTAGCCACAACCTTATCTAACTGGCTAATTAACACACTGCGAATATTCCGCGCAGACTTTGTATGGTAATTACGTTTGACGTGGATGTTGAACATCTGCGTCAGGGTTAGTATTACGTGAACACTGCCATCTTATAAACACCTTTGTCTTTCAGGGAATGGCAAAGATCAGATACTGGAAGTGGGAACTGCTTTGCTAAAGGAGTAAGTATTTATACAGTCAGTTCGCTCGTTGACCTGTGCAAAGATACAGTAATTATTAGTTACTATATATCTATGTCTGTCTCCACCTGTGTACAGTTTCATCTTTGAGCGGGTTCGTCGGCATGGGGACAGCAATGCTGTAGTGACCCGGGCACAGCTGGGTGGAGGAGAGCTGTGTGACCCAAACCACAAGAAGCTTGCCATGTGCCTGCAGAACATTGGAGATGAGCTGGATGGAAATGTACAGCTCCAAAGGTATCTGATTGTGCTGGATTTTCATCAACTTTCAGGCCGAAAGAATTATGAATTCCAGTGTTCCGCCATTCATGCCTGTGCAATTATTCTGTTCCCGTTTGCTACAGGATACATTAATCAATCTACCTATGTTTTCCCCAGGATGATAAACGATTCTGCACTCAGTCCAACAAAGGAGGTTTTCATGAAAGTTGCCGTTGAGATATTTTCTGATGGAAAATTCAACTGGGGCAGGGTGGTTGCACTCTTCTACTTTGCCTGTCGGTTGGTCATCAAAGTGAGTGAAGCAGCCCCGTTGTACTTGTCCCCCCAATACGGCTGATTATTGAATAACATAGACCCGAAAACTGACACATCTCCCACTCACCGTTTTCAGGCTGTGGTGACCCAAGTTCCAGATATCATCAGAACCATTATCAATTGGACTATGGACTACCTGCGTGAAAACGTGATCAACTGGATCAGGGAGCAAGGTGGCTGGGTAAGGAGCCAGCTTAAAAATACAGTTCAAACACATGATCTATTATCAATTTAGACTCCACTCTCGGTGGCTGTGACGACAGTTGTTAACATCTGTGTCTGTCGTTTATTATTTTTTAGGAGGGCATTCGTTCCTACTTCGGCACTCCCACTTGGCAGACGGTGGGAGTTTTCTTGGCTGGCGTTCTCACCACTGTTCTGGTCATTCGCAAGATGTGAGGGGTTGAAGAGCAGAGAGGAGGACGATGGGAAGAATTGGAGATAGGAACGAGGAGAACATGAAGGAACATTATGAGGACAGAAGAGACAAGTTATGGCAGAGTGAACAAGTTGGACTGGGAGAACTTGCATTTGGACGCAAAGAACCACTCTTAGTTTGCACCTCCCATTCCTGCCTAAGGATTGGGAATTAGATTGAACGGTCGTACCCATGATCCCTGTGCCACTGAGGATGTGAGCAGTGCTTGATTACATGCACAACAGAGGGGGGTGGAGAGACACAGACAGACTCGGCCAGGGCTCGCATTTTAATTTATTTTTTAGTTGGTACAAACGAACAAGTCACTGCATACTTAGTTGCTGTCTGAATTGTTGAAAGGTATAAGGACTGATAAATTTTTTTTTTTTTCTCAGCTTACCCATTAGTTGAGATGCACTTCACAGTTTCTTCTAGGGCTGGGCAATAATTCAATATTATCGTTTGTTGACTTCAGTGGAATCATATCACGATGATATGGTGATTTTGGGATATTATGACACACAATTCTGCTGTCTAAATTGATAGCAAGCAAATTGTATTTAAAAACTCAACAAAATTAGGTATGAAACATTTTAAAGAATATTATTTGAAAATGGCAGTTTTGTTTGACATCACGCCTAGCATTAGCATTCGGTTCAATGGGATGGACATTAATTTGATTCTTTAACTTGATGTTGCATACGTGAGCCATATCGTGATGTAAATTGATATAAAAAAATCTTTTATTATTGTGATATTGATTTCATCCATATCGCCCAGCCCTAGTTGCTTCTGTGCGTCATTTTCATTGCACTTTTCTTTTTGCTTGAGTCTGTTTTTTTTTCCAGGTTCTCATTCTCTCCATCCATCTCATCATGGTATCTGTATGCTAGAGTATGCATTTTCGCATGTGTCTGTGAGTGTTCACTTGTGTAAATCTGTAATAATCTGCTGGCATTGGACGTGTTTGTTGAGGGTGGTCAGACTTTAAACACCCCATGATGTAGATAAATTACTTTTTGGAGTACCTGATCATCCATCAGGTAAACCAAGATGATGACATGTACATATGGAAAAAAACAGAATTCCTCCAATACATTTGTACTCCAACAACCCAAAATTTACTTGGAGTAAATCGGTGGATAACAATTTGATTGACACCCCTCAGAAAGCTTGAGGCACTGGGGAGTTGTTTCCAAAGCAATATGCATACAAAGTAATCAGCATGATTGAAAAAAGGCACATCAGAAAGCGCTGGACTACAATCTTGTTTCATCACTGCAATTCAGTGAGTTGCTGCCGTTGGGCTTTCTACCAGCATGGTCACCCACTTAATGTGCGCTCCCACTGTTCAACTCACAGAGCTCCTGCCTCTATATATACTGTACAGAACCACACATCAACTGAGCTCTGAATTGCATTTCATGGGGTCTTTGAAAGACATGTTGCACTACAGACACAGAAAGCACTGTGCATCGCTCACAGATGCTTACCTCACTCTAGGCATATGTTCAAAGTACTGTATTTTTAAGTGAGTTATTCAAACTACAATCTTACCTACACAGCAAAAAGCTTTTTATACATTTTTCTTGTTTGTCAGTGCCTTGGTGTTTTTTTGTTTTTTTTTTACTATGAAATCACTTTGATAATCTCTAATTTTCACCTTTTCTATCACATTTGTAAGGCTAAAATTTGTTTCCAGTCTCCCTGAAAATCTTTTTGCAGTGACATTGTATGTTGTAATATGGAAATAAAACATTTTTAAGACTTCCTAACTTCCTAACAAATCTGCATCATCACAGTGAAGGAATGAGAATTATATTTAGATAAACATGAAAAACAGGTGATTATTTCTTGTATTGTTCAGAGATATGAACATGATATTGATTTGGGGATTTTGCACACAGTCTACACAGCTTTGAAGTAATTTTCGTCAGATTATGCTATTCTAAATGGTAAATTCAATTTGACTTCATATAATGGATTTGGGAGAAAAAGTAATCGGACTACAGTACTACAGAGGAATTATCGTACTGATTACAGGGAATTATGTTTAGTGTCATCCTGTGGATTGTGAGTTAACTAATGAATAGAATGATTTTAACAATAATGTATCATAACACTGCAATGTAGTTTATGTCGTTTAATGACTTAGTTACAAGCAAGAGGTGTAGATCTTTGTTACTGGCTGACTGGGGTCCAGAATGTCAGCGTGGATCACATCTGGCTCCGTCTCTTTGCAGTGATGTAGCCTGCTGCCTACGCAAATGACCAGTAGCTGAGCGTCAAAGCTGAAGCTGCAGGTTTTCACACGACCAGGCACTGAATTTCTACTGCGAAGCTTTCTTCTTCTCGATGTTATGCTCTGCAGACCTATACTCCTTTACTGAGGGACCTTCTCCATTGCCCCGTGAAGGTACCTCACCATGGCATCCGGCCGCTATAATGCTGATAGACCTGGGGATCTGGTGGTGGCGAGTCTGTTGATGCGTGGCCAGGAAACATACTGTAAACGTGTGTGGAAAGGGTGGTCTGTGTGCCCAGCGACTCTCCCGTGCACCAGCAGAGTCTTGCCCCTGGTTACATCATCTGCAGGACTCAATGTAGTGCCAAGCATAGGGCATCTGTCAGTTCTTGTATTTCTGTGATCCCGTTTCTCACGACTAACTTAAACTGACAGGACTGAATCGAGGTAAGTACACGCTTATAGAGTCCGACCACAGGTGGAACTTTGTGATCTTCAGGGTGAGCTCTTTGCTGAAGAGGCTTGAAAGCTGTGCTCCTATCAGTGCAGCACATAGCTCAAGCCATGGCATTGATAGCTGTTGGTTCGGTGCCACCCTAGATCTGGCCGTTAGGAATGCCACCTCCAGTTTCCCCTGAGGAACTTCCATGGTCAGGTACCTAACACAGTCGTGAGCCCGCTCTGAAGCGTCACAAAATATGTGACCTTCCTGAGTGCAGTTGGGTTGATCCAGGTCAAAACTTACATAGCAACAGGGCAAACTGATCTGGTTAAGATGTAGTATTTCACTCTCCCAGGCCTGCCAGGCTTCAAGAATGTGTCCTGATGAAACTGGGTCATCCCAACTCCTCAGCTTTGACCACAAGTACTGGACAAAGACTTGGCTCTTATTGTAGAAGAGTAATAAACCCTAGCGTGTCGTATTGGCTCACAAGCACTCTGTATATGCCTCTCATAATGGGTGGTGGTGTCTCCAGTGGACAAGCCTTGTAACAGAGGGTGTTGGATTGGCACATCCAGCGCAGCCCTAAAGTGGGTTCTGAGGGTCAGTGGTACTTGAGCAGGAGCTCACTGCTGTCAGAGTGAATCTCTCTGGTGAGGTGTCTTATCACTCCTCGGTCGTTACTCGCCCACTGCCTCAACTCAAAGTCTCCATCCACGAGCAGTTTTCTCAGCCTGTCGGCCAAACTCCAGGCTGCCTCAGGCGAAGCAAAAAAATAAATGAATGCTCTACTGACATCAATAGTTCAGTAATGATAAATAAATATAGAGAGCCTAAGTCCCTCCCCTTCCGGTGGACCACCATGGGACCTTATTTCGGAAAAAATATGTACGGTAGTCAACAGCGAGAGACAAATAATTGTTTGATCCCGTTTGAATTGTGCCATGAATTACACATATGATGTTTTGTCAATTTAAATGATAATTTTGCAAGTCAAGAAAGTCGCAGTTTGTGGTAAAACTGTTGAACTATAAGACTGTAAAAATACGTAATTAGAAAGACTACACACCCAAAAGTCGCGCAAGTGACGTAACTTCCTCTCTCCACAAGCTACCCAGAGCCGCTGAAGCTAAGTCCCTCTCAGATAGCAGGAGTATTATACACAACCTGGAAGGTAGACAGTAAGAATGGATTTAAACTGGTTTAGGATAGTTTTAGTACAGTGGGGGCTAACGTTAACGCGATGCCTGTGTGTGTTTCCTATGTTTCGTTCCATGTTGGTGTTGGTGACGTATATTGTGCGAGACGAGAGATGTAGTTCACTGAGCGGTTTCACACAAAACTAAACGTTACTGTACTGTTTTACAACAAACTGCGACTTTCTTGACTTGCAAAATTATCTTTTAAATTGACAAAACATCATATGTGTAAGTCATGGCACAATTCAAACGGGATCAAACAATTATTTGTCTCTCGCCGTTGACTACCGTACATATTTTTTCCGAAATAAGGTCCCATGGGGGACAGCGGAAGGGGAGGGACTTAGGCTCTCTATACCTATAGTACATTTTGGGCGTGGGGTCCGGCAAGGATGCCCTATTTCCTGCTTTCTGTTTATTTTAGTCACTGAATTATTATCCATTAACATTCTCCAATATCCGCACTTAAAGGGCATTAGCCTATAGTATCACTGAAAAAGAAATTAAAGTGTCTCAGCTGGCAGATGATGCAATACCTGTTAGAGACAAAGATCCAATTCCTCTTGAGCTCTTAAGTCTTAATGATACTCATGATAATATCATTATAGTATTCAGGTCAGAGACAGTGTAAAATACCTAGGTGTATATGTTGTGAAAGACTTGCCAGATAGACACTCCTGCAGACCTGTACTTTCACTACACACTAACATTTAGGTCCAAGCTGTTTAAAAAAAGTCATGGCAGGCTCTCAAAGTCAGCCACACTAACACTGTGACATTTGTAGAATAAAGTGTCTAAGACACACATTCGAAACACACACAATAGTCTCAAGTTTTTTTCACACTGTAAAATTTTTATTTACTGGTTTCAATGGCAGGTATGACTGAAAAAAAGAAATGTGACAAATTAGATATGAAATATATACATATATAATAAATAAAGCATAGTTGCAAGTGACAAAAAAATATGGATGTATGTAAACTCATTACTCTTGGACAAACTACCTAAAAGAATCTTGTGTTTCTGCTCCTGGAGAACATTGTCAAGCAAAGCGGCAGAGGGAGCTGATGTGTTCAACCAGGACCAAGACACATCTACACTTTTTTCCACTATGTAATCACAGAAGTAACTTTCGCCCTGACAACTCATACATGACACACTTTCACTTTTCACTCTGAGTGAAGGTGTTCAGGCTCACACCGAACAGAACAGCTTTGGAGTACAAACAAGTGAAAATACCACAACTGCTGCCAGCAGTTTGTTGGGGAAGGTGGGACAGTGATGATAATGTTCAAAATGAAACACAATACCTACACCTCTGCCATTCAGTGCAAAGTACTGCAATGTTAGGAATCTTTGTAGTGAATGAAACACCTTTACTAGCTCCTTCTCATACTGCAACAGTGAATCCATAATTTCAACATCTAATACTATGCTGTTACCATACTCTCTTTTCTTGGTGAAATCTACAACTATGTTTCCCCACTGGGATTTTACAATAACTGGCAATATCACCAACTCAAAGTTCCACCAATTTTCTGGTGGTTCTGGAACTTCAGGTAGAACACTGACGTCATCACACCAAAGGCTCCTCAACTTTTGGCTCACAAAAGTAGGATAACAAATATGTGCAGCCTCGTCTTTAACATTTGAGAGCAAGAGGTTATTATACTCTTCAATTGCGCTGTCATTCAGCCATCCACCCTTCTATACATGATCAAAGTCCTCTTGAGTTAGGTTCTTTGTTAAGCTGCTCACTGGCTTTGGTATGGTTCTGGTTGTTTTTTCTGCTTTTTGCATCTGTCTGTACATCTGTGATTTTGTTCCTGTTCTTGAAAGCTGAGCAATTTTATACTCTGGGTTTTCTCATATGACACAAGAAAGAAGCTTGCTTTAGTCAGCAATTTCTTCATAAAGTGAAAGGAATAACTTATTGTTGCTTGTGATGGCTTTGTCTTGATGTGCCATATCTGATTATTATATGTGTACAATGCCAAAAATGGGGACTTGTCAAAAACTGCAATGATATTGGATACAGCATAGTTGGTTTGGTTATACAAGCAGGGCAGAGTGAAACCTTCTGGGAAATCTTCTCCCCTCTGCATCTGGAGAAGTAAGGGGTGTGGTGTGTGAATTACATTACAGGATAATAACTCGTCAGTGCTTTCCTGCTCACACTTTTTACATGGGCTTTTTTCTCTGTAGAACAGCTGTGTAATAGACTCCTTGATGCTGTTCTGCTGTATGTTGGTCTGCCTGATTTGCACGTGCTGTTGATATGACTGATATGCGGCAATCATCTGTTTTCACAACAACGTGGTCAAAAAATAAATATGACCAAAAGTGCCCTTGTGAAGCCTCATAACCACTGTGACAAATGAGTGAGCACAACCTGTACTTCTTTTTTCAGTTTTCACCTACAGGAATTTCAACTACTTCAGACGGAAATACAGAATCTCTTAGTACCAAGCAACCATCACCTACACAGGACACATGAAGGGTTAAAATATCAGGGCAAGTAATCCAAGATGTTTGTCTCACTGATGCTGAACCACATGCCATACATGTGTTTTTCACAGCTGTCAATATGTTTGGTTTTAACAATTGTTTGAGCACCGCATGCATTCAACCAAGTTAACAGTGGTTCTATCAAATCAAGTGGATCATTATGCTGAGACATGGACAATGATGGGACTTTCAGTGTTATTTCTGTACAGTGTCCACTTTATTCTACAAATGTCACAGTGTTAGCATGGCTGACTTTGAGGACCTGTCATGACTTTTCTAAAACAGCTTGGACCTAAATGTTAGTTTGTAGTGAAAGTACAAGTCTGTAGGAGTGTTTTGCCATATAACTTGTGCACTTACAAATAAAGGTAAACTGTACAGTGTACAATTTAGTCAGAAAATGTCAGGAAGTGGAATATATGCAGCGTTTATAGTTAAAAATGGCACATATTATGGCATTTTTTAAATTATTATTTTGACATCAAACATTAATATGGGTGCTCACGTATTGAATTTGAAGATTAAATACAAAGTAATTAGTTTACAACAGTATTTATATGTTTGAAATCTCGCGCTTTTATTTTGAAGGCTAAACGGCCAAACCGGAAGTCATATTTTCTGTTAATTCGAACCAGCGGAACGCATCTTAAAGATGGCATCGCCAACGGGAGGAGGTGAGTCTGGTGTCAGCAATAGCAATATTATAAAATTGACCTGATTGTGACATTGACATCAATTTTTGGTTATTGTTTGCTTGGCTTGTTAATATTAACTTTAGATCAACTGACGTTAGCTATAGCTACACATTAGCATTTGCCACCGCTATCTACGCCGTTCAAAGTCCAAAACATAAATGAAGTTGGTATGAAGCGGTATTTCCTGGTACTTTTGTGGCCGCAGATAGCGGTGGCTGCTGCAGGAGTGGAGATCAATAAGCGTCAGACAGACAGAAACCGATCTCGAGTCAGCAGAGCTAACGTTAGCGTTTCACCCACGCAACTTAAATGGATGGAAATTACACTTCTTCGTGTCTCATGGTTTCCTTTGGTACACCTCCTCCGTAGCATGTTTGATAATGTTGTCATAATTATCATTATTTCATGTGTGGACAGAACATGAGACTCAGAAAGTTAGAATGTTCCTCACAACTGACACTCGTCCAAACATGCCGTTGCCATGGTAACGCATCATCTTTTTGAGTCTCATACACTAAAACAACACCGACCTCCCTGACAACATTATCAATCATCCTATGGCCGCCATTGTATGTGTGCCAGCCAAATGACCATTCAAGAGTGTACATTTGAATAGGAATGACTGGTCTATCAATTCTAATTATATGGTTTTACCTTGAAGAGGTCGGCATCAGTCAGTTTCCCCAACTTTGTAGCTGACTATTGTTTTCTAACCACAACATTATCTAACTTAAGCTAATTAATACAGAGTGAATATTCTGCTGACTTTGTGTACTTTAATCGCTGTTACCAGGTGGTTTGTGAACATCTGTGTCAGCCGTCAAGATTAGAATGATGTGAACACTGACATCTTAACCTTTGTCTTTCAGGGAATGGCGAAGATCAGATACTGGAAGTGGGAGCTGCTTTGCTAAAGGAGTAAGTATTTATACAGTCGCCCGCCCCTTATTGCCTGTGCAAAGATACAGTAATTATTAGTTACTATATATCTATGTCTGTCTCCACCTGTGTACAGTTTCATCTTTGAGCGGGTTCGTCGGCATGGGGACAGCAATGCTGTAGCGACCCGGGCACAGCTGGGTGGAGGAGAGCTGTGTGACCCAAACCACAAGAAGCTTGCCAAGTGCCTGGAGGATATTGCAAATGAGCTGGATGGAAATGAAGAGCTCCAAAGGTATCTGACTGTGTTGGATTTTCATCAACTTTCAGGCCGAAAGAATTATGAATTCCAATGTTGTACCAGTCGTTCTGTGCAATTATTCTGTTGCTAATTGGGAATTGAATTGATCTACCTTTCCTATGTTTTCCCCAGGATGATAAACAATTCTGCACTCAATCCAAAAAAGGAAAGTTTCATACAACTTGCCATTGAGAACTGGATCAGGGAGCAAGGTGGCTGGGTAAGAAACCAACTGAAAGACAGGCTACAGTTCAAACACATAATCTATTAGCAGTTACGGGCCGTGTCCACCAAGCGACCTCTTGAGCGCTTGAAGCGCTGGTGCTAAGCGCTTTGGCAGCGCCAGGTGAGCGCTGGAGCGGGGAGCTGAGAAGACGTCTCCGGGTGTTGTTGCTATGATAAACGTTAGCCTAGCTAACACTAGCTACAAAACGGCAGGATGCTGGCTCTTGGTCCCGCCCCTGGTTGGTAGAACTCTGAAGTGACATTGATGAGTGGTGTGCTTCAGACAAAGTTGAAATAGTTTCAACTTGAGAACAGGTCCAGCTCTCACGGTGCTGAGTGTTAAAGAGAGGTGAGGTACCTGTTTTGGGTCGTAAGTAGGGCTGAACAATTAATCGAAATTTTATCGAAATCACAATATGGCCTACTGCAATTTTCAAATCGCAGGAGGCGCAATATTTGTTAAAGGTGAAATGTGTATCAAAATATCATTTTAAATTAAATATTGTCGTGCTGCAGAGATGTCCTGGCCTACACATCATATTCTACAGACTTAAGAAAACATCTTTGTTTGGTACAGATCCCCGCAAAAACCAAACCATAATCATTTTAATACGTTTTTCAATGAAAATGAAAATAATGATGTAAAAATTATCATTCCCTCTAATATCGCAAATCATATCGCAATTGCAATATCAGTCAAAATAATCACAATTAGATATTTTTTCAAAATCGTTCACCCCTAGTCGTAAGCGCTGAAAGCGCAACTTTTCCATAGGAAATCATGTAGAAACAGCACCAGCGCTCTTTGGTGGACACGGGGCCTTAAGATTTCACTCTCGGCTGTGATGACACTTGTTAACATCTGTGTCTGACGTTCATGATTTTTAGGAGAGAATTTGTTCTCACTTCAACACTTCCACTTGGCAGACATTGGGAGTTTTCTTAGCTGGTGTTCTCACCACTTTCCTGGTCACTGAGGAGGATTGAAGAGCAGACAGGAGGAAGATGGGAAGAGCTGCGAGGGAGGGAAATGGGGATAGGAACGAGGACAACATGAAGGAACATTCTGAGGACAGAAGAGACAAGTTATGGCAGAGTTGGACTGGAAGAACCACTGTTCGTTTGCACCTCCCATTCATGTCAAACAAGTCACTGAATACTTTTTTGCCGCCAGAATTGTTGAAGGGTATATGGACTGATAAATATATTTTTTTCTCTCAACTTACCCCTGAGTTGAGATGCACTAGAGTTTCTTCTGTGAATTATTTTCATTGCACTTTTCTTTTTGCTTGATTCTCTGCTTTTTCCAGGTTCTCATTCTCTCCATTTGTCTCATCATGGTTTCTGTATGCTAGAGTATGCTTTTTATGTGTCTGAGTGTTCACTTGTGTAAATCTGTAATGATCTGCTGGCATTGGAAGTGTTTGTTGAGGGTGGTCAGACTTTAAAGACCCCATGAAGTAGAAAAATGACTTTTTGGAGTACTCAACCATCAGGTAAAGCAACAAGATGAGATATATTTGTGCTCAAACAACCTGAAATAATCTTTCCACCTTCCAGTACTCTGCTCAACCTGCTGTAGTTGTATATCAGTTTGATTGACACCCCTCAGAAATCTTTAGGTACCACACTACAGACTTGTTTCCAAAGCAATGTGCATACAAAGTAATCACCATGATTAAAAAGAGGCGCATTAGAAAGATATAGTAAATGTGGTGATAGAATGCACATGACTACAATCTTGTTTCATCACTGCTTGTTTATGGGGTTTTTTGTTCATTTTATTTTTTCCCATATCACACACCATTTAATGAGTTGCTGCCACTGGGCTTTTTACCTGCATGGTAACCAACTTAATGTTCAACTCCCAGAGGTCTATATACTGTATATATGTATATATAATTTTTTTGAATCAGAGCCACACATCAACTGAGCTCTGAATTGCATTTCATGTGGTCTTTGAAAGACATGTTGCACTACAGAAACAGAAAGCACTGTGCATCGCTCACAGATGCTTACCTCACTCTAGGCATATGTTCAAAGTACTGTATTTTTAAGTGAGTTATTCAAACTACAATCTTACCTACACAGCAAAAAGCTGTTTATACATTTTTTTTGTTTGTCAGTGCCTTGGTGTTTTTTTGTTTTTTTTTACTATGAAATCACTTTGATAATCTCTAATTTTCACCTTTTCTATCACATTTGTAAGGCTAAAATTTGTTTCCAGTCTCCCTGAAAATCTTTTTGCAGTGACATTGTATGTTGTAATATGGAAATAAAACATTTTTAAGACTTCCTAACTTCCTAACAAATCTGCATCATCACAGTGAAGGAATGAGAATTATATTTAACAGTCTTACAGTAATCTCATTACAAAAAAAATTATCACTTAACTGAAAAACATAAGATAAACATGAAAAACAGGTGATTATTTCTTGTATTATTCAGAGACATGAGCATGATATTGATTTGGGGATTTTGCACACAGTCTACACAGTTTTAAAGTAATTTTCGTCAGATTATGCTATTCTAAATGGTAAATTCAATTTGACTTCATATACTGTAATGGATTTGGGAGAAAAAGTAATCGGACTACAGTACTACAGAGGAATTATCAAACTGATTACAGGGAATCATGTTCAGCGTCATCCTGTGGATTGTGAGTTAACTAATGAATGATTTTAACAATAATGTATCATAACACTCTGCAATGTAGTTTATGTCGTTTAATGACTTAAGTTACAAGCAAGAGGTGTAGATCTTTGTTACTGGCTGACTGGGGTCCAGAATGTCAGCGTGGATCACATCTGGCTCTGTCTCTTTGCAGTGATGTAGCCTGCTGCCTACGCAAATGACCAGTAGCTGAGCGTCAAAGCTGAAGCTGCAGGTTTTCACACGACCAGGCACTGAATTTCTACTGCGAAGCTTTCTTCTTCTCGATGTTATGCTCTGCAGACCTATACTCCTTTACTGAGGGACCTTCTCCATTGCCCCGTGAAGGTACCTCACCATGGCATCCGGCCGCTATAATGCTGATAGACCTGGGGATCTGGTGGTGGCGAGTCTGTTGATGCTGTGGCCAGGAAACATACTGTAAATGTGTGTGGAAAGGGTGATCTGTGTGCCCAGCGACTCTCCCGTGCACCAGCAGAGTCTTGCCCCTGGTTACATCATCTGCAGGACTCAATGTAGTGCCAAGCATAGGGCATCTGTCAGTTCTTGTATTTCTGTGATCCCGTTTCTCACAACTAACTTAAACTGACAGGACTGAATCGAGGTATGTACACGCTTATAGAGTCCGACCACAGGTGGAACTTTGTGATCTCCAGGGTGAGCGTGTGTTTTTCACAGCTGTCAATATGTTTGGCTTTAACAATTGTTTGAACACTGCATGCATTCAACCAAGTTAACAGTGGTTCTATCAAATCAAGTTGATCATTATGCTGAGAAATGGACAATGATGGGACTTTCAGTGTTATTTCTGTACACTGTCCACTTTATCCTACAAATGTCACAGTGTTAGTATGGCTGACTTTGAGGACCTGTCTTTTCTAAAACAGCTTGGACCTAAATGTTAGTTTGTAGTGAAAGTACAGGTCTGTAGGAGTGTTTTGACATAGAACTTGTGCACATACAAATAAAGTTAAACTGTACAGTGTCTACTTTATTCTACAAATGTCACAGTGTTAGTATGGCTGACTTTGAGGGCCTGTCATGACTTTTTTTTAAATGGCTTGGACCTAAATGTTACTTTGTAGTGAAAGTACAGGTATGCTGGAGTGTTTTGACATTTAACTTGTGCACTTACAAATAAAGGTAAACTGTACAGTGTACAATTTAGTCAGAAAATGTCAGGAAGTGGAATATATGCAGCGTTTATAGTTAAAAATGGCACATATTATGGCATTTTTTAAATTATTATTTTGACATCAAACATTAATATGGGTGCTCACGTATTGAATTTGAAGATTAAATACAAAGTAATTAGTTTACAACAGTATTTATATGTTTGAAATCTCGCGCTTTTATTTTGAAGGCTAAACGGCCAAACCGGAAGTCTTATTACCTCCGCCAAGGAGGTTATGTTTTCGGTGCCATTTGTTTGTTTGTCTGTTTGTTTGTCTGCCTAGCAGGATTACGGAAAAACTACTGGCCCGATTTTCATGAAACTTCGTGGAAGGGTGTAGCATGGGCTAAGGAAGAACCTATTAAATTTTGGAGCGGATCCGGATCCGACGAACAAGCAATAATAGCAGGAACCTTGGCGGAGGTCTGCGCTTTCCGAGTGCCCTTCTACTTTTCTGTTAATTCGAACCAGCGGAACGCATCTTAAAGATGGCATTGCCAACGGGAGGAGGTGAGTCTGGTGTCAGCAATAGCAATATTATAAAATTGACCTGATTGTGACATTGACATCAATTTTTGGTTATTGTTTGCTTGGCTTGTTAATATTAACTTTAGATCAACTGACGTTAGCTATAGCTACACATTAGCATTTGCCACCGCTATCTACGCCGTTCAAAGTCCAAAACATAAATGAAGTTGGTATGAAGCGGTATTTCCTGGTACTTTTGTGGCCGCAGATAGCGGTGGCTGCTGCAGGACTGGAGATAAATAAGCGTCAGACAGACAGAAACAGATCTCGAGTCAGCAGAGCTAACGTTAGCGTTTCACCCACGCAACTTAAATGGATGGAAATTACACTTCTTCGTGTCTCATGGTTTCCTTTGGTACACCTCCTCCGTAGCATGTTTGATAATGTTGTCATACTTATCATTATTTCATGTGTGGACAGAACATGAGACTCAGAAAGTTAGAATGTTCCTCACAACTGACACTCGTCCAAACATGCCGTTGCCATGGTAACACATCATCTTTTTGAGTCTCATACACTAAAACAACACCGACCTCCCTGACAACATTATCAATCATCCTATGGCCGCCATTGTATGTGTGCCAGCCAAATGACCATTCAAGAGTGTAAATTTGAATAGGAATGACTGGTCTATCAATTCTAATTCTATGGTTTTACCTTGAAGAAGTCGGCATCAGTCAGTTTCCCCAACTTTGTAGCTGACTATTGTTTTCTAACCACAACATTATCTAACTTAAGCTAATTAATACAGAGTGAATATTCTGCTGACTTTGTGTACTTTAATCGCTGTTACCAGGTGGTTTGTGAACATCTGTGTCAGCCGTCAAGATTAGAATGATGTGAACACTGACATCTTAACCTTTGTCTTTCAGGGAATGGCGAAGATCAGATACTGGAAGTGGGAACTGCTTTGCTAAAGGAGTAAGTATTTATACAGTCGCCCGCTCCTTATTGACCTGTGCAAAGATACAGTAATTATTAGTTACTATATATCTATGTCTGTCTCCACCTGTGTACAGTTTCATCTTTGAGCGGGTTCGTCGGCATGGGGACAGCAATGCTGTAGCGACCCGGGCACAGCTGGGTGGAGGAGAGCTGTGTGACCCAAACCACAAGAAGCTTGCCAAGTGCCTGGAGGATATTGGAAATGAGCTGGATGGAAATGAAGAGCTCCAAAGGTATCTGACTGTGTTGGATTTTCATCAACTTTCAGGCCAAAAGAATGATGAATTCCAATGTTTTACCAGTCATTCTGTGCAATTATTCTGTTGCTAATTGGGAATTGAATTGATCTACCTTTCCTATGTTTTCCCCAGGATGATAAATGATTCTTCACTCCATCCAACAAAGGAGGTTTTCATGAGAGTTGCCACTGAGATCTTTTCTGATGGAAAATTCAACTGGGGCAGGATGGTTGTACTCTTCTACTTTGCCGGTCGGTTGGGTAACAAAGTGAGTGAAGCAGCCCCGTTGTACCTGTCCCCCCAAAACGTGATTATTGAAAAACATAACCCCAAAATCTGACGCTTCTCCCACTCACCCCTTCTTAGGCTGTGGTGAATCAAATTGTCAACTGGGTCAGGGAGCAAGGTGGCTGGGTAAGAAACCAACTGAAAGATAGGCTACAGTTCAATCACATCATCTATTAGCAATTAAGATTTCACTTTCGGCTGTGATGACAGTTGTTAACATCTGTCTGTCGTTTCTGATTTTTAGAAGAGAATTCGTTCTCACTTCGACAGTTCCACTTGGCAGACGTTGGGAATTTTCTCAGCTGGTGTTCTCACCACTTTTCTGGTCACTGCGGGGGATTGAAGAGCAGACAGGAGGAAGAGAAAGAGAGTTGGACTGGAAGAACTTGAATTTGGATGCAAACAACTACTGTTCGTTTGCACCTCCCATTCATGTCAAACAAGTCACTGAATACTTTGTTGTCGCTAGAATTGTTGAAGGGTATATGGACTGATAAATATATTTTTTTCTCTCAGCTTACCCCTGAGTTGAGATGCACTGGAGTTTCTTCTGTGAATTATTTTCATTGCACTTTTCTTTTTGCTCAAGACTCTGCTTTTTCCAGTTTCCCTTTCTCTCCATCCGTCTCATCATGGTTTCTGTATGCTAGAGTATGCTTTTTATGTGTCTGAGTGTTCACTTGTGTAAATCTGTAATGATCTGCTGGCATTGGAAGTGTTTGTTGAGGGTGGTCAGACTTTAAGGACTCCAGTAAGTAGAAAAATGACTTTTTGGAGTACTCAACCATCAGGTAAACCAACAAGATGAGATATATTTGTGCTCAAACAACCTGAAATAATCTTTCCACCTTCCAGTATATATTCTGCTCAACCTGCTGTAGTTGTATATCAATTTACTAGAGACTTGTTTCCAAAGTAATGTGCATACAAACTAATCAGCATGATGCAATAAGGCACATCGGTAAGATACAGTAAATGTGGTGATAGAATGCGCTTGACTACAATCATGTTTCATCACTGCTTGTTTTGTTTTGTTTTTGTTTTTTTTATTCCCATCTCACACACCATTTAATGAGTTGCTGCCATTGGGCTTTTTACCTGCATGGTCACCAACTTATGTGCATTCCCACTGTTCAACTCCCAGAGGTCTATATACTGTATGTATGTATATATAATCTTTTTGAATCAGAGCCACACATCAGCTGAGCTCTGAATTACATTTCATGGGGTCTTTAAAAGACATGTTGCACTACAGAAACAGAAATCACTGTGCATCGCTCACAGATGCTTACCTCACTCTAGGCATATGTTCAAAGTACTGTATTTTTTTTTTTTAAAGATTTATTTTAGGCATTTTATTTGACAGAGTTGGTGAGAGAGAGACAGGAAGGTATGGGAGAGGGAGAGAGGGGAGGACATGCAGCAAATGACCGCGGGCTGGATTCGAACCCGGGTCGCTGCGGGAAGGACTGAGCCTTATATGGTACGCGCTGTACTCGGTGAACCACCGGGGTGTCCAAGTACTGTATTTTTAAGTGAATTGTTCAAACTACAATCTTACCTACACAACAAAATGCTTTTTATACATTTTCTTGTTTGCCAGTGCCTTGGTGTTTGTTTTTACTATGAAATCACTTTGATATTCTCTAATTTTCACATTTGTAAAGCTAAAATTTGTTTCCAGTCTCCCTTAAAATCCTTTTATTGCAACATTGTATTTTGTAATATGGAAATTATTTTTTTTAAGACTTATTATCAAATCTGCATTATCACAGTTAAAGAATGAGTATTATATTTAACAGGTTTACAGTAATGTCATTACAAAAAATGAATCAGTTATTAGCTGAAAAACATCAGATAAACCTGAAAAACAGGTGATTCTTGTATTATTCAGAAACAAGCATGATTTTGATTTGGGGATTTTGCTCACAAACAGTTGAAGTATTCATAGATTACGCTACTGAATTTATAGTCTATGAACGGCAAATTCAATCTTATATAATGGGTTTGGGAGACAAAGAAAACCACAACTAACTCAAAGTAATCAGACTACATTACTACAGAGGAATTATCAATCTGATTACAGAGAATCATGTTCAAAGTCATCCTGTGGATTGCGAACTAACTAATGAACAGGATGACTTTAACATTTAAAAAATTTTCTACTCTGTATAAACACAGTAGAATCTCATGAACAAGGTCAAGGCGAGCCCTAGATGTCCCGGGACTCTTCTTCGACACTCTTCAAAGCCAACAAGGCAGCAGCTGAGTCAGAACTAGTAATAGCTTTGTTAGGTTTAACCTCCTCTATTCACCATGAAGCCCATATAATTGACAATAATGCTGATGCTCCATCAGAAATTCATAAGACTTGTTGAATTTGAATCCCACCACATATATCCCAAACCCTGCCTTTCTACTATTTAGATCCTTTGATCCATCAGTAAAGATATGTATTTGTAGCCCCCATGTTGTTTTTTATATTCATCCACATATATATTTGAAATACTGGTATCTTTCTTCTGCAGCCGTTCCAATACTGCCTTATCAATATTACGTTCTGGGAGGAACAAAAAAGGCACAGTTGACCAAAATGAGTCCTGACAACTCCTCTTCCAGCAAACTATTTTACATGAACTACGAAATTTCCTTTCCTCTTTAATTCCCAATTGACATCAAGGAGACATTTGACTGACAAACTGTGATTGAGTTCATTTAATTTAAACCAATAAAAACACTGGGTCCGCTAAGACTGGGAACACACTTCAAATTAAAGGGTAATTATAAAACAAAACCACAACAGTTTGTGATCCTAGCTTTCATGAGCTCACTGCGCATAACTGATGAAAGCCAATCAGCCTTGAAGAAGATCAGTAAAACTGACCGGTGGAGAGCGGTAATATGCCTTGAAGCATCAATCTAAACCGCCGGAATCTCTAAAAGAGGAAGAAGAAAAAGAAGAAGATGAAGATTAGAAATCACCTGCAGCCGCCCTTCAGTTGCCACAAATAACTTTGTCACATGGTACGGAAGAAGTATCCAAACAAACCGGCAACAAGATGCGTTCCGCTGGCTGGAGAGAATGATGGCATCGCCAACGGGTGAAGGAGGTGAATCAGGTGCGAGCAGTTAACAGCAACATTATAACATTAAAATGACTGTGACATTGACATCAGCAGTATCGTAGACATCGATAATCTGACACTTCAACCAGTCTTGTGTTGTGGTTATAGCTTGTTTGCTTGCTAACAATAACGTTAGCTGAACGGACGTTAGCAAGATAGTTAACTTAAACGTAGCGTTAGCCATTTTCTATTTGTTTTTTCTTGACAGCCGTTGGCTTAAATTAGGTAGCTGCACAACTGCGAATTAGCTCATAATAATAATAGATTTTTGTTATTGTTATTGTAAGCTAACATGTCTGAACAAAAACGAAACATCAACAGAGTAACATTACAGCATTTCACCTTCAAGATGTCGCAGTCAGTCAGTTTCTCGAGCTTGGTAACGTTAATTTAGTTAAATGACGTTATCTAGCCACAATGTGATCTAATTTAGGCTAATTAACACAGCCAATATTCTGCTCTGACGTTGTTTACTGTAATTGCGATTCACCTGGTTGAACATCTGCGTCAGGGTTAGTATGACCTGTGAACTGACATCTTATGAAAACCTTTTGTCTTTCAGGGAATGGTAAAGAGCAGACACTGGAGGAGGGAACTACTTTACTAAAGGAGTAAGTATTTATACAGTTGGACTGCTCCATATTGAACTGTGCAACGACACAGTTCTTACTAACTAGTTACAATCTACTGTATCTCAGTTTCATCCATGAACGGGTTCAGCGGCATGGGGACAGCAATACGGACATGACCCGGGCACAACTGGGTGAGGGAGAGCTGTCTGACCCAGACCAGAACTGGACAATTGGGCAGTATCTGCGGGCGATTAATGATGAGATGGTGCGCAATATAGAGATCCGAAGGTATCTTACTGTGTTGGATTTTCATCAACTTTCAGGCTTTTTCCAGTCATACCTGTGCAGTTAGTCTGTCCCTAATTGCTACAGGATACATTAATTGATCAACCTTTCCTATGTTTTCTCTGGGATGATGAACAACTTTGCACTCCCACTCACCCTGCTTCTCTGGCTGTGGTGCGCGACTACATGATCAGCTTTCTCAGGGAGCGAGATTCCTGGGTGAGCAGCCAACTTGAAAATACAGTTCAAACACATAGGCTAATCTATTAGCAATTAAGACTCCACTCTTGGTGGCTGTGATGACAGTTATTAACATCTGTCTCTGTCATCTATGATTTTTAGGAGAGAAGTCTTTCTCACATTGACACTCCCACTTGGCAGACGTTGGGAGTTTTCTTGGCTGGCGTTCTCACCATTGCTCTGGTCACTGGTGAGATGTGAGGAGCAGAGCAGACTGGAGGAAGACTGGAATAACTGTGAAGGAAGGAAATAGGGATGTGGTCTTTAAAAGACATGTTGCACTACAGACACAGAAAGCACTGTGCATCACTCACAGATGCTTTCAGTACAGGAATTTCAACTACTTCAGATGGAAATACAGAATCTCTTAGTACCAAGCAACCATCACCTACACAGGACACATGAAGGGTTAAAATATCAGGGCAAGTAATCCAAGATGTTTGTCTCACTGATGCTGAACCACATGCCATACATGTGTTTTTCACAGCTGTCAATATGTTTGGCTTTAACAATTGTTTGAACACCGCATGCATTCAACCAAGTTAACAGTGGTTCTATCAAATCAAGTGGATCATTATGCTGAGACATGGACAATGATGGGACTTTCAGTGTTATTTCTGTACAGTGTCCACTTTATTCTACAAATGTCACAGTGTTAGTATGGCTGACTTTGAGGACCTGTCATGACTTTTCTAAAACAGCTTGGACCTAAATGTTAGTTTGTAGTGAAAGTACAGGTCTGTAGGAGTGTTTTGACATAGAACTTGTGCACATACAAATAAAGTTAAACTGTACAGTGTCTACTTTATTCTACAAATGTCACAGTGTTAGTATGGCTGACTTTGAGGGCCTGTCATGACTTTTTTTTAAATGGCTTGGACCTAAATGTTACTTTGTAGTGAAAGTACAGGTATGCTGGAGTGTTTTGCCATATAACTTGTGCACTTACAAATAAAGGTAAACTGTACAGTGTACAATTTAGTCAGAAATTGACAGAAAGTGGAATATATGCAGCGTTTATAGTTAAAAATGGCACATATTATGGCATTTTTTTATTATTTTGACATCAAACATTAATATGGGTGCTCACTTACTGAATTTGAAGATTAAATACAAAGTAATTGGTTTACAACAGTATTTATATGTTTGAAATCTCGCGCTTTTATTTTGAAGGCTAAACGCCCAAACCGGAAGTCTTATTACCTCCGCCAAGGAGGTTATGTTTTCGGTGCCATTTGTTTGTTTGTCTGTTTGTTTGTCTGCCTAGCAGGATTACGGAAAAACTACTGGCCCGATTTTCATGAAACTTCGTGGAAGGGTGTAGCATGGGCTAAGGAAGAACCTATTAAATTTTGGAGCGGATCCGGATCCGACGAACAAGCAATAACAGGAACCTTGGCGGAGGTCTGCGCTTTCCGAGTGCCCTTCTACTTTTCTGTTAATTCGAACCAGCGGAACGCATCTTAAAGATGGCATCGCCAACGGGAGGAGGTGAGTCTGGTGTCAGCAATAGCAATATTATAAAATTGACCTGATTGTGACATTGACATCAATTTTTGGTTATTGTTTGCTTGGCTTGTTAATATTAACTTTAGATCAACTGACGTTAGCTATAGCTACACATTAGCATTTGCCACCGCTATCTACGCCGTTCAAAATCCAAAACATAAATGAAGTTGGTATGAAGCGGTATTTCCTGGTACTTTTGTGGCCGCAGATAGCGGTGGCTGCTGCAGGAGTGGAGATCAATAAGCGTCAGACAGACAGAAACAGATCTCTAGTCAGCAGAGCTATAACTTACTGCTGTGATTTAGTTAACATGTCTTAAAACCGAAACAGATATCAGCAGACTAACGTTAGCGTTTCACCCACGCAACTTAAATGGATGGAAATTACACTTCGTCGTGTCTCATGGTTTCCTTTGGTACACCTCCTCCGTAGCATGTTTGATAATGTTGTCATAATTATCATTATTTCATGTGTGGACAGAACATGAGACTCAGAAAGTTAGAATGTTCCTCACAACTGACACTCGTCCAAACATGCCGTTGCCATGGTAACACATCATCTTTTTGAGTCTCATACACTAAAACAACACCGATCTCCCTGACAACATTATCAATCATCCTATGGCCGCCATTGTATGTGTGCCAGCTAAATGACCATTCAAGAGTGTAAATTTGAATAGGAATGACTGGTCTATCAATTCTAATTCTATGGTTTTACCTTGAAGAAGTCGGCATCAGTCAGTTTCCCCAACTTTGTAGCTGACTATTGTTTTCTAACCACAACATTATCTAACTTAAGCTAATTAATACAGAGTGAATATTCTGCTGACTTTGTGTACTTTAATCGCTGTTACCAGGTGGTTCGTGAACATCTGTGTCAGCCGTCAAGATTAGAATGATGTGAACACTGACATCTTAACCTTTGTCTTTCAGGGAATGGTAACGGAAATAATTGGCTAAAGGAGTAAGTATTTATACAGTCGGCCCGCTCCTTATTGACCTGTGCAAAGATACAGTAATTATTAGTTACTACATGTCTATGTCTGTCTCCACCTGTGTACAGTTTCATCGTTGAGCGGGTTCGTCGGCATGGGGACAGCAATGCTGTAGCGACCCGGGCACAGCTGGGTGGAGGAGAGCTGTGTGACCCAAACCACAAGAAGCTTGCCATGTGCCTGGAGGATATTGGAAAAGAGCTGGATGAAAATGAAGAGCTCCAAAGGTATCTGACTGTGTTGGATTTTCATCAACTTTCAGGCCGAAAGAATGATGAATTCCAATGTTTTACCAGTCATTCTGTGCAATTATTCTGTTGCTAATTGGGAATTGAATTGATCTACCTTTCCTATGTTTTCCCCAGGATGATAAATAATTCTTCACTCAATCCAACAAAGGAGGTTTTCATGAGAGTTGCCACTGAGATCTTTTCTGATGGAAAATTCAGCTGGGGCAGGATGGTTGTACTCTTCTACTTTGCCGGTCGGTTGGGTAACAAAGTGAGTGAAGCAGCCCCGTTGTACCTGTCCCCCCAAAACATGTGATTATTGAAAAACATAACCCCAAAATCTGACGCTTCTCCCACTCACCCCTTCTTAGGCTGTGGTGAATCAAATTGTCAACTGGACCAGGGAGCAAGGTGGCTGGGTAAGAAACCAACTGAAAGATAGGCTACAGTTCAATCACATCATCTATTAGCAATTAAGATTTCACTTTCGGCTGTGATGACAGTTGTTAACATCTGTCTGTCGTTTCTGATTTTTAGAAGAGAATTCGTTCTCACTTCGACAGTTCCACTTGGCAGACGTTGGGAATTTTCTCAGCTGGTGTTCTCACCACTTTTCTGGTCACTGCGGGGGATTGAAGAGCAGACAGGAGGAAGAGAAAGAGAGTTGGACTGGAAGAACTTGAATTTGGATGCAAACAACCACTGTCGGTTTGCACCTCCCATTCATGTCAAACAAGTCACTGAATAGTTTGTTGTCGCCAGAATTGTTGAAGGGTATATGGACTGATAAATATATTTTTTTCTCTCAGCTTACCCCTGAGTTGAGCACTACAGAGTTTATTCTGTGAATTATTTTCATTGCACTTTTCTTTTTGCTAGAGACTCTGCTTTTTCCAGTTTCCCTTTCTCTCCATCCGTCTCATCATGGTTTCTGTATGGTAGAGTATGCTTTTTATGTGTCTGAGTGTTCACTTGTGTAAATCTGTAATGATCTGTTGGCATTGGAAGTGTTTGTTGAGGGTGGTCAGACTTTAAAGCAATATTCCACTTAGTTTTAACATAGGGGTTATTTGGCACTTGACCGCCATGAAAACCATAATATAAACTAATCACCAAGATTGGATGCAGCGGGGACGAGTTTGTAGTGTTTGGATTTTTAGGCCACGAAAATAGCCTGATAACTGACATTTAACACTTTGGTGAACAGATTCAACAACATATCCCGCTACTGTGATTTTCAGTTGACATTTGCTCATAATTTTTTAGGACGACATTTTGCCAAATAGCATTTTTATTGATAGACGAGAACATAGCGGAGGCATGTTTCCCTCCGCTACAAGAAAAATAGTGGATGTTCTCATCTGTTCACCGTCGTGTTAAATGTCAGTTTTCAGGCTTTTTTCTTGGCCTCGTTCAAATGAATGGGAAGTAAAAATCTGAACGCTACAAACTCGTCCCTGCTGCATCCAATCTTGGTGAGACCCCAGAAAGTAGAAAAATTACTTTTTGGAGTACTCAATCATCAGGTAAAGCAGCAAGATGGGATATATTTGTGTTCGAACAACCTGAAAAAATCTTTCCACCTTCCAGTATATAGGCTCAGCCCAACCTGCTGTCAGTGGATAACAATTTGATTGACACCCCACAGAAATCTTGAGGGGTCACACTGGTGGTGATAGAATGCGCTTGACTAGCACGTGCTCCTGTAGCACGTGCTCCTATAGCACTACCCATTGGGTAGCTCTTTGTTTTAGTTTTATCTTGGTTTTCCATAGCCTTTATGCTCTGTTGCTATTTTCATATTTGCATTGTTTTTTGGGCATGAAGAAGGTTCTTGTTGTTCTATCTGTAGGAGATGGGCATGTTTTTGCCAGCACAGTTCATCCGCCAAATTTAACAGGTTTACGCCAATTGCACAACATTTTTTCTAATGGGTTGTTTCCCTGTTTGAAATGGATCATTTTCAGTTGTTATCTAAAAAGTACTTTACATCATAAGTAACACAAAAATCATCACACTGAATGTCAAAGGTATTAATCACGTGGTGAAGAGGCGTAAAATACTTTCCATGCTTAAAAAAGATAAGGTGCAAGCGGCACTGTTACAAGAGACCTACCTCACTGATCTTGAACACTAAAAATTAAAGCGAGACAGGGTTGGCCAAATTTATTATTCTTCATTCAACTCAAAAAGCAGAGGGGTAGCAATACTTATCCACAAACATCTTACGTTTACACTTGATAAAGTCATCCAAGATACAGAAGGAAGGTTTGTTGTCATTACTGGGTTTCTGTATGGGGAACACGTTCTTATAGGAAGAAGAATACTTTTGATTTACATGTATTTTGGCAATATCTGTGCTGTCTGTTTTTTTTTTTTGTTGTGTGTAAAAAATTAATAAAATATTATATATTTAAAAAAAAAAGAATGCACTTGACTCCAATCATCTTTCATCACTGTTTTTTTATTTTTTATTTTCCATCTTGCATACCATTCAGTGAGTTGCTGCCAGAATGGTCACCACCTTAATGTGTGTGCTCCCACTGTTCAACTCGCAGAGGTCTATATATACTGTATACGTATATATATATATATATATGTATACATATATATGTCTATATAATGTTTTTGAATCAGAGCCACATGTCATTAACTGAGCTCATTTCATGGGGTCTTTAAAAGACATGTTGCACTGCAGACACAGAAAGCACTGTGCATCGCTCACAGATGCTTACCTCACTCTAGGCATATGAAATGAAGCTAAAATTTGTTTCCAGTCTCCCTGAAAATCTTTTTATTATGACATTGTATGTTGTAATATGGAAATCAAACATTTTTAAGACTTATCGAATCTGCATTATCACAGTTAAGGAATGAGGATTATATTTAACAGGTTTACAGTAATCTCATTACAAAAAACAAATGTTATTAACTAAAAAACATCAGATAAAACTGAAAAACAGGTGATTCTTGTATTATTCAGAAACATGAGCATGATTTTGATTTGGGGATTTTGCTCACAAGCAGTCTACACAGTTTGAAGTAATAATTGTAGATTATGCTGTTGAATTTATAGTCTATGAACAGCAAATTACTTCATATAATGGTAAAGTAAACCACTACTGAAAGTAATCTACATCTCGACTACATTACTACAGAGGAATTATCAATCCGATTACAGAGAATCATGTTCAAAGTCATCCTTGGGATTGTAAACTAACTAATGAACAGGATGACTTTAACATTTAACAGTTTTTCTACTGTATAAACACAGTAGAATCTCATGAACAAGGTCAAGGCGAGCCACTCTTCAAAGCCAACAAGGCAGCAGCTGAATCAGAACTGATAATAGCTTTGTTAGGTTTAACCTCCTCTATCCACCATGAAGCCCATATAATTGCCAATAATTATGTTGCAAAGACTGATACTCCATCAGAAATTCGTAAGCCTTGAATTTGAAGTCCCACATACATCCCATACCCTGCCTTTCTACTATTTAGATCTTTTGATCCATCAGTAAAGATCTGTAGCCCTCATGTTGTTTATATATTTATCCATATATATATTTGAAATACTGGTATCTTTCTTCTGCAGCCATTCCACTACTGCTTTATCAATATTGGGTTATTGGAGGAACCAAAAAGGCATAGTTAACCAAAATTAATCAATCACATATCCTACCGACTCCTAATCTTCTTGCAAACTCTCTTACATGAACTATGAAATTTCCTTTCCTCTTTCTTTTCGAAAATTTCCAATTGACATAAAAGAGACATGAAGCTGTGATTGATTTTAATTTAAACCAATAAAAACACTGAGTCAGTTAAGGCTGGGAACACACTTACTCAGATTAACTAGAACTGCATGTAAACGAAGGGTAATTTCAAAACAAACCCACAACAGTTTGTGATTCTAACTTTCTTTGCGTTATACTAAGGAGACAGTATTTATTCCATAATATTAAATCCATACTGCCACGCAGACCTGATCTACAAAACATTCATGAGCTCACTGCGCATAATTGATGAATGCCAATCAGCCTTGATCTACAGATCACCTGCAGCCGCCCTTCAGTTGCCATAAACAAATGACACTGTTGTGGTTGTATGCCGTATAGTCACATGACTATACGGAAGAAGTATCCAAACAGACAACAAGATGGCGTCGCCAACGGGAAGGGGTGAATCAGGTGCGAGCAGTTACGGCCTATTGTAGACAGATAATAGACACTTGAACCAGTAAATCTTGTTTTGTGGTTATAGCTTGTTTGCTGGCTAACACTAACGTTAGCTGAGGGACGTTAGCATTAGCTACATTAGCATTTTGTATTTGTTTCTTCGTGACAGCTTGACAGCAATCACTTTTTTAAGCGGTGCAGTCGTCTGACAACAGAAACAGAAAGATATGCCAATGACAACACCTGCATTGTGTTATACGCTGTATTGAAACACAATATAAGATATCACAGTTGTCTTCCTAACATTGGTGACAATGGTGAGAACGGATCTACCTGAAGTACTTAAGCCATGTTTGTGGAAAAAAGGAGGTCTATTTAGCTAACATGTCTGAATAAAACCGAAACATATCAGCAGAGTAACGTTACAGCATTTCACCTTCAAGATGTCGCCGTCAGTCAGTTTCTCGAGCTTGGTAACGTTAATTTAGTTAACTTAGTTATCTAGCCACAGTGTGATCTAATTTAGGCAAATTAACACAGCCAATATTCTGCTCTGATGTTGTTTACTGTAATTGCGATTCACCTGGTTGAACATCTGCTTCAGGGTTAGTATGACCTGTGAACTGACATCTTATAAACACCTTTGTCTTTCAGGGAATGGTAAAGATCAGACACTGGAAGTGGGAACTGCTTTGCTAAAGGAGTAAGTAAACAGTCAGGCCGCTCCTTATTGACCTGTGCAACGACACAGTACTAGTTACAATCTATCTATCTCTATGTACAGTTTCATCCATGAGCGGGTTCAGCGGCATGGAGACAGCAATACAGAAGTGACCCGGGCACAACTGGGTGAGAGAGAGCTGTCTGAGTCAGAACGGAAGATTGTCCAGCAGCTGGGTGAGATGGTGCGCATTCTAGGGCAAAGGTATTTTACTGCGTTGGATTGTCATCAACTTTCAGGCTGAAAGAATTATGAATTCCAATGATTTACCAGTCATAACTATGCAGTTATTCTGTTCCTAATTGCTATTGGATACATTCATTGATCAACCTTTCCTATGTTTTCCCTGGGATGATGAACAATTCTGCTCTTCCACTCACCCCTTCTCTGGCTGTGGTGCGCGACTACATGATCAGATTGTTCAGGGAGCAAGCTGCCAGGGTAAGGAGCCAACTTAAAAATATAGTTCAAACACAATCTATTAGTAACTAAGACTCCACTCTTGGTGGCTGTGATGACAGTTGTTAACATCTTGTCTGTCATCTATGATTTTTAGGACAGAATTCTTTCTGCCTTTGATACTCCTACTTGCCAGACGTTGGCAGTTTTCTTAGCTGGTGTTCTCACCACTTTTCTGGTCACTGAGGGGGATTGAAGAGCAGACAGGAGGAAGATGGGAAGAGCTGTGAGGGAGGGAAAAGGAGACAGGAACGAGGACAACATGAAGCAGGACAACATGGGGACAGAAGAGACTAGCTATGGCAGAGTTGGACTGGAAGAACTTGCATTTGGACGTGAAGAACTACTCTTAGTTTGCACCTGCCATTCATGTCAAACAAGTCACTACATCCTTTTTTTCTGCCAGAATTGTTGAAGGGTATATGGACTGGTAATTTATTTTTTTCTCTGAGCTTACCCATGAGTTCAGATGCACTACAGAGTTTATTCTGTGAGTTATTTTCATTGCATTGCAATCTTACCTACACAACAAAAATGCTTTTTATACATTTTCTTGTTTCAGTGCCTTGGTGTTTATTTTTACTATGAAATCAGTTTGATATTCTAAAATTTCCACATTTTCTATCACATTGGTAAATTTGATTTCAGTCTGCCTGAAAATCTATTTACAGAGACATTGTATGTTGTAATATGGAAATAAAATATTTTTAAGATTGATAAAATTTGCATTATCACAGTTAATGAATGAGGATTATATTTAACAGGTTTACAGTAATCATTACAAAAAATAATCAGTTATTAGCTGAAAAACATCAGATAAACCTGAAAAACAGGTGATTACTTATCGTATTATTCAGAAACATGAGCATGATTTTGATTTGGGGATTTTGCTCAGTCTACACAGTTTGAAGTAATAATTGTAGATTACGTTACTGAATTTATAGTAAACCACAACTAACTGAAAGTAATCAGACTACAGAGGAATTCAACTGATTACAGACAATCATGTTCAAAGTCATCCTGTGGATTGTGAACTACAATGAATAGGATGACTTTAATTGTGTTTTATATATTCATCCACATCTATATTTGAAATACTGGTATCTTTCTTCTGCAGCTGTTCCAGTAATGTCATATCAATATTAGGTTCTGGGAGGAGCAAATGGCACAAATGACCAAAATGAATCAATCCTTCAAACATCCTTCCTGCCAACTCATAATCTTCTAGAAAACTCTTTTATATGAACTACGAAATTTCCTTTCCTCTTTAATTCCCAATTGTCATCAAGGAGACATTTGACCGAGAAGCTGTGAATTGATTTCATTTCATTTAAACCAATAAAAACACTGGCTGGGAACACACTTAACCCTATATCAAATTAACTAGAACTGCATGTAAACCAAGGGTAATGACAAAACAAACCCACAACAGTTTGTGATCCTAACTTTATTTGCGTTATATTATGGAGACAAAATTCATTCCATAATATTAAATCCATACTGGTGTCATGCTGCGCAGACCTGATCTACATGAGTTTACTGCGCATAATTGATGAATGCCAATCAGCCTTGAAGAAGATCAGTAAATCTACAGATCACCTGCAGCCGCCCTTCAGTTGCCATAAACAAAAAACTTTGTCACGTGATACGGAAGAAGTATCCAGACAAACAGGCAAGATGGCGTCGCCAACGGGAGGAGGTGAATCAGGTGCGAGCAACAGCAACATTATAACATTAAACTGACTGTGACACTGACAACAGTATTGTAGACATAGCTGATCTGACACTTGAACCAGTAAATCTTGTTTTGTGGTTATAGCTTGTTTGCTTGCTAACACGAACGTTAGCTGAGCGGACGTTAGCATTAGCTACATTAGCATTTTGTATTTGTTTCTTCGTGACAGCTTGACAGCAATCACTTTTTTAAGCGGTGCAGTCGTCTGACAACAGAGACAGAAATATATGAGAGTCGGAGGCGAGAAAGTTGTCTTCCTAACATTGCTGGCAGGGTGGATCTACCTGAAGTATAAGCCATGTTTGTGGAAAAAGGTCTATTTAGCTAACCTGTCTGAATTAAACAGAAACATTATATCAGCAGAGTAACGTTACAGCATTTCACCTTCAAGATGTCGCCGTCAGTCAGTGTCTCGAGCTTGGTAACGTTAATTTAAATAACTAACATTATCTAGCCACAGTGTGATCTAATTTGGGCTAATTAACACAGCCAATATTCTGCTCTGACTTTGTTTACTGTAATTGCGATTCACCTGGTTGTTGAACATCTGCTTCAGGGTTAGTATGACGTGAACTGACATCTTATAAACACCTTTGTTTTTCAGGGAATGGTAAAGATCAGATACTGGAAGTGGGAACTGCTTTGCTAAAGGAGTAAGTAAACAGTCAGGCCGCTCCTTATTGACCTGTGCAACGACACCATTCTTACTAGTTACGATCTATCTATCTCTATGTACAGTTTCATCCATGAGCGGGTTCAGCGACATGGAGACAGCAATACAGAAGTGACCCGGGCACAACTGGGTGAGAGAGAGCTGTCTGACCCAGTCCACAGGAAGCTTGCCCAGAGGCTGCGGGAGATTAATGACTCGCTGGATGGCAATGAAAAGCTCCAAAGGTATCTTACTGCGTTGGATTGTCATCAACTTTCAGGCCGAAACAATTATGAATTTAAATGTTTTACCAGTCTTAACTATACACTATGTCTGTTCCTAATTGGTACAGGATCCATTTAATTGATCAACCTTTACCATGTTTTCTCCAGGATGATAAACGATTACACCAAACAAGGTCCAGCAAGGAAAGTTTTCATGGATGTTGCTGCTGAGGTCTTTGCTGATGGAAATGTCAGCTGGGCCAGGGTGGCTGCTCTGTCCTACTTTGCCGGTCGGTTGGGCTACAGAGTGAGTACAGCAGCCCCTTCTTACCACCTCTGGCCCAAAAACTGCTTTATTATGGAGTGATTATTGAATATCACAGACCCAAAATCTGACACTTCTCCCACTCAACCTTTCTCAGGCTGCGGTGAGTGAAATTGTCAACTGGATCAGGGACCAAGGTGGCTGGGTAAGAAACCAACTCAAAGATAGGCTACAGTTCAAACACATAATCTATTAGTAATTAAGACTCCACTGGTGGCTGTGATGACAGTTGTTAACATCTATGTCTGTTGTTTCTGATTTTTAGGAGAGAATTCGTTCTCACTTCGGCAGTTCCACTTGGCAGACGCTGGCAGTTTTCTCAGCTGGTGTTCTCACCAGTTTTCTGGTGACTGTGAGGAGCTGAAGAGCAGACAGGAGGAAGATGTGAAGAACTGGGAATAAGAACGAGGGCAACATGAAGGAACATTCTAACGATAGAAGAGACAAGTTATGGCAGAGTTGCAAATCAATTCAAAGTTATTCTGAGTGATCACCTTTATCCTATGATGAAACATTTCTATCCTGATGGGAGTGGTCTCTTCCAGGATGACAGTGCCCCCACCCGCATGGCACGAGGGCTCACTGAATGGTTTGATGAGTATGAAAATGATGTGAATCATATGCTGTGGCCTTCGCAGTCACCAGATCTCAACCCAATTGAACACCTATGGGAGATTTTGGACTGACGTGTTAGACCATCATAAAAACACCAGATGAGGGAATAACTTTTGGAAGAATGGTGTTCCCTCCCTCCAGTAGAGTTCAGATTCTACCGAGCACTTTATTAGGAACACCTGTACACCTGCTTATTCATGCAATTATCCATTCAGCCAGTCATGTGGCAGCAGTGCAATGCATAAGATCATGCAGATACAGGTCAGCAGCTTCAGTTCATGTTCACATCAAGCATCAGAATGGGGAAAAAATGTGATCTCAGTGACTTTGACCGTGGCATGGCTGTTGGTGCCAGACGGGCTGGTTTGAGTATTTCTGAAACTGCTGATCTCCTGGGATTTTCACACACAACAGTCTCTAGAGTTTGCACAGAATGGTGCGAAAAACAAAAAACATCCAGTGAGCGGCAGTTCTGCTGACGGAAACGCCTTGTTGATGAGAGAGGTCAGAGGAGAATGGCCAGACTGGTTGGAGCTGACAGAAAGGCTTCAGTAACTCAGATAACCTCTTTACAACTGTGGTGAGCAGAAAAGCATCCTAGAATGCAACACGTCGAACCTTGAGGCGGATGTCACTTTGGTAGGCGGTTGACACTGAGCTGAAAGCTGTTACCTACTCAGTAGTAGTAGTAAGGTGTTCCTAATAAAGTGCTCGGTGAGTGTATATATACATATATATGTCTTTAAAAGCAGTGTGCATTGCTCACAGATGCTTACCTCACTACGCATGTTTGAAGTACTGTATTTGTAAGTGAATTGTTCAAACTACAATCTTATACAGCAAAATGCTTTTTATTCATTTTTCTTGTCAGTGCCTTGGGTTTTTTTTTTTTTATTAAATCACTTTGATATTCTCAAATTTTCACATTTTCTATTACATTTGTAAAGCTAAAATTTTTATAACATCGTATGCAATATGAAAATAAAATATTTTTTAAGACTTCCTAACTTCCTACCAGATCTGCATCATCACAGTTAAGGAATGAGGATTATATTTCACAGGTTTACAGTAATCTCATTACAAAAATTACCATTAACTGAAAAACCGGATTAAAAAAAAAAACAGATAAAACAGGTGATTACTTCTTGTATTATTCAGAGACATGAGCATGATTTTTGATTTGTGGATTTTGCTCACAAAGTCTACACAGTTTGAAGTAATAATTACTGTTGTCAATAATGCTATTGAATTTAGGGTCTATGAATGGCAAGTTCAATCTTCATTCATACAATGGATTTGAGAGACAAAGTAAACCAAAAGTGACAAAGTAATCGGACTACAGAGTAATTATCAAACTGATTACAGGGAATCATGTTCAAAGTCATCCTGCAGATTGTGAATTAACTAATGAATAGGATGATTTTAACTAATGAGGTTGAACAGTGAAGTGAGGTCAATAATGCATCATACACTCTGCAAAATAGTTATTGTTTAATGGCTTGATATAAACAATAAGCTACAAGCAAGAGGTGTAACAGATGTAAACATCCTAGTGGTCACATAAGCTCAGTGATTTCATTGGGTCATAAGTGCTGTAAAAACAACTAAAAGGCTACAGAAACACCACTCACTCCTACATTAAAACTTTCAAGACAGACATGCTAAGAAAGGCAATTTTTTTCTCCCCTAAAGAAAACATGTTCCTGGCACATTGACAGACATACAAACGGCACATATTAAAAACAAATGGAATGGAAGGTGAGAGTTGTCGGCTCTATCTCGTCTCCAGCAACCCGTCTCTGATCCTCCATCTCCAGGCGGGGCTGAAGTCTGGCGCAGAAACACAGCAGAGCTCCAGCCCGGACTCCTGCACCTCCTCATCGTGGGCGACCTGCTGGCCCTCCTGGGTCTCCAAGGTGAAAACCCTCTCGGAGATCTACAGGGGAGGGACACGCATAGGTATGATACGAGTGTAACCTCGCTCTTTACAATGTCTGAGATGGACAAACGTGAGTAGTCGTGCTGAGGCATGACGGTGTGCGAGCCCCCACCTGATCGCTGATTCCAGTGGCGATGTGGCCCACCTTCACCCGGCGCGTCTCTCTGATCCGGATGCTTCTCCTGTTGAAGTCTCTGATGCAGACGTCCACCCCTGAGCCAATCACAGAGCAGAGAGACAGACGGCATGAGGGCAAAGCACATGATGTCACTGAGAGTCGGGTACAATATTTGGCATTTTAAAAGAAGAGATACGAGTGACGTCCGTCTCACCCTCAAAACAGGAGGGTGGTGGGAGCGGCGTGTGACCCAGCCAGTCCATACTGAAAACCTGTCCATCTGGTTGACTGTTGTAGGAGAACACACCGGAGCTGAAGTCGTCTCCTGGGCTCATGGACCAGCGGCCAGAGTCCTGGGATATGGGGTAAAAGAAGAGGAACACAGGAAGAACAGTTGGTTTGTTGATACTTTAGCCAAATTGGATGAAGAGCCAAGAAACAAGAGTCCTTTTGGTACATGGACAGATATTAGGTATTAGGACAGATTAAAATACTATGCAAGTTTTCAGATTTTGTTGGATAATTCTCACTCTGCAATGGCTTCTTAAACATCACCAGACATCTATAAATGTATTTTTAGGATCAGCTTTTCTGCATTCCAGTGCATCTCTCTGATGATTCAGCTCTGGCTACGCTAGGCCTGCCTGGAACCAGTCCCCCCCCCCTAAGCAAGGGTCGGGGTTATCGATCCAAACTCTTATCATTCTCCTGCTACAGTGCTTCAAACTTGGGATGTACAACTTTTTGTCAATACCAATTTCCCCATTTTGGAGCTCTGCAGCAGAAAGATGATAATGATTGGACTGGACTCAGATCCTTGTTTACTTGTTCTCACTTACCCCAACCATGCACTGCACACTGCTGTAGAGTAAGTTAGAGATGTGACCTGGGTTACCTTTTTGTCCCATGGTTCCCGATTGGAGTAACAGTCACTGCTGAGGCAAGACAACAGCTGCTCCTGTATCTCAGCAGAGTGCAGCTGGGACAGACTGCTCAGGTAGAAATCTGCATTCAAACAGACAGACAATGAGGAGGAGGGTTCAGTCGTATACGTGACAAAAGAAAAACATGCAGGATATTGAGAGAAACCTCACCTCGCTCCAGTTTGCGTAGCTCAAGTTCGGAGACGGTGGTGGTAACGTTGCCCATCTGGTGGTTTGGTTCAGAGATGAGCGTTTGCAGACGGAGAGGTGAGCCTTGCTCTGACTTCGTATCAGCATCAGCCTCATTCTCTGCATCATCATCATCATCATCATCATCATCCTCCAGCTCCTCCTCCTTCCCTGAGATCACCACTTTCTCCTCAAACTCTGAGTCAGAGTCAGAGTCGACTCTGCTGGTGGGGTGTTGCAGGGAGTCGGGAGGTTTGTCAACAATATGCAGGGGCTCTGTGTAGGGTCCCCTCGCCGGGCTGGTCAGTCCTCCCACTGGAATCAAACAAACACAACCCATGTGGCTGGTGGTGCTGACACAACATTATCTGCACTGATTGGCTGATGTGAACGCTGATGCGAGAAACGCTGCAGTGCAGCTTTGGTTACCATCTTTCAGAGCTCTGGCTGTTCTTTCTTTGAGGTTGGATGCTGACGCTCTCGCGACTGGGTCCTTCTGAAGTCCCGCCTTTATAACTTCAGCCGTGAGGAGACTACAGTCAGGAGGGATCTCTCTCAGAGGCGGAGGCTCGTGGGCAATCTGTAACCATCAAAATATGTTTTGTCAAGGTCTGATGTGAATACTGTGAGGGGTAAACTGAACGTCTGCGATGAAACAGCGGGTAGTGTGTGTGTGTCGCTGTGAAGGATACCTTCAGGTAAAGTCTACAGGTGTAGTAACGCGTCCAAGGCTGACACCCATTGAGCATGTGCAGTAACATACAGCAGCTGCTCCACACATCTGCTTTGGCTCCTCGGGGTTGCTCATTTACAATCTCAGGGGCCATGTGAGTCTCTGTGCCCTTCAGATCTGCGTTCAGTTAGATTGGGAAACAGTGAAGATTGACACATGGAAGTCGCCGACAAAGTAGATGACTTATACATGTAGATTTGAATGTCTGAAGTCACACTGTGTTACCTTTGGACCCACTGAGGCTCTGTCCGTGATTGTCGAGTCTCTCTGAGTGTCCAAAGTCACACAGGAAGGTGTCTCTACCGTCCTCTGACAGCAACACGTTGTCAGCTGTGGGAAACAGGCAGATATGATAATCAGCTGGTTTGTGGATGACATATTTAGCAACAGTGTAGCTGCACAGACAGAAAATGGTCTGAAGGCAAAATAAGAGAGGGAAATATTAAGTCAGTGAGGGACAGCTGCTGTACACAACACTTTAATGTGGAATGAATGTGGAGACTAGTAACAGACAGGCAGCAGGTGAAGGGATTTGGCAATGTTACCTTGTTTTATCTTAGGCACTACAGACACCAGGTGGCGCCTGAGCGTTGGCTTTAACAGCCTATACTGTGCTGTCTGTCTGCCTGCCAGTTTTGATCTGGTTCTTGGTCTTCCTCTTACTCACTCTCTCATTGTTTCTCTCTGTTTTCTCTCTCCCTCTTTCTTACTTTTTTACAATGTATTTTCTTCTTCTGCAGTGTCTCTCCTTGTACTTATCCCCCCCCCCCCCCCCCCCCCCTTTCTCTCGCTAACTACTTCCTCCTCCTCCTCCTCCCATCCCCCTCTCTGTCTCGCTCTCCCTTTCTGTCTTTCTTTTACTCTGGTGTGCACATGCGCTGTCTCTACAGAGCAGCGGTGAGTCACTGTGGGAAATTCCCAGCCCTTCTCTGTGCTAGTCTGGTTTCACAACACAGGTGCTGGAGATGAGATCTAGACTACATCTATGACATTTGTGTTCCACACAACAGCTGCACAAAGAGCTGCAAAACTCCTCTGATGAAAACTAATTAGAAATCTGACTTGCTCTCTCTGTATTTTTTGTTTTCCACCAGGTACCATAACAAGCAAAAGCCAAGCTGACACATTCTGTTGTGCCATCAGTTGTGCTAACTCAGTTTGATCTACACTACCAGTCAAAAGTTTGGACACACCACATTTTTCTTTATTTTTACTATTTTCCACATTTTAGAATAATAGTAAAGACATCAAAACTATGAAATAACAGAAATGGAATTATGCAGTGACCAAAAAAGTTAAAACTATCTTGATTCTTTAAACTAGCCCCACTTTGCCTTGATGGAAAGGCAAAGGCTTTGGAAAGAAATTCATACATAGGCATCGACTTTACTTTACATTTGTCTAAGAAACAAATTTCAAGCATTTAAGCATAAGCCTTTAGATCAAAATGGCTTTAAGATAATGAAAAACATAGTACTTTCAATCAGGTGTGTCCAAACCTTTGGCTGGTAGTGTATAATTACTGTTTAAATAAATAATCTTGAAAGTTTTCACTCAAACCTTTTGGCAAATAATTGTCAAAAACATACATTTTGTTACATTTCAAAGATTCTTTAAATTCTCTACTGCATTGGGAAAGCTAAAATATTTCTGATAAAATACTGATAATTACTCAAATATTTCTGATATGTTGCTTAGCTCTTAAGGCTCTGCCTGAAAAAGAAATGTAAGAAAGAACTGGGAAAAAAAAACAAATGGCTGAGTGCTCTTTACATGCATGTCTCAACAATTATCTAATGTTGTCAATTTGATTCAGGTTATTTGAGGTAAAACCTAGTGGAGTGACTTTAGTTATGATATAGGTATGTCAAACTTCGGTAATGACTAAAGCATACACTTTCAAAAGATCGAATCAATTTTCAACGGGGCGGCTCCACTGAAATCGTGTTTTGACTTTTTAGTATAACAACTCAGATTAGACTTGAACGTTTGTTTTACTATAGTGTCACACATACATCTGTTGAAGAAATGTTTTGAAAACAGCCGTTAGCTTGACTTACCCTTTATGTCTAGATGCACCACTCTTTTCTTCACTAAGTACTCCAGCGCTGCCAGGACTTGCCAGTGGTAGTGGAGGCTCAGGTCCTCGGGCAGCCGGCCCCGCTCAGCTATCAGCTGGCCCAGGGAGCCTGGAATAACAGAGGAGGTCAGGGCCACAACTAAGTTCATCTGATGATAATATTTACTAATACACACGATCTGATACAACCATTTTAGGCCTGTGGAGAACCCTGGTTTAGAGAAAAGAGGGGGGTAGGTGACAGTAGGTATGTCACTGGATTTACCAAGTGGGCCATCTCCCATCATAGATGTTTTGTGGGATTTTTTTTTTTTGCATCTTTTCTTGCATCCCAGAACCACCCACTACGACACCGCAACACTAATCACAACCATATTCATCTACGCTTCGACAACATTATTCCGACGTTGCACCTACACGTGGGTTTACACTACCCACCACATCTCACCCAGCAATTTCCGCCCTCACCCTCCATCTCAGTAGCAACTGGGTAAATGAAATGGCGGACACTTCTGCTGCACCTACTATCAGAGAGCGAGTGATAACAGAATGTACTGTGTGTAAACGACAGAAGTACGGCTTGTTTACCAGATTTGTGGTCCATCAGGAGGACGACATAAGGCCCCTCTCTGACCACACCAAAGAGTTCCACCACACGGGGAGACTTGAGGGCACTCCACGCACCCACCTCCTCACTGCTGAAACTCTTCAGGGCGACCTGGGAGGAGAGAGTCAGCAATCAGACAAGAGCACACTTTAGACACCGGAAAGACACAGCAGGAGGCTCCTTCGCGATACCTTTTTGGCAGCGAATCTGAAGCCTGTGTTGACATCTTTAGCACTGTGCACTTCGCCGTAGGAGCCTTCCTTGATGAACTTCGAGAGGACGTACTCCCTCCCCTCCCTGTATTCAGAATCCACAGGTTGAATGTTCTGATAGGAAAGGAGAGAATCAAGTTAGGTTACTTAAAACGAATCGCCAAGTCGGTTAATTTAAGCCGAGACCCTCAGATGGGAGTGAAATAGAACCTACTTCATTGTAAAAGATGATTCCCTCATTGATGACAGAATTGGTTGCCGATAGCTCCTCCTCCTCCTCCTCCCGCACATCCCGCTCCACGTCTTTGATAAAGGGGCGTGCGTAGCACGGGTCCCCCTGACTGACGCTGCCCCTGAGGCCGGCCAGGGCCAGAGTGCAGTCTCCCACACTGCTGAGGGAGGAGTCTGTGTCGCTGTCCTGCCCATAGGAAGCGAAGTTTGAGAGGCCGCACACCTGGTCGCTCCAACCCAGAGGAGTGCAGCTGGAGACCCTGCTGTAGATCTGTCGGCTGTACGGAGGAGGGCCCCTGTCCTGCACTTGTGAGCTTTCAACACTGCTGCTGAAAGAAGCGCTGCTGATGCTTCTCCCCCCGAGAGACTCCGACACCTCCTCCTACGAGAGAGACGGGCAAACGGCGAGGCGATCAGACCAGGCGATGCACCGTTTTCATTCTCAAGTGATGATGCTGACAGTGAGAGTTGGCTCAGGTGCTCAACGTTCACGGCCGTGAGAGGCAGCTTTGTCTAAATTCAGTGATTCACTTCCACAACACAGGAAGACTAATGTTCGCACCAGGATGTCTAGAAGTAGAGGCTCAGGCTGCCTAAGAATGTCGCAATTTACCCTTGAAAATGATTCACAAGGAAAACATTGCAATCCTCATCAGTTCTCTTTAGAATATATGAGTAATAAATATGTCTACTTACTTCTGCATGGTGGTTACGATAACATTTTTCCTTTTTCTACATAAATCGCTGTGGGATGTGAAGAATAACCAATGTTCCTCTTACCTGGATCTGGACCGGAGAACTTCCGCTCTCTTGTTCAGGGACTCCAGAAGGCACTCGATGTCTCTGTCGCTGCTTCTCCCTCTTCCTCTCCTCTTTCTTTTTCTCCTTGCGCTTCTGTCTCTTCCGGGCCTTCTTCCTCGGGGTCGGGGAGCTGATAGGTTCCTGGATGGAGGCGGTCGTCGGGCATGCCACGTTGTTGTGCTCCGAGGAAAGACTGCAGAAAGAAAAAGCATGGTTACAAATGTGAATTCCCACTACGGCATGGAGGAATCCAGTATATTCTAAATGGTAAAATAAGATGGCAAAGGCGAAGTGAAATTGTGAAGACTTGTTATGGAGGTAAAGGTAATGTCATACCTGCTGCTGAAGCAGTTGGGGGAGGGAACATAGGAGCGTTCAGAACAGGATGGGCTAAATTCTTGGGAGTCCTGGGTTTCACCTGGAGAGAGAGCAGGTGCTCAATGTTCAATTCTCTGTCTAGGCACGGTTAACCAAGCTTACATGTTATGTTTTAAATGAGTCGAATCGGCCATATACTCACAAACAGCCTGAGCAATGAAGGGCGAGTTCTTCAATGGCCTTTCTCCCACTTGCTCTGCAGTCCCTTGTGTCAGCGCCTTCTTTAGACTGGAGGTAAAACGAGACATGTCCATTTTGCTTTCCTTCCCCCCCTCCTCCTCCGCCTCTGCCTCCTGGTCCGGGGTTGGGCAGCTCGGGTGGGATCCCTTCAAGTTAACTTGGGACGACCCGGAGAACGGTGCGGTCGAGTTGAAAATCCTCTGCCTCACTGCCATTTCATCTACTGGAGGTAGAAACACAGAGGTCAGAACACTATAAGCAATCTGTAAGCCAACGCATATATGATGACAACCCGACGACTTTATACATCTGTTCCTCTCGGCACAACCTGTGTGTGTGATCGCACACGCTTGTTGTTGAAGAGCAGGAGCAGTTTCTTGTCGTTTCCAGGGCCACCAATAGTAATCAAACAAGGCAGAACAGTTTATTAACTTGAGCTAACATCCTTACTCCTGTCAACTGAACTTTGCACCCACTTAAAATGGAACAATGGCAGGTTTTGTGTTGCAGTGAAATACATGTCAATCTGCTTCTTTATGGCTTGCTTAACGTGAGACATATTTGACTCTGACAAGGTTAGGATTAGGGATTATGATTGACATATCGAAACTTGATCGTCGGAAATTACTGAGACTAAGTTTGCAGTGGGCAGATGAGGCAGGAAACGCAACCCTGGCCTTGTTTTGACAGTTGCAACCGTGCAGCTAGACGCAAGTGCAATGCTTCAGTCAGGAAGTAAACTACACCCTTATGGAAAAAAGCACATTGGCCTAGGCAAGGCTGAATTTCCAATGGCTTGGAAGTTCTAAAAATGAAAACATGCAGTGTATGTCTGTAAAACCAGCGCGTCACACACACTCCTTTAATCTCAACAGTGGTCAAATGTAGGTCATTAAGGAGGAAGGAGTTAATTGGTAGACAGTAATTGAGAACTCTGGGACTACAGTTGCAGTTTGTTGCATCAGTGTGTCTGTGTTGCACTTGACCCTTTCTGCACAGAGAGATTCTTGATATAGGCCCTATAAGAGTGATACAGAGTACAGCGGGAGTATGACTGCCGAAATATTAGACTCATAATTTCTGCTAATTATACTAAATCCCCTGGAAAACTGACTTCAAAGAGAGGCCAACGAATGGATTTAAAATCGTACTTATACTGCCCATATCACAGAAAACTGCGAACATTCAAGCTCTGGTATTGGTTTTCATTACCTTGTGTGCCGACTTCACGCGCTCCAACATACAGTATACCTAGAACAAAGCAATTCAACTACCACTTCCTTCTGAGGACGCTGCATATGCACCGGTGCTCCAAAAACACACAGCTCAACACCACACCCCAACTGAATTCAAGCAGGGAGGAAGCAGAGACAAACCCACTATACGACCACAAAAACAAACACTGAGGGAGGCAGAGACATCTAGACGTACCGACAGAGGCCAGTCTGAGCTGCTGTCTCTCTCCTGGGTGTCCGTTCTAAATAGCTTGACATCTACAGTGGTAAAACAAGGTACTCGGTTGGTCTAGTCGGTCCTTGCAGATTCTGACTCTCACTAAATGTCTAGGCTGTGTGTCTGCTTTCCGCCACCGCTCTGCTCGGCTTGATCCTGGCTCTCTGCCAGCCGGGGGAGGAGCTGCGATTGGCTGACAATGACTTATGGGAAATGCATCTCCACTTCCCCATATTCCCCCCTCCCTCCGCTCCCTCCAGCAGTGCTGGTTTGCTCGCCCTGCCTCTTCCCTCTATCTAAATGACAGGATAATCTGTTGATCTATGATGTATGAAAAGTGGCCTTAATATCAAACTCAACTTCCTCTTATGTTGTGTTCGGACGCGCAAATCAACTATGAACCATGGACGATGACAAGAGCTATGTACTTTTTCTGTACTTTAACACCCTGTGGCCACACACATGCACTAGGCCTATCACAGTGTTGTTGGTTTTATAGTAGAAAAGGTCATGGTTTATCACAACACGTGTTCAAGGTTAAACACCAAACAGATAATGTACAAATAACATATTTACTAATCAAGTCTAGCCTGAGTAAAAACACTGTAGGCCTGTCATGTTAAATATATTCACAGGCCCATGAACTGGTTGCCAATCAATCTAGTCTGTGCTTTTTATAATGACTATTTATCAGTGGTGACCTTCTGTTTCCTATAGTTGTCATTGTTCCCAACCAAGCTCTGTGGTGTAAACAATGGGAACATGAACTAATAACTGACCAATAACAAACTAACTGCATACATCCCCATACAATTTCAAACTAAATTTAAAGAATTTGCAACCTTTGGTGTGTTCTGACCAACCCAACCCTCTAATGGGCATGTACCATGTAGTCGGCTCATGTGAGTTTGAATGTTGTCACATGTCTGTCATGTCAGATTTCTAGTCATAAAAATTTATAATGATAATAATAAAGGTTTTTCTTGGACTGCCCACCCAAGTAAGAATCTGAGCTTCATAATGAGGACTTTATTATGACAAAATATTTGCCACCAAGTGAATTGGCAGCAAACGAATGAGCTGTTAGTTGAACTGTGAGGAGTCAGAGCGGGAAAAGTTGGTCTTCTATCTCTATCTGGAATAATCTCACTTCCTTTTTTGATTTCCTTTTTAGCAGCATAACAACTTACTCATAAAAGAACCACTATAGGAACTTGAGAACAACACGTCATCAAACCATTAACAAAAAGCAAAATGCAAGTTGCCTATTGGCTCCTCAGTGATAGGGAAATTGCTTATAGAGTGACAAAAACACTTAATCTGCAACACTTTTACATAAATAAATAGCTGCTTTGTTACTCTCTGTCGCCAATTGATATAATATAATACAATACAATATGATTCAACCGATAGCCAGTTCATGAAAGCTTTTACATTTGCCGTTCTGAACACCAGGTGTCTGGTAGGTCTTTCCTGGGAAAAAACATCTGGCAACAGCGGTTTGTTTGGAATAAACAGAAGAAGAACTGGGTAGTTAGCATGAGCAGCGATAGCCACCATGGCTGAACAGACAAAGAAAAGAGCAACACCTACAGAAACTCAAACTTCATCAACAAAAAATCCAAAGAAAAAGACGTCCTAGAACTGGTCACACTGCAAAAACTCCACAGCAATGACGGCTTAGCACCACAGATGGAGACAAACTTAAAAAAAAAAAGAAAAAAGAGGATCTCGCAGATTGCTATTTTGAATCCTACCCAAACAAACACAGCTGTTTGATAATATACTTCAGTCTGAACAGGCGCTTTCCCTTCAAATGAAAACACATGATGTAGGGGCGCAGGGGAAATCTGTAGTTCATGTTAGGACTATATATGAGACCAAACAAATCAGGCAAACATCAATACAAAAACAGGCCGCAGCTGAAAGACACACCAACACCGGCTAATGAATGGCCACAGACTTATGCTGTACACCCACTCAGATTAGTAAAATACCAAAGCCTTTAGTAAGGACAGTTAAGGGGGGCTGAGTCTCCAGTCGGCCCCAGAAAACACACGACGCAGCATTCCTGCAGGGAAAGCCGTCTGCCTCTCAGGAACGCGTCCCGGTGCTCGGCTGGACCAGTGCACTTGTCCAGTGAAATTGGGAAACCATCCACGTGCTGCGACTGCATCGGTCTGAGTGCTTCTCATGCTCTCTCTCCTCTCACACCTTCCGTCTTTCCTGTTACACTGTCACTACAACTATGATGAAGGAAGAGGCGCCATTACAGTCTGAAAAGGTGACTGCTGAGCAAAAGTCAAAATGGATGCTGCAGATACAGAACTTTTGGATCAGGGATGCTGGAGAGCAGCCTGGTGCAATAAGTCATCAGCTTTCAATTAGCTAATTAAATCTTGAGGGTTTATATATTTTTATCAAGAAAATGTGTGTTTTTCCTCTCACTGATGGGCCAATCGTCTCACGAAGAGTATAGGGGAAAAAATGATACGGTACTTCTTGATACTTTCCCCCTCAATATTGTATTGCTATGCTGACACCACGCATCAATATGCTTAGTCACATCAAAGCTATTGATAAAAATGTATTAAATCAGTAAAAAGAAAATGGAGAACAAATAGCAGCAGATTATGTTTCACACACTTCTGCCTTCCAAATTCAGATACAAGTCAATACTACTGAAGACTAAAATGGCTACCTCAAGTTTTGTGCTCCCTTTTTTTTTTCTGGATATTGTTTGTATTTTGAATGATTTAACTAAATAACAGATTGATATTTTTGTTGTGTTTTTAATCATATTTTTGCTGTTGATTGCTTGTATGTTCTTATTCTTATTCACTGATACCACCTTATGCATTTAAAAGTTCCTTTGAAAGATGACAATGATGTTTTATCAAATGATGTTCTGCAAATTAAAGAGTGCTCAAACATTTTATATTTCATCGAGCTATTACCTTGTGGCTTTTTGCTCATGAATATAATTGAATTTAAGCATTTTACTGGAGAAGTGATGTAAGAGAAAAGTAAATCATAATATATAATAGTATGAAGCAGCTTCTCTTGTCACCTCCACTAATGGGGGAGCAGATAAAACGGCATTATGCTTTTCCCTTGGCCTTTCTGGCTTATGAAGTAGACAATATCATCACAGCTAGTTCATGTTTTCGCTCCCTGACTTGTGCAAGACATTGTAAACTTGTACTGTGCAGGTGAAAAACCCAACTGTGTCTGGCCCTTGTCCGAACTGCCCACCAGGCCGTGCAGTACCTGCTGATCAGGACGCCTTTTCAGTATACAGAGCATGAACATTATTCAAATTTCAAAGGCATTTTTCCCTTCCGACATCAGGACTGTGAATGCCAGGATATTATGCTGTATACCATGTGTTACACAGAGTCAAGATCAGAAACATACTGACATACTAACTTGAAAAATGTACAGTGAAAAATGCCCATAACACTGTGCTTCATGATTAAATCCAAAGTGAAGAAAAACAGCCACACTTTGATGGCAGAAACATCAGCATGCGGTATGGTTTTAATCTAGTATGTAAAACTTGTCATGTGGCATGTATTCCATGTTTTGCGTGCTACATTAGACTACAGCCTACTAACTGTTAGGACTGTGTATGTGCTGAACAGATTTTGGACACTGCCTGCCGCATCTTCTTTCTATTTAGTGGAGAAAAGGAGGGGTGACGTTTGGACTAACAGGACACCCGTGGTTTCCCATCCAAGGCCAAGGATGGACCGGGGCCAGGCCTGCTTAGCTTTAAATGCAGGCCAGGAGTTTGAGTCAGGGCCAAGGAGGCTCCTGCTATCCCACAGCTAGGACTATTTGTGCCCTGCCGAGGAGCAGCAGCACTTATAGGTCCAACATACCTGTCAAATACGGCCTAATGCAAACTACCAAACCTGGTGGATAAGAGGTGATGAAGGCAGAACATTGGATATATCAATACTAGACAAATTTGACCTGGAATGAACAATGCTGACAATGTCTGGGTCAGTTCGGGACATTGTGTCTAAAACAGTCTCTCTGACAAAAATCACTATAATACATAAATACTGTAATGTCTGTGGTACTAGTGAGTTTATAGTGACCTTATCGTATCACTATAGCATTCCTATAGGACATTGCATATAGTTTATAGTTCTGATGTGACATTTGTATAGTATTCTTCTAAAATGTATTTTAGGATTATTATTATTATTATAGTTATATAGGTTTAAGGCTATCTGAAAATTTCCTGTCATATGTCGTTTGGCAAGCAAAAACATCCACCCATACACACACTAACACTGAAAAGTGCAAGTTCAAGTGCAATACGAGCTTTTTTAGCATAGATAGATAAAGCTTTGTTTCATTTGTTCCAATGTATCAGACCATAAATACATATCTGGGGTTTTGGAAAGTTTGGTCACCCTAACTTTAATACTTAGGTACCAGCAGCCTATAGGCTACAGCGGTGGTCTTTGATGTTCGTAACATATAGGCCCATTTATTTTTATTTAGAAAAACACTTCCCTGCCACAGTGTCTTTAACAGCGTATGTGTGCTCGCTACTAAAATAATAGCAGAACTTCCTTCTTCTCGCTATAGTACAGTCACCGCCATTTCACATACTAGCTTCATTAAGAATTTAGGCAGATGTACTTTTGCCATTCGTTGTGAAGTTAACAATATTAGAAATCCTTCTCTCGGAAGAACGGCAGGAATCGAGACTAGAAAACTATTAAACTGGTAAAATAAAGTCAATTTTAGGGCAAATAATGGTTCTTGACTTACCAAGTTTCCAATTAGTAGGCGTCGGCCGGTTGTGCTTACAGCAGTTTCAAGTGAGCCAGAATAAAATATGAAACTTCCGGTTATACATTTCAAAATAAAATTCTTGCCTTAGATATATGAACACTACAGATACCCCGCACACTGACAACAAAGAAAGTAATGTCCACATTGAAGTTAACGATGCAAAAATGGGGCAACATTTATAATCAAACATTGTGCAAAGTGCAAAAATTGTACTGTACAAAAAGTGCTCAAAGAAAAAAGTGCACGGTGAGAAAACAGAGATGTTTCGGTGCTGTAGGCTACCGTCATCATTCTGTCTTCATCTGTAATTTTTGGATTTTTATCTTAGTTTTAGCATGAAGCACAAAGCGACATAATGCTATATAATCTTTTATATTTTTTTTACTGATTATTTTGATACGAGTTTTGGTGTTATTTACACCCCAGCAGTAGGCTTACTTAACACATGGTTTTATTCTGAGTGACACATTTTATGCTTTTGTTTTGAAGCCCAAATCGCAACACTTCCTGTCTGTTTCTACCTATCTGTGGCTAGCTTGACGAAGCACATCTCGCTCAAGATGCAGGAAGGAAATGGTCGCGTCATGAGGTGGGTGTGAAAAAAACAAAACATTTCAAGAAACAGTTCTGCATCTCCATTAAAGATGTGAATTAAGGGGAAAACATCAACTAAATAGGCTTTACATGTTTTATAAGCATTGGATTTCATTGACAATATATATATATATATATATATATATATATATATATATATATATATATATATGATATATGATATGATATATATGATATATATACAGTATATACATATATAATACATTTTAGAGGGGGGGTCAAGACATCTCAGTCTAAGACTAAATAAATCCCCTCTAGTCTGTCCATTGACAAATAATAGTAATGTAATATTATAAAAAATATAATCATAATATTACTTATTATGTAATTTGTGTCGTGTTTTTGTGCACACGAGCAGCATATAGGCGTGTACTATTGTATATGCATAGCCTACTTACTTATACTTGTTATAATATACATACATACATTATTCAATTGTCACAGCAGCAACAAACTTGGGACATACAGTAGGCTATATGTGACATGTTGACATATTGGCATGACGACATATTGACACATGACATGTAGTAAAGTTATTATTACTGCTATTGTTCCACTATATATAGCCCATTTTAAACTCTGTTCTATAAAAGTGCTGCAAAAAATAAAGTTATTATATTTTTTTATACTGGCATAATGAATGGTAGAACATAGGAGTAGTTTTTCTTATTGATGTGTTACTTTTTTTTTTTTTACATTTATCAGTAGCTATCTTTGACAATACAGTCTCATTAGATTGATAAAGTCTGTTGAGTACGGTTGATATTGTATCCTGAACATCCCATATGTCTGGCTGTGGTTGCCTGATTATTGATTACTGAAAGATTTAAATTACTTTAAAACATGAGGGAAGTTTTCTGACGGCAGCACACATCCTCTCACAGTGAAAGTGTTTTGTTGGTTATGTACTGGTTTGCAGTGTATTTCCTAACGTGGTTTTTGTCCCATTATTCGTAGCAGGGCGAGGCAAATTCCAATCACTTCTAATGATTCTGAAGGGTCACATTTGTCCCATTATGCATTTGTTCCCAGAGGGGAGCGGTGTCATCCAGGATGCTATAATGTCACATGCTGCTGTACATCCACAAGGCAAGAGTGATTATCTGCTGCTTTTTAAGAGAGCTTTGAAGAGTTCGATAATGACATTAGCCATAGATCATGTTTTCCTGAGACAGTTTATTCCTCCCCCTTGATAAAGATGGACGACCCAAATTATTAGTAGTGATAATCTAACCTTGTCTTCAAGAAGATAGACCAAAGCATCTGACATCAATCTTGAGCTTTTGTCCCTGAAATAATACACACATTGGTTTTCTTTTCACAGTAATAATGTAATGCTTTATTGATCCCTGTTAGTAAATTCTCTTTTCGCTTTCCCTCCCTGCACAGCAAGGGTCAGAGGTCAGAGGTCAGCTACAGAACAGGGAGGCATTCAGTGTCTTGCTCAAGGACACTTCAGCAGGGTGAATGCTTGTCAATGCTTGGTCTTGCTATGCTGCCTTGTTGCCCCAAATACTTTGTCTTGTATCACCATCTGTGGTCTGATATCTGACTTCACTTGGCTGTCATCTACTGCTGCGTTATTTTCTCCTACAGGTCAGGACTGTGTAAGAGGCTGTGGACTCCAAATAGTTGAGATCAGCAAACAAAGAAATAGGTTTCCAAAATGAACTTTGTTTCACTTTGTTAGATTCAATGTGTATGCGTAATTTTTGAATTGTAAACCAGAAGTACTTGTATGTATTTCACCTTGTATTTCACCTTGCTAGAAATAAAGCTGGACAGAATTTTTTTTTACCAAAGTGTAGGTAATACTTTATCTGTCCATAAACTTATTCTGAATAGAGTTGTTTGTATGTTCAAAGAATGGCCACAAGATGGGGGCCTAAACTACTGATTGAAAGGCATTTCAAGTTCAACACATTCATACCAGTGTTCACATTTACATGTATAGCCTCTGTGATGTGCCATCTAATGTAATTAACTGTGATAATACATATTAGCCTGTTTAATGCTCAATCATTTTCCAAATCACTCATTCATTTAAGTGTAGTGCATTAGCACTGAATGCACCATCTTCTAGTTGTGCATATATCCTATATCTTGTGCTGCATATTATGTACAGAATCAATTCTTTAATATTCATTTGTTAGAGAAGTTATACATTATTTTATTGTATTGTCACTATTTATCTATTACTGTAGACAATTCAGTTGTGAAGCTGGACATTCATCTGACTACAATATGTCCAGGTGTAGACCTGAAGGGAAGAAGACTATTGATCAAAGGGTGTAAGGGATGTAATGCCCATTCCCATTCACATCTATAAAACTTTTGATAATGGTGTAATGCTGTCTCTTTTCATGGTAAAAACTGACTAGCAATGTTGAGGAGACTCTGATGAAAGCTGATGCATTACATCATACCAATGTAAGAATTTAATCATCCTTGTGGTTTTGCACAGTCTAATTAGTGTTTGTGAACATGAACAACTCTCTCCAAGCCGGAAACCAGAGAGCTAAGATTTAACACTCTAATGTTATTAACATGGAAAATCTGGAGACGCTCCCTATAGAGAAACCTTTTCCAGATTACATCCGGATATTATCAATCAATTTTATTGATGCAGATTTTCTTTCGTATTTCAATGGGGTTTTGGTGCAGACAGATTCTTCCACTCTTCCACAATTGCCACTAGAGGGGTTGAGTTCATTGTGAGCATCAATACTGCAAGGATAAGAGTTTCTTTCATATTTTAACAGCATATTCTTCTGTATATTTGGTACTGTCTCCTTGGTTCATCTTAATTTTTGGCCCAAATATCATGTTCAGCGAACTACAAAATGGTTTGCTTGTTTAGACAGACCAGTGAACATTGATAGATTAATAATGTAATATCAAGTAGAATCAAGTGGGTGTAACTCCACAATTTTTTTGAAGTAGGAAAAAAACTTTAAAGGAACAAACTTTAAAAAAATAGCATAACCACATACTATTTTTGGGACAATTTACGATAGGCCTTTAAACACATTTAATGTTGTTACTCTTTATTTAGACAGCAGGAATGTGGCAGGACAGGTGGGATACAGGAGAGAAAGCTCTGCCAGGACTTGATCCTACAGGAGAGAACAGAATCGTCTATCTCTGGGAAACTACCATAGGGATTTATTATGATACTTAAGCACACTTTCATGTGGCACTTATATGATACTCTCTGTGGTTTTGTATGTGGTAACATCTGCAGTACATTAGCATAAGGCCTGTGGTGCATTACCAGATATTTGGTTGTCCTGAGATACAGTGGCGTACCGGGACAAAATACTCTATAAATACTCTCAGTTGGCTAAAGCACCTACCATGTGAATCCAGCATCTTGGGTTCAAAATCAGCCTTTGTTGCTTTCCCATCTTGCTTATCCTCTCTCCCATCCACATAATAGTTGCTTCTTTGACATTTTTTCTGCACAGATTTGATAAGAGAAGGAAGCAAACGTCTTATGATTTTATAAAGAGGACGGAAACATTCATGTGGCCTCAAATGCTCTCTGCTGACCGATGTAAGCTGTTGAAGAGAGGCAAGGCACGTGTGCTGGGGGTGAATAACCTACATAGTGGAAATACTGCGGTGTAAATGCTCCTCAGAATGGGTATAAGCCCCTTTTAGCTTGTAGTCCTTCAGGTGGTCAGTGTTAGTGATGCCTGTTTAGACACTCTGTCTTGGTGTTTCAATCTGAAAAGCCCCCCCCCACCTGCACGCCTATGCTCTGATACCTATATCAAGTATCAATGGAATACCACAAGAGTATGTCCAAGTACCACCAAGTACCAATTTTGGGTACTTGGTGGTAGGGTGGATAAGATCTGAATTCAACACTGCCACAGTCCTAAAACTGCCTTAGCTCAGTGAGCCGATCAGAATCGACCAAACAGCGGTACGACAGTTTGACTAACAGCAGATATTACTCTCCTGCAGTCCTGCTGCTATTGGTGTTACCACAGCTGCTAAACTGGTCCCCCCAGTTGAATTAGCTAGGGATGTAAAATTTGACTCCTGTTTTAGATTCGGCACATTTGAACTCATTTGGCATAGAGAACAAATGTTTGAGAGGCTGCATTGTTAGGGCAGGGTAGACGTGCTGACTGATGAACAGTGAAGTGGTTCTCCTTCTTTGAGCACAGCTTGGTGTCCAGTGTCCAGTATCCAGTTATGATTGCCTGTACTGGCCTCTGGTTGGGTGGATAACAGAACACAGTATTTCTCCAGACAGCAATGGTTAGCAACTGCTTGTGTGACTAAAATGAAATGAATGTAAAGCTAACTGGACAGTTATGTGCTTTCTCCCAGCTAGTTTTCATTTTAATTTAGAAGGCTAACAAAGGAACGTGTTGATTAAAATATGATATAGAAATTTACTGACCGATAGGCTGCATATTTTCTAATGTAATCATTTCTAATTATCATCCAGAAATAGACAGTACGATTTTATTTAAAACAAACTTATGATTGTCTCCTTCAATAGTTTTTTTTATACTCCAAATATTTGATCAATATATATATATATAGATATATATATACATATATTTCAAATCAAAGGATTGATATCTTAATAATAATAATAACATATCACCATAATTCACCAAGCTGTGCAGTTCTCCTGCCAAAATGTACTGGGATAATATGGAAGATAGCCTACTTGGGAACCTTCTCCTGGGTTTTCTGCACTTTCTTACCAATACAATATATAAATAAAATTTAAGATAAGTCAGAATTTTGAGCAAATTACACTTTGATTTAGTTGCCAGATGTATGTAGTTCCATTGTCAGCTACACTGTAAAGCTGTCAGTAACCTCTTTGTGACCTGGCCAACGGTATCATAATCATCAAAGCTTTGTGAAATATGAAAAATGCAGGCTTCTTCAAACTACAAATTTACTATGGATATACACAGTTTAAATGCAAAATAAATGCCTTTGGTCACATCTAACCCTTTTACTAGTCTAATTCTGCTAAATTCACAGATGATCTTTTATCATAATAACCTGGTGGAGCTGAAAAGATGTATTCACAAGGAGCGAATCGTTCGTGAATCGCACGTCACTGGAACAGCTAGTGTTGGACTCAGACAGAGCCAGTGAGAGAAGCTGCTGCTGTGTTCAGAAAATGGCTGACAGATTTTCTAGATTCAACGAAGAGCGTGATTTCCAGGTAATGCTTGTCAGACGACCAATAGACTGCATCATTTTTTTCTCCATATTGCGATATATTGGCACAAAAACGTGGAATGAAAAAACAAACAAAAAAAACCTCGACTGAAATCGATTACAAGTAGCATCGTACTACGTGCAGCTCGCTTGCTAGCACTGCAAGCTAGCTAGCTGGTTAACTAGGCTAGTAGCTACACTGCGGCGCTTTTGAATTTAACTTCCTTCAGCTCTCCAGAATTAGCAATGTGATTTATTTGACTCAAAGCATGGGTTGAATAGTAACATTGGTCTCTGCATGCTACGTTAACATAGTTTACCTTGCACTAGCAAACTAGATGGCCAACGTCAACTACCTCGTTAGTGACCTTGGGAAGACTGGTTGTTTATCGACATAAGCTGACGATAGCTAGCTAGCAGCTAGCTACACGTTGGCTAATGTTAGCAAGCATTGGCTGTCGTATTATTTGTGCTGACAACGATATGCTGTCATAGCAGCTAATGTTGGCTCTCTGTAAATTAGGTCCAGTGACTTAATGACATGTTTTAACCTTTTAAGACAGGACAACAATATGTGGAGAACGGCACGTAGTGGGACCGAGTTAGCTAGCTAACTTTAGATTTCAGTAACATCATTTTGGCCAGTAACGTACTTGCGTTACCTATTGTTTGTTTCCTATCTATGGTAACTTTTGTGTTTTTGTAACGTCATTTAATGTTTTCCCGTTTGCTGTTGTAATGTTACCACACTTTTTTTTTACTGCATCTTGTCTTTCTGGTTTGGAGTTATAGTGGAAGTTAAATTTATTTGGAATAGGCAACACAAAATTACAGTAGGCCCCACTACACAGCTAACTAGATGGCAAGAAGAGATACACATTTTGTTACAATTGGCTCTTTCTCTCGCGATAAGTTTAGCATCTCAATAAAGTATCAGGATACTCACTATTTATATTCACAGTAAGGGTCAATTTTTGCGGAATGATAACATTGTTACTGTAAAATGACATTCATTCAGGCTTTACGCATTGCCCTTTAGCACATTAGTATCACACCTAAGCTACTGAACTTCCTCAACCGGGTGTGTTTACTTGCCTAGCTGTGCTCCATAACCACATACAACCAAGTTCAAAGAAAGAACAACATTATTTGCTAAACTAACGTTACACAGTTAGCTAAATCCCAGCTTTAGCTGTCCGTCTTTAAACACTGTAAATATTATGTTGTTCATCACAGTAATTTTCTCCTGGATCCCTCAGATGACATTGCAATCAGTGATACTTTCTATTAATCTGTTTCTCACCTCGTGTAGGCTAGGTTGGGTTTTTAAGTTTTGACAGCTGCCCACTCTCCACCATGGTAGTTAACGGCTAACCCAGCATCTCACACCATAAACGTAATATCCTAAATAACCATGTTAATAATTATGTTGTACTTTCTTGATGACTATAGGAAAATTCTCTTTTTGCTTGCCCCTTTCCACAGGGAGGTCAGAGGTCAGGGTCGGCTACAGAACAGTGTCCCTGGAGCTAGCAGGGATTCAATGCCTAAATATGCAGTTTTGGGATTATTAAATAAGCAGTTTTGGGATTATTAAATAAGCAGTTTTGGGATTACAGTGGGACACCTGTGCTGGTGCTTTAAATCATGATGTTGCGATGTAGAGGACTCAGTGGTCGATGACTGTCGTCCATCGGACCAACCCTAGCTCAGATGTCAATTACCTAACAATATGAAATTATTTCTTTGGGCAACCGCTGCAGCTGTGGCGGACAATACCAAGAACATAAAAAAAAATCAGACATGTGGATGCCATTCAATCATAGGTTAGTACTAATGGATGCTTTCTAAACAAAGAGGCTAGTTCTTACACAATTTAGTTGTCAGTGTGATGAAAATTACAAGATCAGTTCACATGTCTGGTCGGCAAAATGTCGGTGCCCATCTAGTTTAAAAAATACAAACATTGCTGCCTTCTCTCAACTTGTAGATTTGTGAAGGAAGAGAAGTGTTGGTGTGCTGCTATACCCATAGTGATGTTCAGGATGGGTCAAATTTGGGGCTTAGATGGTTCTTTTGAAAACCAACCCTGAGGGAAGTGCCCATCGTCTCTTTTCTTTCAGAAGCCCCTTCCCCAGCATTTTGCTGAGGACAGCATTTTCTTTTGTCATTTACATCCCCATTAAAGAATATGGGCAGGGTTGATGAACAAGGACAATGAAGTCTGTCCATAATGCAAATTTTTTTGGTGTAGGCCTAATAGAGAATGATCGTGAAACCAACTTCTAATAAAAGTCGTTGTCCGTAATGCGTAAAGGTTATTTAATAGATTATCACCTATTTTTTCAAAAAACATTTGCAGTAGCTGCCACACAAAGGTGTTGTAGTTCTTTAATTAGAGGTATTCAGCTGTTTACTGCAGTGAAGTTGTGGGGAAACGGTCTATCAAATCAAATTACCAGACATGCCACAAAACTCATGACAAGTTTTAGCAGTTTTACTGGGAACAGCTTGTGAGATTGCTTATGATTTATTCAAACCCACTGTGCTGCTGTGTGTCCGGTGGGAGTTCAGTCTTCTGGTATGTTGTCAGTGGAAGGTGAATTGCTGTGTGGTCTGAATGAGTCTGTGTTGAGAGCTGCTCCAGCTCAGCACAGTAGAGCTCTGTGTGAGATCTTCTGTGAAGGCATTCAGATGCTCAGTATTCAGGGTGTTTCTCTCCTCGACTCCACGGACTGAAGCCTGCTGCCAAGCAACATTGCACAGGGAACACGAGCCCCACAGATGGTCTGGCTAATATCTACAGCGCAACCGATCTCTGTGTTTTCTAACAGCCCTATCCACCCTATTGATTTACATTGTTGTTGGAGCTCCGGTATGTTGCAGATCTTGAATTGCAGAAACATTGCAGGCAATTATGAGGGTCCAAGGAGCTAGCAGGCAGCACCTCTCTCTCAGGTCATCCTAATGCAGAGTCATACAGAGTGAAGCATCCACCCAGTTGTAGAGCAACTGGAAATTCACCATTATCCTCCCTGTACTGCATTTCAGATGACAGAGTGAAGATCATTTTTATTTGGCAATTATTTTTGTTTTGTACTAGAGTCAGAGAGATGAGGAGGCCAGCAGCAGTGAAAATACGAGGTCATTGTGGTGGGTAGGGGCTGTGCTGATAGGGCATTAAGCGGTCTGAGCAGAAAGTCTGGAGGAGGAGAGATGGCGGGAAGAGGAGGGAGCCATTGATTTGTACATAAATAACTCCTCCGCTCTCCCACAACATCCCCCTCTCTCAGAATCCTCTGCTTCACTCATGCTGATGCAGGGTCCAGTTTCACCTGAATTAATGACTGCCGGTGTGGGATCAGATCACCTCCTATTGTGGGCTGATTTGAGCAGTTGCTTCTTATCTGTGTAAAGCCAGATTCGATAGAGAAGGTGGCAGGCGAAGGCTCAAGAATGAAGTTGCCCATTCTTGAATAATCTTTTTACAGAAATGTGTACTTCCACAGTTCCAAAGAAAAGGCAAATGTTAGCTGTAGACTGCAGATTAGTTTAGGATGCTATCCCAATTTAAAGAGGTCCTCAACAACAGAAAGTTAAGGTAGATATCCTGCAGTGCATATTCAAGCCTTAAAAAGATATAAAAAAGGAAAATGTAATCCTTGTTGTAGGGTAGATTGGAAATCATTGAGTTGTAGCTGGTCTTTAGTAAGTTCAGTTTAAATTTAGTTTCTACAGCAAGCCTGTTGCTACTAGTTGCAAGGAACTAGTAAATAGTATCGCACTATTGATAATTTTTGGAACCCTTTAGCTGTCTGCCTGTTTGAAGGTCAGGAGAAAACGCAGACTCACAAAGATGACCTTCGTTTCTCCTCTGCTGCTACTGAGAGGAAGCCATCTGTCTCCGAGCAGAAACTACACCTATAAACAAACCCGGGCCTTTAGGATAGAATAGCGAGCCCATTACTCATCCTCTGTCCCACCCGGGGCAAGGACCTACACGTAAATCGTTGTTGTGTTTAGGTTCACCTCTACTGTGAAATCAGTGGACAAATAACCTGGGAAAGTCGTGCCTCACTATATACTATTGTCATAGCCTAGCGATGGGTTACAATTTGGAACAAATTCACCAAGAAATGAATAGACATAAATCAGTCCAGTCAAGTTATTAGCCTATACAATGATGGAGGCTATGACTAAACTAAACCATAGGCTAACTAAACTATAGATGACAGTAAAACTCATGTTAAAGGTCATGATTATGCATAAGATCAATTAATCATGCCCAACCCTAGCTCTAAGGGATATTAGTTTTGTGTTTCACTGCAGTCAGATGACAGACACAAAAATAAATTGGAATATTGCAGAATGAAATAACTATTCGCAGCTTGTATAATGAAATAAGAATCACAATAGAGCTCAACAATCAATTGGGGGGAAAAAAATTGAAATCGCAATACGAACGTCTTGCAACTTCCAAATTGCAGAAGCTGCAATTAATCGCTTAAGAGAGAGGGGAGTTCAAAATGGATTTCTGAACAAGTTTTTTTTAGAGCTCCAGGTAATCTTTGGTCCATGAATCAAATGAAAAAACCTTTCATAATACTCAAATTCAGTAAATCCTGCACATTGACATCTATTTTTTTGTTTATACAAAATCACATTTCTTTAAACAATTTAAAAGTTCTAAAAAAGAAAAAATTGTGATGATATGAATCGCAGTTTAAATCGCAATTGCAATATTCTGGCAAATAATCGCAATTAGATTTTATTGTCAATATCTTTCAGCCCTAACTCGCAATATTACTGCATTAGAAGTATCGTTACCCTAGCTGTTATTTGTTTTTCTTTGCTTTTCTGGACCGTATAGTGGAGGGTGACTGGAAGACGGAGAATGAGTGGTTGAAATGCAACAAAGGAAATTATGCCGACACAAATCGCCAAAGTTGCGAGTACCTGCTACACATGTTAGTCCTCTGGTGCACGGAGCTCGGCGTCTAGCTTGTTCCTCGTCTAACTCTGTGTCCCAATGTGTCACACTCAGGGTGGGAATCACTTTGACCAGTATGAAGAGGGCCAGTTGGAGCTGGAGCAGGCGTCCCTGGACAAGCCCATCGAATCGGTAAGGCCACATCCATCAACCCGCACCATTGGACCAGCTGTGAGAGTGGATGATTGGTCCAGGGAGGAATAAGAGCCACACCCTTTACTCCATTCATTCTGCCCATGTAGATGCATCCAGTGTTTCCTTGAACACACTGCCACCTAACCTGTAGAATCATTGTCTTATGTCCATTAAAACCCTTTTAGTCCCCCCCACCCACACTTCCCAAGTCCTCTGCCTATTCCATTTCCTGTGTGACAGTTAAATGATTATGTATATGCTAGATCTTGTTTTCCTGTTTTATTTAGAGCTTATAGATAAACATTTGATTTTGTATCAGTCTCCCATTAGTCATTGTTAGTCATCCAAGCCCTATGAGATGAGATGACTGTGAAAGCATGGAGTGGATAAAGCACTGTCATTATTGACTATTTTCGAAATACCCTAGCTATTCATCCATTTTAAAGTCATAAAATACATGTAAGTCTTTCCGTTAATGTCCAAATTTGATGTTGGATACATTGCCCAGGATCCTTTAGCCAACTTTATTGAACTGTGCAGCTTAGTTGAGCCCATTTCTCCCACTTGTTCTTGGTGGGTAAACACTCCTGGACAATGGAGCCATGAAATATAGTCATGCTACATCACTTCAACTTGACACACACCAAGCACATAGACACATACACACTTAAATTGTAAATTATGACCCACTGGTGATCTACCCATTGAACCAGTCTTATAAGATGTGAACATACATTCAGATGGGTACGTTCATAAATATAACCCAATTTACTACTCATTAAGGACAAACTATAACATTCTATATCAGATTGTTTTGTACTGGCTCAAATTTGTCTGATTTGGAAAAAGGGTTGTCAGTGCTTAGTCCACTCCATTTAGCAAGCAAGAGAGAGTGGACTTTAGATGATGTGAATGGCTACATTTGTGTTTGAGTGAGTGTGTGTCTCTGTAGCTTAGAATTTATGTGTGTTAGTGTATAGTGTTTGTGTCTATAGGACAGTTATCTTATTGTACACAACTTGGGGTGTTCGACATTTCTCTCCTGCAGCGAATTGGCCCCTATTAGCTAAGCAGCAATGACCCGGTTTGTATTTGCACGCTCTGCTTTCCTACTCCTATCTTTAGGGTCCTTGTAACGCTTCTCTTACTGTCTCTCTCTCTCTCTCTCTCTCACTCTTTCTCTCTTTCACTCCTGTCACACTTTTTATATCTATTCTCTCTCTGCTCTCTCTCTGCTCTCTGCTCTCTCTCTCTCGCTCCCTCCCTACTACACAGTGATTCGGTGTACAGTACCCTCTGTCATTCTGTGCTGGCATGGTGCTTGTGCAACTGGGACTGCATTTTTCGCTGAAGAGGCACATAGATAATAGCGCAGGCAGCTCTATTCTTTCTGTCTTTCCCCACTCTCTCCATCCCCCCTTCAGTCTCTGAAGCATTGTGGTGAGCAGGCCCAAACTCCACTTATCTCCACAGTGTCAGATCGCTTCTTCTCAGCATTGTGAATGTGCTTTGTGAACCAATCAAATAAGATCAGCTGGTATAGATCAAAACGATATTGTACTTCTCGTTATTCCATTTTGAAACATATCATGCTTAACCATCTTGTGTTGGACATTAATGTATATCGACACATGATATGCCTTTACATATATATAATAGTACATAATTGGCCAAAATCAAAGTGATCAGAGATATGGCACTTTGGGCGTTATTAAGCCTGTGTCTTTTCTTTGAGTTTCTGAGCAGCAGCAGGACCAAGTTTAGTCCTCTTGGCTTTGCAAATGACTGCACTGATATTCAAATGTCCTGCTGAAAGGGAAAATACACCTTTTTAAACACAATTTGCATATGTTTTTCTTATCGATATAATTGTCTGAGATCATATTTATTAACATGAACACGTGTTTTCCAAAGCTAGAATCCAGTGAACCAAGAATATTGAAAATTTGTATTCTGGACAAGGTTGAGTTTTATGACGTGTCATCTCACAGGCCAGGCGGCCCACTGTGTGTGGGTGGTGGAGAGGGGGAAAAGAAATGGAGAGGTGGCCTGCTCACCTGGCTTGAGTGGCTCTTTTGCTCCTGCGCTATTGTTTATGGAGGGGCGCTGAGGGCCGCGCTGCAGCAGCACACAGCTCTTGACACATAGGTGGCCACATCAGAGGTGCTGTCAACTGTCACTTAGTCAACAATAGTAACACTTGCACACCTGACACATCCTCTTTGGAAAGTGCACACACCCATAAAAAAAAGGGCAGGAAACTATTTCATCCACAGGCAAGCGAACAGCAAAAATCACCAACTACATTAATGATTGTACAAGCCAAACTGATAGTTGGAGAAGAACTTTCAAAGCTACGGCCAAACTTGTGGTTAGTGTTAATTTTCCACTTGGCCTCAAAATAGAGCTTCAATTATGATCTCCAGGTAAACTGATACTTTGCATGTCAGACTAAAGGGTTTCAACACACAGACTGAGAGAGTGTAACCACTTGCTCAGGTACAGAGGCCTGCCCCTCCCTCCTTAGTGGCAAACCTCTAAGGTGATGTGATCCGTGGCAGTTGTCAACAAGTCTTAAGTCACGGAGCTGCTAGTGAATGCATCGGCCCAGCTTCTCGGAGCCCCTCCCCCTGCCACTTATTGTGTGTGATCTATAGGCAGCTAGAGGTCTGTGGTACTTTATTGGGATCTTTTTTCTCTTTCTGTCTTTCCCCTTTGGTCTTTGCTCTTTATCTCTAACATTGTTTTTGCATTGCATGTGTTAACTGGGTAGCATTCAGTACTATTTCCTCTCAACACTCTGTCCTAATCACTACTACACTTTTCCTCCCAGATCCATTCCTCCCAACGTCTCCTGCCCCTTCCAATCCTCAAGCCTACCCTCCTCTCTTCTCCCTCCTCCCCTCTCCTTGACCCTGTCCCTGAGCGATATGCAGCGGGCAGCCTCAGAGCCACAGAAACCACACATGCACACCGGTAATCTAAGAAACACATGTACACAGGTTGCTGTTGGACATGGAAGATTAATTTCTTAACAAATGGTCTTCTTGGACACTTTGATTGGCCCCTTTCCAGTCACCTTATGTTACACCACTGAACGGACATTTGGTGCCTGTCTACTCTGGTCCAGGTACTCACATCCATCAGAACTGGGCTGGTTACATCAAGTGGAACAACACAGCCTGGGGACATTTTAGGTGTTGCAGTGTTGCAGCTGTCTCTGAAATGTTCAACCTTGAACACAGTGGCTCTCACTTCTGGTGCATACAGTATGTGCCCTTTTGCCCTGCAGCACAAACACCAGCTATATCTGTTATTTGTCAGTGTAAACTGTTCAACTCCTGCCACCTATAAGTCCAAAGGAAGGGTCAGATGATGTCACTAACCTGGCCCTTTTACAGTCCTGACCCACATTCTTTGGTGCTCTCCATTTAGCACCAGCCATAGCCCAGTGAGCAGCAGGGATGATAGGGTCAAAGTCATTGCTGAGGTCCCTGAAACGTTTTAAACGTCAACAACTGAGTAAAAGTGGAAAAAACTGAACACACTACTGCCAGTTTACAAATTAAAAGCATTTCTCTGTACACCAATCAACAGTTTTTGCAGGCTCCCTTCCACTCACAAATTAGTCGAGGAAAAAGAGGGCGTTGAATTTTGGCATACAGTGACCACACTTTGCTAAATTCCCCGTCGTTGAATTGGGCTCCCCAAAATCTGTTTACAAGGTAAGTATTGAAGTCTTGCTGTATTGTGTTTTCCCCACTCAATCAGTTAATGAAATCCTAAAGCGAACCCCTTAAAGGTCAGTTAGACAACATCTACGGTTAGCTCAGTTCAGTGCTATATTATTAACAAGGGCTGGGTAGTAGGAGCTCTCTGTTTTTGTAGTTTGGCTCTTAAAGCTCCGAGACTGTTGTTTCCATTTAGTCACACCTAGCTGAAAGCGACCAGGAATGTACAGAGCACCAAACACAAGGGAACTACAAGAGTTTATGAGGAGCAGCAGAAAGCAGAGCCTGTCCACCTCCAGCACCTGCCAACAGACATTCCACAGGGACACGAGAAGGGATGACGCCTGGTTGCGACCCTGTTTTCCGCAAGACAAATTCCCTAACAGTGTCTCACTCTTACTTGCTTTCCTCAAAATGTGCAAAATCTCACAATCTATGACTCAAAGAGGTCATTCAAGGAATACCGTATGAAATATTTGGTTTTGGCTTCATTATTTGCTGCTTAACTGGATTAGTATGTTGCCTGTTCCACGTTATGCCCTCACTGAATAGTAACTCCCCAGGGGGAAAACGGAGTAATCTGAACCAGAGTGATTGCCCATGCCCACACAGGGACACATACACACACACATAAATGCACACACACACAAAAGAATTAAGACTCCTTAATACTCTGAGGTCTCTAGATGGGGTCCCCTGCATATCTCCTCCCTTACCCACATCTCTTTGATTTTCCCCTTTTGCCATGCACTGTGCCAATGACAGCACAATGCACACTCCTAAAACCACCCCCTCTTGTAGATCTCTTTTGTTTGGATAACATTTTCTTTTTTTATTTCTCCTATATTAACAGTCAATTGGTGGATTTATTGACATGCCTACCTTATTTTTTCTGTTTGTATACAGTATTATGTTTGTTCAAAGGCAGAGAGAGATTTGCATTTAAGAACTAGAGAAGCTAGCAGAATTGCAGTTGAAAGCGTTTGGCCGGTTTCTTACGTTGTGTCACGTGTGACTGTTCTTTTGACAGCCCAGTATTTTAAAGCCAGGTTCGTATGGAAATGCCTTCACTCCACTTGCACTGCTGTTGGACTCGCCGTCGTTGCTTTCATCCGTCTGTCTGTCTGTCTATTCTTTTAGTGCATTCATCTGTTGTTCAGCACGCAGCCCGCGCCTCATCTCCGCCCTCCACACATTGCTCAGCCCATTTTGATCTAATCTATTTATTAGTGTCAGCAGTTGCCACCGGTGCCTCATCCGCCCTGCCCTGCCTGTTTTTATTTTGTTTACAAATCTGATTCAGATAATATATTTAGCTTTGGACACCCAAGGAAAAATGTGATAGGGGTGTGTTAGGGGAATCACACTTATTTCAAGGCAGGGTTCCTGTACTGTCTTGTACTGAGCTTGCAAAATTTTACATTTCATTGTGCAACCCTAGGGTAATTCTCTGACTTCAGTGTTACAACATAAATGTTGAATCAGGTAACAATGTGTGTAGGATTGCTGTGGGGGCAGAGCAAGCGTTTATGGTTCTCAGGCTCCCGGTTTATGTTATTTTCTTCTTCGCTATAAGCCCCATAGATCAGCCAGGCCAATATAAATGTTTGTGTGTGGGGTGTTGCTGCACCGTAATGCTGCAGTAAAGGACAGAAGCATGCCCAGTGTCAAGAGAAAGGGAGGGGGGCGGGGGGTGGAGCTCACTGCAGCAAAATCTGCAGTGTTGCTTTGCAGAATGGAATCATGGGTCATGTAGTCCACCAGGCTGAAGTAAACGCAGTCTAGCAGCTCTGCAGCCTCTAATTCTGCATATCTTATCATGACATGCCCAGTAGCTGCCAGGCAGAGACGTGTTACACAGTGATACCATGTTAGGTAATACTCTTTAATTTCCTAGTTATGAGTCGATACAGGCTGGCTGTCCCCAGCTCTCTTCCCACCGAGTGAAGCTCGGCAGCAGCAGATTCCTCTCTTATCTCATCCAGCAGCGGAAGGGATCTGACAGCCACACAGAGCGAGTACAGCTCCTGCGTCCATTCCCAGGCCTGGCTGTGTGTGTGTGTGTGTGTGTGTTTTCATGAAATTAGACGAAAGAGGGGGGGGGGAAACACACACGCCCCCAAAGAGAAACAGGAAGTGGTGCAGTTTAGCCTGTCTCTCGGGTATGAGAGACAAACATCAGCATAGCCTTGGGAACAGATTTATCTTAGTCATGACGGGGAGCTGCCATTGCACAATATTTCACAACTGACATTTTTTTTTCTTGAAACCTAGAATAGGTTTCGGGCAGGAGACGGCAACAGTTTGCTTTGAAATACCAAAGACGATTGGGGAAAAAAGCATTAGACCCAATTGAGACCTATGGGCGGAGATGCAGTGTGTGCCGTGTGTGTGACCACCACCACCACCCCCCCCCCCCCCCCTTCACATGCACTAACCCATACTGGCCCAGCTCACCTCCACCACCCTAGAACTCCATCCACACCATGGTTCAGCCTGCTCTATCCTGCCCCGCTCCTCCTCCTCCTTGTCGACAACTTCTTGAGCCCTGTCGAGCCATCACCTCTCTGTGCCTGAGCCCACCTGAGACTAACACAGTTGGACTTCTGTTGCCCCCCCCCAACCACCCACCCAGCCCGCCCCTCCCTCTGTATGTGTACCATTCACAGTGCGCTACTAACACCGACGTTTCTTTTTGTTAAAACTCTTTAACAAAAAGCTGCATGCTGTTTTTTTTTCTGTTTGGTTTCAACCCCTTTCACTTTCTGTTTGTGAAACTTGATGTCCACTCTCTTTGTGATTATAAATATCCTTCTTTTTGTTTGGTTTTGTATGTTTTTTTTGGTAGACTGCAGCACTCTGGTGAATGTTAGACAAGCTTGGAATAGTTATAATCACAACAGAAAAACACTGCTTATTAAGAAATCTCATTGTTTTCTGTTTTATTTGTGCTTGAGGATGTACTGTAGTGTGTAGTGGTGGGACGGTCTTGCATTTCACTCAATGTTTTTGTTTTATTGCTGACCCATACTAGTGATATAACAGTCTCAGTCATGCACATTTGGCCCCACAATGTGCTAGGGATTCCTGTTGTGCATGTTCTCACACTCCTCTCTAGCCTCTTTGATTCATTATCAGTTGCCTGGTCTCGTCCACCTTGCTGATTTCTGGTTGTATACTGTTTGCATGCTTCGTCATAGCAATCATTAGTATTAATAAAAATGCGGAAAATGCATACTTTGAACTGGATGGCCCCACCCTAGTTGCACGCTTATTTTTGGGGGTACACCGTGGAACCGTGCCTACGATGAGCTTGTTGTAGAGCTTGTTGTAAAGCTGCTGTAAGCACATTTTGGCTAGCAAAACACAATCTTGCAGTATGGTAAAGGCCATCTAGCTCACAAAGTATGTGTTTTCCAGTGTATGAATACTAATGATATCTATAACCACCATCAAGGAAGAGGCATCATAACAGCCTAAGTGGTGCCCACTAATGGATTACAAGTAGAAAATGCCTACGTGGTTGGGACCAGACCATCGATAACAGACCAGAGAAGCTAGAGGTGTCCAAGAACATGCACAATAGGAACCTCTAGTGTATCTAAGGGGCTACATGCACACAATGTCTCTCCCTCTCCTACCTGCACACACACATCCCCTCACAACAATATTCTCTCAACCCCTGGGCCTTGTAATGGTAATCCAAGGCCCCCCCTATCTTCACTTCTCTCTCTCTCTTTCTCTCGCTATATTTCTTTTGTGACAGCTGCATATGTTTTCATGGTGCTCCCCCCCCCCCCTTTTGTCATGGTTATGGAATCACAGCAAGCTTGGAGTTTCTGGTCTTCGTTCTGTTAATGCAAGATTTCCATACCTGTTCTGTGTCACTTTTCTTTGTGTACTAAGATCTCGCTCTGTAGTGGTTCATATATGTATGCGTGTGATACATATATTGCCCTCTCCTTTCTCCTCCTCCTCCTTACTTCTCAGTCAGTAGATGTGACTTGTGTCTCTTTGTTAGCCAAAAGAGTAGAAATGCCTCATGCCCAATTTCTTAGCCCAAAAGAGGTTTTTAACTGCACTCTTGACACATGGTTGCTAGTTTACAGGCTACACACAGCCCCATTTATTCATCATAGTGGAAAACCTCTCCTTCCTCTCAATCTCCCACCCTCTATCCCCCCCCTTCCCCTCCAACTGCCCCCTCACCACTCCTTGTGCTGGAAGACACTGATGTTACACGCTGTAGGTGATGTGGATGACAATGATGATGATGATGGTGATGGTGGTGGTGCTGATGATGATAGTGTGATCTATGTGTTTGTTTGTGTTTTTTGTTTGTTTTGTTTTTGTTTGTTTTTTGACCCGTGCCCACGGGGGAAAGCTCCTCTTATTATTGGAATATTTTTGGTCTTTTTCTCCTCTGTTCTCTCTGCTAGGATAACATCGGGCACCGGCTGCTTCAGAAACATGGCTGGAAGTTGGGGCAAGGCCTTGGCAAAACCATGCAGGGTAAGGATTCACTCTCCACTGTACACCTATGTCAAATGTACGCTGGTACTACTGGGCCACTACCTTCTATCCTTCTCTTTCCCTTCACATCTCTTAAGGTTTTTTTTACTTTATTTTTTGTATCAACAACTTTCCTTTCCATTTTCTTTGATCTCCACATCCTTTTTCTGACCTCTCCCTTTGTGTCTGTCACTGGGTTAAATGGATCATTATTTAAGCGAATGTCATCCCAGTTGTTCCTGTCGCTCTCATGCTGCCGTTCCCTGGAACTTGCAGAGCGAGGAAAATGTTCCTGAGGCCTTGTAATGGGACAGGATTAGGACAGGGGGCAGGGGCCAGGGGGCTTGGGAGAGGGAGGTGAATAGTGTTTATTTGCCTGACTGCGTCATTTCTGTTCCCTTCCCGTGATGCATTTAGCCTACAGCAAGTCTAATTAAAGTGGGCCCATATTTTTTTTACATATATAAATATATTTTATTTTTTTCTGTGTGTGTGTGTGTTTTTATTTTATTTTTTTATTGTCGGACAAGCTATGTGCACAGTATTTCAGGACAAACACTTGCCAGAATGTGGCTTCTCACTTTCACATCAGTGTGTTGAAGGTCCCCTGACAGATTAATCAAACAAAATAGTTGTTAGTTGTACCCATAGCCTACTCTATGACCATGAGGATGTGAATTTGTGGTTGGCTGCGATGGTGGAGCTTTGTGCTAACAGAACATCATTATCATAGTTGGCGTGACCTTTGCTAAAAGCATTAGCTCTACACGGCAAAATCATTCCTGATGTCTCAGCCTTAGTATGTGTTGAAGCAAAGCTTGATTACATGAAGTACTCATCTTACTCCTTATTTGATTTCCCTTATAGACTATTTCTGTTAACCGTGACTTCACAGAATTAATTAAAAGAGAGCATTTATATTAAGACGGCACCACAGACTAGCGCCATTTCTTTGGACTGAAAGGGAATGTGCATAGTAATATTGTGGTTGTAAAGGAATATTTTAACAGCATAAGCAGATTCTTTTCCTCGGGCTTTTGTCATTCATTAGCCTGCAAACGCCTAAAGTAGGAGCTGATCTATTTTTTGTTCCAGCTCGCCATCTGTGTATTGACGTTACAGGATAGTTCTGTCTGGTTTAAGATTAGCTCAGGTGTACCATTTTAAAAACACTTTGTAAGCCTTGCACATAGCACTTTATAAGATGTAGGGAGCTTTAGGCCACATTAATGATGTTTACTTTCTGGAGACAGCTGTGATTGGCTGGCTGAGTCTGTATTGATTGTGCTGAGCAGAAGGGGAGTAGGCTGGACGGAGCTGGGTTTGTGTGGGCAGGTTTGGCTAACGTCAGCACCTCATTAGCTCGGCCATGCTTTGCTCACAGGCTCATTGGCTCAGTAGCAGTGGTGCAGAGACCTGGCATGCCTCCATGGAGCCTCTGCCTTTTACAATCTCTCCTCGCCCTTTTCCTCTCCTCTTCAGTCTCTTCACTCTCTTCTTTCCTCTGTCTTACTCTAACTCTCCCGTCATAGCCTAGCCCTCCCCTGTACTCTCTCCAAAGAGGATGATGAATAGTGTTGTCTTCCTCCAGCTCTAAATGATGTCATCACTGGCAGGCCAGTGAGGCCCTGCAGTCCACTGAGAATTGGGTTTGTTTTTCATAGACTTTTTAGCATTTGGTCTAGTTTACCTCCTCCACCATGTCCTTTGTTATCCTCTGGGTCTCCATCTACGCCCTCATACCCCCAGATCCCCCTTTTTAATTTCTACAACTCTCAACAGTCATTTCTCATTGCTCCGTCTCTCTTTGTCGCCCCATTTCAACTCTTGCTCACACACAGTCCTCTCCCTATACACCCAGCAGTAACATCTGTGCTCAATTTCAGCATGTTAATGAGAAACACCCCTTAGTCCACAAGTTGAGTCTCCAACACACACCCAGACAATAGACAAGCTAACGTCTGTTATCCAAACACATGAACAGTGACTCCCTTAACGTCATGACTTGGAGCTGAAGTCATGTAATCTTTCGAGGACACTCAGGCAGTGTCTGCTTTCTGACAACTAACGCACAAGTGCTTGCTTCAAGTTTCATGTCACCCTAACCATTGGAGCGGACTTCCTTATACTCTGTAACAACACGTGCAATTGGCTGTTATTCTGGTAGGTGCGTCAGATGCTGCAGGTGTTAAATTGTCCCAATTTGGCATGGCAAAGTGTGGCGTCCACCCTTGTTTTGTGTCTGTGCCACTCTCTTGAGTGCTGTAGGCTACTATAGGCAACATAGATTTGAATGTGTCTCACCCTACCGGTTTGCACAACTTAGCTAAGCAGCCACTCAAAGGAATGCCACACAACAGCCTCAAACATGTCAATGTTAAAATTGTTCTGTGTCCTTAACACTTGTCTCCACGTTGCTCTGTCAGATTGAAGAGCTATGATATCCTGTGGTCTGACAGAGTGATGACTGGGACATTAAAATGTTGATAGTGTGTGTACCGGTGAGCTTCAAAGGCCAGAACACTGTCAGGCCTGTTTGTATCGGAGGCTGGTGATGGCTGGCTGTTGAGCTCTGTTGTTGCTGCCCTAGCACCTCTGTTCATGGACATATATGGCCTTCATTCCCTGTGTCACCCATTAGCAACACAAACACTCAGCCGGACCATGGCCAGGGACCAGAGCAGACCAGGAAGCTGCCTCATTCTTGGCAGGCTGACAAGAGTATGGAAGCTAACAACACAGCAGTAACTTGTGAGCTTAGCCCTCAGTGTCCATGGTTGTTTATTTTCATGTGGCCTTGAAACAGCTGAATAGCGATCTATTTGATGTGATAGGGATGTGTGCTTTGTGTGGAGGAGAGAACAAGTTGCAGGGGCTGACTGACTGCGCTCGTGTTTTTGCCGCTGGCACCACTGTTGTGTGGTTATGTAAGCATCCTGCTTTGTGGGCAGATGAGTCTGTGGCAATGTGTGTCCAGTTGTTGTGTAGGAATTAATGGCCCAGTGTTTGAGCCCACTAACTGTGCTCGAATTTGCTAATCTACTTTGTTAGGAGTAGACTCGCAACACAATTGTACCATTGCGTCACAGCATAGTCTGCAGGATAATCATTATAATCTTCCTCTCCTTTCTGTCCCTCTTGCCAGAAGAGAAGGTTTTTGAATTTTGAAGTCAAAGCAATGTGTCCCCTATTTTAAGTTTTCACTGTATTGACTTTGTTCTTATTCTTCTTTTGTCCTTTTTGCCCCTTTTTAGGTAAGGTTTGTTGGATTCCCTCTGTATGTCAGTATGTGCGCGTGTGCGTGTGGGTGTGTTTCTTTCTCCCACTCTGCAATTGACCTCAATGTAACATCCCTTTTACAGTGTACTGTAGGCTAATGGCCTCTCTCAGCTTCCTCCTTTTTGCTTCATAAATCACTAAACCCTTATTTCAATCTGCTGAAGTGTAAAGTGTTTCGATTTGAACAAAGAACAAAAATCCATTTGAAATCAAGGTAGATTTAGGAAGCCATGATTCCATCACATCCCGTAGAATCATCAGCTCCACGTCTTTAGATTTTTATTTTTTCCTCTTTGAGTGTCCGTGGCTGCTGTCGGGTTTCTGATTGGCTGTAACCACGGCTCAGACTTTGAATGGCTTGCAGAGTAGACAAGTCCCCCCCCCCCCCCCTCTGCTTGTTTGCCTGTATCTACCTCCAATCCTGTGAAACTTGTGTGTATGTGTGTGGTCATTATGTGGGACTGAGATGTGTGTGTGTGTGTGTGTGTCCGTTACTGACCGGGCCATAGAGTCAACTTACAGGGAAAACCTCACGCCACCCCTCTGCACCCAAAATGTCTCTGTCCCCATGGTTACACACTCCCATCCTCCCCCTGTTCCTTTGCCCCCCTTGCACAGCATGCTTGTCCCAGAGGTGCACTCCTGCCTGCCTCAAACTGTGTCACACTCATCTGGGGCTTTAAGCAGTGTTGGAGGTAATACACTCATGGGATTTCACATGATTGTAATGCTCCAGAAGGGTGCACATTTAAATAGTAATTTGGTCAACCACGTTTTGCTGTTACATAGCAATGCATAACTGACTCTAAGCACTGCTCAAAGCCTGGCTGGCCCTTTTTCTCAGGTACATTTTCTGTATGTGTTCACCGTCCTGGGGGGTAAGCATATCCCAAAATGAGCTTGCTGGCTGTGGGCTAGCGAGGAAATAAAAGGATCTTGGGGAGATCTGCTAACCGGGCTGACAAGCGTCTGTGAGGCAAAAGGCTCGTAGGGGAGAATGGTGGTCGTACCTAGCGGCATCCATTGTCACGTTCCAGATGATTGATCGCATGTTACCAAAAAAAAGGCATGATTTCTCTGTACCAGACGCTCCTAAATAGATGTTATTTTTAAACATAATAACCCAAGCATGATTTGTGAACAGTGAACTTGCTACCTTCATCTGTTCAAGTTGATATACCCCCCCTGATTTTTACAGTCATTCCCTCACCCAGTACAGCGCCCCCAAGAGTACTTATCCGATGGGGTACTTATCGAACCCAGTCATCAGGCTAAGGTGAAAGTGATGGACAGCAGGATTATTATTGATATGGGGGTGCAGGATTTTGGGCTTACTTTGTAAGGGGAGGCAGTCTGGTACCCTTGGGGCATCTTCTGGTTGAGAGAGCAAGATGAAGCCAGGCTAGGAGCCTGGGGACTGGGACGGGTGGCTGGGAGAGAGTGGTGAGAGGAAATCCCTGTAAGCACCTAGCCCAGAGTGAAGGGAGGAGGTGGGGGGGGGGGGGACACACTGAAGCCCCTCTCGTAATGAACCCCCCTAAACCCCACAACCCCACTCCCAACCCCACCCTCCCTTCTCTATGTGCCTCAATCTTCCTGCTTAACCAATTGGTGTTTCTTTTTTACAGTGATTTGATCCTGCCCATGTTGTGCTGATGGTAAACTTAGTGGTAAATGTTATTTTATCCCCCAATTGAATTGTTTTTTTGGTTTTTGTTTTGTTTTGTTTTAGTTTCTCCCATTTTTTTTTTGTTTTCTCGTCATCAGAGCACCAATGCTACATAGGCTTTCAATTCTCTCTCTGTATTAGTCCTCATTCTGCTGCTTGTATATTATCATACATTCAGTATATATTACTCTTAGAACATTGTCATTTTGTTTGTTTTCAGTTTTTTTTAACCTTGTGATTCACACCCTGTGATTTTAGATGCACTTTTTTTTATTTATTTTTTTGTCCGGTCCCTTTCTTTTCCACTGGAATGGGTAATGTGAAGTATTGTCACTGTGTTTAAAGATTGGTGATAGTTTGGGATGGCTTTAATTGTTTATTGATCACTGATTCTGGGCCTGGCTTGCGACTCCATCCTGGTGTTCTCAGTGAAACGGTCCACTGGGGAACTTGACTGCAGTGGTCTGTCCGTGGGCTGGCCTACAGCCCAACCTGCTTGTGGTTTCACATCTCTACTGCTGCTAGGCAAATAGCAGGAAGGCACGTGTCTACCAGTAGAAAGTCTTGAGACCTTGGTGTCACACACCGAATCCTCACATCACTTCCTCAGTGGGATAAGGCCTCTCTGTGATAATCAAATCAGAGTTAAGTTTTTAGTTAATACCCTGTCCAGCGGACAGACACTGCAGTGGGGATGTGAGTCCAGGCAGGCCGTTATATGATATGATGCCCATGCATCTATGATTTCAGAATTATTATGCCATTGGGCTACGAATACAAAATTGCACAGGAAGGTATATAAGAAAATATTTACACAAAATTATATTCTTACCTTCCTCTTGCCAGGAAGTTAAGAATGGGCCACAAATTAAGTGGACTCACATTTTTGTAGGAATTGGCTAAGGCAGTTGAAGGCTTTTCACTTCCCTTAAACTTGTGAATAGATTATACATGTTGTCTCTGGACTTATGGCACAAACTATTAGTCTTCCAAGACAGAGAAACAAATGTATGGTATTAGAATTCTGTTTTATCTCTTTTTTTTTTTTTTTTTTTTTCTTAAGAGAGAAAAGTCTTTTTTGTGGACAGGATTGGTAAGAAATTAAACTAGCTGTTCTACTTAGCATAAGTAACATTAACTATAAAACTGGCACTATACAGTCGTAAGTTTAAGATTATGTGATCAATTGGTTCTCAGTTGCTATAGTTCTAGCCATTCCATATGCCCAATGGTATAAACTGACAACAAAATTGATTCATGGAAAAGAACAAACTTGAGTATGTGGGGGAAAAAAAACTGAAACCAAACTGAATTGATAATCAGTATCAATAAGATTGATTATTGTATCTGGCTGGCAACAGCTGCAGCAGACTAGTCCAAATTCTTTTTATGCATTTTGTTTTGAGATTCCCGTCTATCTGTCTGTCTGTCTGTCTGTCCTCCCCCTCCTTTCCCTCCTACCCATACCCCTGTTTTACCAGGTAAGTATCCCCATCCCTTGCACTGTCACCATGGCGATTCCTGGCCTGTGACGTCACTCTGCTGTAGTTCAGTGCTTGTGTCCTTTTTTTACTCTGTCTTTCTCTCTGCTTTGTTTGGCTGATTATGAGTGGATTAAGCAATTCTGTGTCAATCTCCAAAGTAGTTTTGATTTTTTTTTTTTTTTAATATCTTTTATGTTTCATTCTGTTTTTGGTTGTTTTTGGTTTGTTTATTTTTCTACAGTTAATTTCCTTCTGATCTAGCTCTTTTCACAGCTTACATAACATAGCTTAAATAGACAGGGGAAGAGTCTTTTCGCCCCAGCCATGATGAGGAAAGGGGCCTAGAACAGGGGAACAGAAGACAGGCCTCTTACAGGACACTGAAAGAGCTTGCGAGGATCAGCCAGCCATCGGGCAGTTCAGAAAGAGATGATGCATTAGATGAGATGGGGAGGCTCTATTGCCCTTATGGAGGTTGTCGCAGTGACGCTCAGTAAGCAGCAGCAGCAGCAGCTGCGCCAGGCCCCCCCTCCTCCCCGTCCCTTAGGCTGTAGCGTCCTTGATAAACTTGGCATTCTGGTTTAACAGGACTGCAGCACTGAAGAGAGGGGGGGGGGGGGGGGGCAAACTCAGCAGAGCTAGATTGAAAAGAGTTATAGATATGGCAACAGATTGGCTTGTTTCCAGTCAACTTTATCCCTCTCTCCAGTAAAACACATCTCTGAACTACCCTGATGACTTTTACCTCCCTTTATTCACCAGGACTACAATAGGTGCAGCTAATTTGACTGTTTAAAAAGAAAAGCAAATCAGCCAGCCAGGTGTAGCAGAGCAGGCAGCCTAGATAAGTTGCGCTGTACTTGGTGGCTGTAGTAAGCTGTGAGAATGGCTGGTGTTTGGTTCACTGTAGCTTTCTGGTCTCTTTGCACTTCAAGGCAAAATTCTCTAACCCCAGCACCCTATGCTCTAAAAGCAGGCTGTCTCCGAGCTGGCCCTCCATCCCAGTGTCAAAAGCTCACCTAGTCCTGTCTCTGTCTCTTTCACCCCAGGGCGCACCGATCCTGTGCCCATCATCCTCAAATATGATGTCATGGGGATGGGACGGATGGAGATGGAGGTAAGTTTGTTTGTTATTTTATGTTCTGCACTTGTGTGTTGTGTTTAACACAGAAATGCACTGGAAGTGTCAGGCAGTTTTCAACTGTGCCCATCACACATAAAGGTGTTCCAAAGGCAGGTCAAGGCGTTTCAACACATCTACTCTAAACTTTGTTTGACTTTGGTGCGTCAACAAAGGACCAGACCAGCTGTTTGGTGAGGTTTCTGGAACTGACCTATTTTGCGGCAAAGGGACATCATGCATGGTTTTAATTTGGGTGTTCTTGTCGAGAACTAGGCTATAGGAAGCCAAGACAATTATTGGGAATGAAACAAAATCCAAAAAATGATCTGTAATAATAATATAATTGCAAACTAAGTGAGTAATTTAGCTGGTAGAATGCAATTGTTCAGGTGTATGAACAATATATGAAAACCATATAGTATAGTCCACATAGCTGGTCACCAAATATATGTAACAAACTGAAACAGGCCATGAAACGGAAAATATGATATAGTAACAACAAAGACAGTGCTACTGACGCATTAAATCTGATGCCTGCAGTACACCATTGAAGTAGATTCTTGCCCTCCACTGCATTTGACCGTACCCATCTAGAAATGGTTATTATTCTTGAGACTGAATCTTAGGGAAAACAAAAGAGCACAGCATGGCTAGACAAAATGAACAAGTGTTTTAACCGGTATATTTGTCCTTACAGCTGGACTATGCAGAAGATGCCACAGAGAAGAGAAGAGTGCTCGAGGTGGAGAAGGAAGATACAGAAGAACTCAGACAGAAATACAAGGTGAGGCCCTAATGCTCTGATAGTCTTCTCAAGGTTAGACTGGCCTCCATAGCCTTTACTGCTATTATGCTTTAACGCTCCTCACGTCGACCCGCTCTCTCTTTGAATTAGGCTGTCTCTTTATCTCTCTCTGTCAACCCACTTATTTCTGTTCTGTTCTCATTTCTTCTGGCTTTGTCATGTGCTTTTGACTCATGAGCTTCTTGTAAAGATTCTTCTCTCATCGAATGCAGTACAGTCGTCCTTTAGAATTGTGGAGCGATTCTCCTTTTCCTCCTCCCTTTATGCTCTCCCCTCTTTACTTGGCCTTTTCCCCAGTTTAAAAAAACTAGATCGCTTCATCTAGGGAGTAGAAGTCATTTTATCTGTGCCGCTGGAAATTAGAAGCATATAGGAGACAAATGGAGAGAAATAGACAAGGGAGATCAGAAGGGGGACCTGTAGAGGCAGCTGGCAGACTAAAAACATTTTCACAGGTGATTAGTCAGGCATATGTAGTGTCACACACTTGATATAAACCCCAACAATGGCTGTAATACTGGCCTATTAATGCCATGGATTTAATTTTACCAGGTAGTGTTTCACTACCTGTTTAGATGAATAACGTCTTTTGACGCCTTGATGTGATATCTTTGAGAAACAACATCCCCTGAAGTATTTATATTAGCTAGGATTAATTTAATAATAGGAAGCACAGGATATTTTACTTTTTTGTGTCATTTTTTTGTTTTGCTTGCTTGCCTGCTTCTGTTTTTTTGAGACTGTACAGCTACAGTAACATTGTGCCATACAGTTTCTTGTTCTTATCGAATGCATGCCAAGGTCACTCACTCTTGCATTTTCTGCCAACAATAGGACCAGGTGGAAAAGGAGAAAGCCATTGCGAAGGCTCTGGAGGACCTGAGAGCCAACTTCTACTGTGAGCTATGTGACAAACAGTACACCAAACATCAGGAATTTGACAACCACATCAACTCCTACGATCACGCTCACAAGCAGGTGAGGACGACCGCTTACTATTAACACATCATCTGTCCAATCCTTTGTATTCTCGTTTTTGCATGATGTGTGCCTGGTGGTGGAGATTCATGTTGCCTTAAAAGATGAGAGTAATTAAATGGTGGTCTGGCTTTTGCTGTGGAAGCAGAGATCTTGAAGTCCTCTCTCTGTTTTGCTTTTGTGTAATGTAGAGGCTTAAGGAGCTGAAGCAGAGGGAGTTTGCGCGAAATGTGTCATCTCGTTCCCGGAAAGATGGGAAGAAGCAAGAAAAGATGCTGCGCCGGCTACATGAGCTGGCTGAGCAGAGGAAACAGCAGGACCGGTAAGAATGTATTCCTGGAGTGCCCTCTGCTGGCTGGATTTCAGGGTAGAACTATTGACATTGTAATCAGATACCCCCTGTGTTTTAAATGAATAATAAGAGTAATGTAGATTCTAAAGGGGTGAATAAAGAAAACAAACCAGAAAAGATCTTTTTTTGGGGGGGTGTTTTCCTCAAATGCGACTGCGATAGAATAACTGAATATCAGGGAGTGATAACTGAAGGTCATTTGATTTGGTCAACTCACATGACACTGCAGTTGCCATATCTAGCAGATGGATGATGTTATGCAAATGTTTAGCCAGTTAACTTCCACAATCCTCAATTTCATTAACTTCAGTTATTGCATTGTCAAGCATATGAATGGCGGAGTTTGTATTTGTATGAATCTGCCCCCTAGCAAGCAAGACAGTTGGACGTGTCAGTTAAAAAAGTTTCAATGAAGGGGTGGGGGGGGCACAGAGCTAAAATATATTTGGTGTAACACCCAATGAGATGTACATTAACAATTTGAATGGATGTTGCTGAAGAAAAGAAAGAGCTGCCTGACGCAAAGTCCAGTCAAATTGTTAAATGTACTCTTGGAAGGGTATTGTCCCACTTATACCCTAGCAGCTTGCCAAAGAGTTAAAGTTTTACCTCATATTCCTGGATATCCCCAGTTAAAACTTTTTATTACCCATGTCTTTAGATTATTCTTGATGATCTCTGGATATCACTACTAAATGAGCAGTGGGTTTGTCCCTCTCATTTTACTCTGTGATCAGACTCTAGCTAACTCCCATTGACATTCTTCAATATTGCTTCAATTTTCCAAGTCCCAAAACATTCTGGAATTTTTATTCTAGTCATATAGAATAAAACATATTGACCCAAAGTAAAACAGAGATGGGGAAGACCATCCTATAACTACTTTCTACTTTACTAAATCTCTTGAATTATTTGTTATTTAGTTGATAAAACTGCTTTCTAACACTCATATTGTAGACTTTGTCACGATCTTGTGTACTGAGAAACAGAAATTCAACATGTTTTAAACTGCCACTCCTATTACAGCTTGCTCTCACCATCAGGTTGGAAACATTTATCAACATTTATTGGAAACACATCTCACTGTGGTCATTCTCTTGTATTTCAGTACTCCAGGAAGTGGTCCCATGTTCAAAACTACCACAGTGGCTGTGGATGGAGAGAAGCCAGAAGATGGCGACAGCACAGTGCCTGAGAATATTGCTCTGACAGACAGTGCTGCGGAGGGCTCATCGGGAGATAAAAGTGGGCAGGCTTCCCCAAAGCCAGGCCCAACCATCAGCTTCTCTCTGGGGAAGAACAGCTCCTCCTCCCCAACCCCCACTGGGGCATCCAAAGTCAGTGTGTCTTTCTCCTTTGCCAAGAAAGCCCCGGTGAAGCTGGAGACGGCAGCTGCCGTGTTTGCTGACCACGGAGAGGAGGCCATGGAGGGAGAGGAGGGACAGGAGGGAGAGACGGCCACAGGACAAGAGGAGGCGCCAGCTTGCGGCACAGAAAGCCCCAAGGGAGGAATGGGAGGAACGGGAGGAACGGGAGGAACGGGAGGAATGGGAGGAGGTGAAGGAGGAGAATGCGGGGAAGGCGGGAGTGTGATGGCGACGGAAGAGGTGCAACAGCAGGATGACGGAGCCTCTCTAGCCTCCACTCTCAACAAACTGAAGATGATGATGAAGAAGGAGGAGGGCTATGCAGGACAGGAGCCTCAGTACTATCACTACATACCTCCAGCTCACTGCCGCGTAAAGCCCCACTTCCAGTTCCTGCTGTTCATGAAAGCAACTGACCAGTGTGAGAGCAAAGAGGAGGAAGATGAAGAGGACGGGCAGGAGGAGAAAAAGGTTGAGGAGAGTTCAGAGCAGACGGAGCCCAACGTTACGGATTGTAAGAGTGAGAAAGAGCAAGGGAAGGTCACTGCAACCCATGTCCCAGAGCCAACCCCTCCATCACCTAAAGTGAAGACCGAGGAGGCCTCCTCATGCACCGTGGACACAGCTTCCACAATACCCACCACCCCCGCACACACAGCAGAGAGCACGCCAGATGCTCCGGATCCCAACTTGGGCCCTAAAATCCCTACAGGTCCCTTCTTCCCTGTCCTGAGCAAAGATGAGAGCACAACCCTGCAGTGGCCCTCTGAGCTCCTCGAATTTACAAAAGCTCAGCCCTCACTGTCTTACAGCTGTAATCCCCTCTACTTTGACTTCAAGCTGTCCCGCAACAAAGGAGTCCGTGGTGGGAAAGCAGCAAAGTCCCCGAAGCCTTGTGAAGAGGGTGATGACAAGGGACAAGAGATGGCTGCCTCAACAGCTGAAGTGGATGCAACCACTAACCCTGGGCCCAGCACTGACAAAGATAAACCCATGATGAAGGGTGAGTCTGGCCAGTCAGAAGGTGATGAGCAAAAGGCAGCAACTGGCAGCAGTGGTGCCAAGAAAAAGAAGAAGAAGAAGAAGCATAAGAAGTCTGTGAAGCACTCAAAACGCAAAGGAAAAGAAAAAGGAGCAGCAGAAGATGGGGAGGGAGAAACTGAGGCCATGCAAGAAAAACCCAAAAAGAAGAAAAAACACAAACGAAAGAAGAGCAAAAACAAGGTTCCAGGTCAAGATGAAGAAGCAACAGGTGATGAAAAGGAGAAATCAAAACCAAAGGCAGAAGATAAAGCAGTTGCCTCCACTGTTCAGCTGACAACTGGAACGGCAGGAGCTACGGGAAGTACAGGAGTAGAACCTGGGAAGAGGAAACGTCCTGCCAAGGAAGTGCCTTCCAAGTCTGGAGTAGAGGAAGGAGGGGCTGCAAAAGGCTCTGACAACAAGGCCAACTCCTCAGAGGAGCACAATGGCACCAAGAGACAGAAGACTGACTCCAATGCACCTCAAAGTGCCTCCTGTTCCACCTCAGCCCAAAAGAGTCCCGGTCCAGGCAGACCTCCCAGCAGCGAGAGTGAAGAAGAAGGAGGCTCTGCTACCCAGCGCTCTCGCCATCGCAGGTCGAGTCCTCGGGAACAGCGACGCCACCATAGTGAGGACTCTGGTCGCTCCTGCAGCCGTTCGTCAAGGCGGGGGGAAAGACGGGGCAGCAGTCGGCGGCGCCACCACCGTGGCCAAACCTCCCGTAGCCACTCGTACTCCAGCAGCTCCGAGCGCTCCTCAGCGGGCAGCAGTGCCTACAGCCACAGGAGCCGCAGCTACTCGGACAGCTACAGCGACTACAGCAATGAGGGTCGCAGGCGGAGGCACTCCAAACGCTCGTCAGACTCTGAGTATGAGCGGAGGGGCAGCCGGGGACGCAGGCGATCCAGGAGACGCCAGTACTCCTCTTCCTCCTCCGAAGACTCGCGCTCACGCTCACGCAGCCACAGCCGCAGGAAGAGGCACCGGCGGCACCATCGGAGCAGCTCTAGGAGCTCCAGCAGCAGGAGCCGCAGCAGCAGTGCCAGATCCTGGAGGCGCAGCTACAGCCGGAGCCACAGCTCTGCCAGCCGCTCCTCAAGTTCCACCAAGGGCTCCCCTCATCGTCGGGGCATCAGGAGCCGTGCGGACATTGACGCACATCGCAGGGACTTCAACCGCTCTCGCATCTACCGCTCCCAGTCTCCACGTTCAGCTTCATCACGAGGCCCCAACCGCAACAGCCACTCATCCAGCTCACAGGGTCTGAGGCCAGGGGGGTCTCGAGACGCAGGGGAGCAGAGAAACACCCTTACTGCTCGCCAGCTGCTGGAGAAGGTTCAGTCTAAGAAAGGCTCTGATGACCATCCCACAGGGACAAAATCTGGCATTAAGATCAAGGACCCCCCACAGGGCTACTTTGGTCCCAAACTACCCCCTGCCCTGGGAAATAAAGCCCTGCTTCCCCTTTTTGGTAAGTTGCAGGCAGGGAAGAAACCACCTATAATTCCCCTGACCAGACCTGATGAGGGTGAGAAGTCAGCAGCAGGGAAAGGCTCTGAGGCTGAAAGAGAGGTTATCCTGGTAGAGCCCATAAGGGAGTTCCCCCCGCCACCACCACCTCCAGCTCCACCAGTCCAGAAGGTTGAGGAGGCCCCGCAGATCACAGTGGTGCAAGAAGAGGCACAGCAACCCAGCACTGAAACCCAGGTACACCATGAGCCCCGGCCACTGTTTGAACAGGAGCCCTCCATGCTGATGCCCCAGTACCAAGGAGAGGCAGGACAGGACCCCTCCCAGAACCCCATGATGGAGCCGCTCATGCCTGAAATGCAACAGCAGCAGCCCCCCATGCATGCCTACCCCGCTTACCCCCCACCCACCTTGGAGGAGGAAGGTATGGAGGCCGAGGAGGATGGCCTGGCACCTCTGGAGAGTCAGCCTATCACATTCACACCAGAGGAGATGGAGAAATACAGCAAGCTGCAGCAGGCTGCCCAGCAGCACATCCAGCAGCAGCTCATGGCCAAACAGGTCAAGACCTTTCCCTCTGCTGCTGCGGCTGCGGCTGCAGCTGCAGCAGCTGCCAACTTGGCCCCAGCTCCCCCTCCCCCCGCCCTGCAGCAAATCCACATCCAGCAGCCCGCTGTGTCCGTAGCCTCTGCCACCTCGATCACCACAGTGCAGCACGCCATCCTGCAGCACCATGCAGCCACTGCTGCAGCCATGGGCATCCACCCAGCACATCCTCACCACCCGCACCCCGCCCACGCCCAACTGGCCCAGGTACACCACATTCCCCAGCACCACCTTACCCCTATCTCCCTGTCTCCCCTGGGCCACTCTCTTGGTCACTCTCTGGGACACTCACTGGGACACGCTGGGCTGATCCCTGCCCACCCCACAGCCTTCCTCTCTGGTCAGCCCATACACATTATCCCAGCCTCTGCACTTCACCACACCCCCTTAGCTCTCCACCATGTACCACATACAGCCCTTTATCCCACACTCTTCACCCCCCGGCCCTCACAGGCTGCTGCCGCTGCGGCTCTCCAGCTCCACCCCCTCCTACACCCCATCTTCTCAGGGCAGGACCTCCAGCACCCCCCTAACCACGGGTCCTGAGGAGTGATGGCAGTGAAGCAGCGTATTCACAGCAGCCAACCAGGAGAGGGACTCACCTGAACCGGCTTGGTTGAGATGCGAGCGAGGGCTTTGAAGGAGGCCTCGTACAACAGTGTGCAGGCAGTGACACTAGGAAGCAGGAAGCTTGTCACCAAACCACCGTTGTACTGGCCTACACAGTGCAGCAAGATGTAGCCACCAAGTGGTGCTGCCTGTGTAGAGGTCAGACCTGACACTAACATTTTCTTCTGGCTCTTATGAAATTTTTTCACTGTAATAGCAATGCTTTACCCTGAATTTTCTTACACAGGGTGAAGTTCTAAAGAGACTTCTCAGACTCTTGGGGTATGTTGACAAACTACAGGACACACATTTGTTTTGACTGGGCAGCCAGTCAAGGAAACCACTGGAGTATTTTCTTTTCCACAGTTGAATATGATTGTTAATTTCATAGTTCTTGCTTGTTTTCTGCAGCCAAAGAGAGACGTAGTGGCTGAAGCCATAAGCAGAATCATGTTGTGGGTAATAAAGTATGAGATGGGGAGGAAGTGGGTTTGCCCTAGAAAGGAACTGCTTTGACTCTGTAATGTAACCTGGTTGCTTTAGAGAGCCTGACTTATTTTGTAATTACTGATATTCTGTTATGTTCTAATATGACTACTTGCTCTCTATTGGATCCTTGGTCTCAAAACAATTTGTGATGCAGTAAATTGTACATATATCAGTGTGTAATGTGAAGAATCCCACCAATATGATGCCCATATTAAAACTAATGCTATGGTGCCCAAATTGGTATCAAATTGTCACATAAGAAACCCTTCTCTGAGCGATGGGAATTATGTTTCAGGTGACACATCCCTAGTACTCAGAGGCAAAGGTCATGTTCCCTGTGGTAAGGGTACACCTGAATGACTTGCACTGAAATCTGTACATCAAGATGCTGCTTTTGCATCATGTAACTATATGATTGTAGTATACTGCAATAATTGTATTTTTCTGTTTTTAAATTATTTTCCAAAATGCTCTTCAAAAGAAGGGTTGTGTTTTGCTTTTGTGTAATTTTGTAAATAAAACTGCTGTAGTTTAACCCAATAACATTCTAGAGGTTTGAAGCTACTGTTGGAAAAGCAGAATGAATGACAACTTGGAAGGAAAATGGACAAATGCATGTGTATTTTATCAAGGTTATTTCTAAACTACCCTGGCTAAGATGGGTGGGGATGGCAAAGGATAGCGATCTGTTAAACAGTAGCAACTGTATGTCTTTTTTAAATCTTACTATGCTTCAGCAAATAAAAACTTTTGAGTTCATTTGTCTGTTTCCATAAAGCCTCTGGGGTTCACGCCATTCACCAGAAAACACTTTGTTAAAAATCTGCAAACCACTAAACATGTGAATGATGACACTAGCATCGCTTTTTGAAAAAGTCTCAATTCCTTAAAACAAATTTGGTCAAAGACAGGCAAGCATTCCCCAAAGAAGTCCACTTTGAACACAAGCCACTAGATGGTGCCCTAGTTGCTTTTAATTTACTTGTGAAACCAGGAAATTTCCAATGTGCATACTTAAAGTTAGGGAGTGTAGTGCAACTCAAGTGCTAAAGCTTTGGTAAGCTACCAGTAATTCTGTTACAGTGGAAGGGAAAACTCTTGTAACAGCTGTCTGACTGAAGTCTGTCACAGATTTAACTGAACCTTGCTCTATTCCCAGCAGTCGCTAGATGAAGATATCATGAAAATGAAACAAAAACAGAATTAATTTTTATTCTATTCAGAGAATTAAACACTCACATAGTGAGACTAGACCCAACCATAAATCCAAGAGAATCTTACAGGGGTAGTTACAATTTATGACTTTATGAAACTGTATGGCAAACAATTACAAACTAATACTTTTTGCTTCCATTGTTTTTCTGAGCAGTTCCTTGTTGCCACCCCATTCATCTCTGGTGTATATCTTGGCTTTCATACATCATTACACATTATAAAATATGATTCTCCAAGGAGTATTATTAAGTTGCCATGTAATGAAATGTGTCAAGATCAGGTCAAGATTGGTTATTTCCATAGAGCCCCACTTCTCCAGGAAGCATGCTTAGCAAGGCAGAATGACATCAGTACTAATAACATTTCTGACAGATAATTAAGGGAGGAACAAAAAAATGAAACTATGAGTAGCTGTTTAGTGGAGGCAAAGGCAAGCTGAGCTTTAAGATTAGTTTGAAGAATAGAAAAAGCAGAAAACCATCTGAAATATTCTTGTCACATTGCTGATTTACAGTTTCACAGACTGGCTTTGATGAAGGACTGGATCATGGATGTGTGGCAGTGATCTGAGGAGAGTAGCGGTTATCATCACAAAGTTCAAAGTCATCTTGGAGCTTGGAGTGGAATGAAATACTGTATATCTATTTGAAATCTTCTTCAACCTTACAAATTAGCAGGTGCCAAAAAAATGAATGGTGGAAAACAAAACATAATGGCACAATTTATAAAAATCATGACTTTTTTTCCCTCCCAAATCTGATACGTTAAAAACACTAGAATTCTATCACTGTTCACATGTCATGGGTGCAGTGGTGCAAAAATGTCCAAGACTGATCGAAAAAACCGCCGTTGTGAGTGGATGGTGGTCAGCCCAGGTATCTGATAACCAGGAACATGAAGACGCAGGTCAGCAGCATGCCTCCAATCATGATGAACTTGTCCTGGGTGGCTCGCCTCTCTATCAGTCTCATCACTGTGTTGGACAGCCCCAACATGTTCGCCACATCCAGCATCTTCTTATGGGTCCCCTGCACAGAGCCAAGACAAAGCCACAGTTGTAGAAAAAGTGTTGATTTCATGTATTAGATTGTATTCGATTAGGCTGCAACAGCCATAACTGCACAAAATGACACATCTCTTCAGGTTACATCTGGACCCCACTTGAATTAATCTATCATGTAACAATCTTCTTCCCCTTCTACTCTTAATAAAAAAATTAAAATAAAGGCTTAGCTAATGAAGACTGATATACAGTTGGTTTGACTACTGTTGACAAAATGCACTTATTGTAAGTCGCTTTTTGGACAAAAGCGTCTGCTAAATGACGTCATGTAATGTAATGTTTTGGAAAATGGAAGTATTGTAGTAGTAGTGTTGTATTTCAAATTGCCATGATCTAACCTAAATTCAGCTTATTTGGGAGACACTGAGTGCCAACACCCTCCCTGTCGCGCCGCTCCCTCCCCACCACAGCAGTTTCTCACGGCTCGACAAGCAGGCCGTGAGCGCTGATCACCAGACACACCCTGATAAGAGGAGGCCTGAAGCAAAACCAGGAAGACCATCTCCTCCCTGGAAACATGGACTCACCCTCTAGCTGAGCATACTCACACGAACAATCAGACTATTGTGATCGCTGTGGACACCAGAAACTGGGTCAGGGTATATATTGAAACATTTTTCACCTTAATTCATCCAGGGAATGGCTTTGCTGAGCAGGCTCTGCCCCTGGGTTCCTCTCTCTAGAAAACAATCACTTGACAAATCCTCTGAATTCCTTTGCTAGATCCTATGTGGAGGCGTACGCACACACCTTGAGCGTCCCCCTCTGATCTCTGAGGCCGTTGAGGATGCTGCTGCCACTGCCCAGGAGGTCATCCATGCCTCTGTGTGCGTTGTGCAAGTTGGAGTTCAACTGTAGCGTCTCGTCTATGGGGATGGAGGTATCTGCGTCCTACATTGGACGAGAACAAACATCTTCTCATCACACATTATTCAGTTTTACATTAATGCATTTTTTATTTTACTTTGTTCAATTTTAAAGCAGGGCAGGAAACTATTTTGTCAGCCAACCAAAGTGGCTGAGCCATCCCTAAGTTCACTAGCCACTTTCTCCATTTTACCAGCCCACTAGGTTTTTAGAATAGAGTAGGACCTCCAATTGCTGATTGTTACACACTTAAGTGGCTGTTGGAGTAGATAAACTTACTAGCCACAGCCAAAATTTATTAGCATTTGTCTGGTGGCCGGTGTTAATCTCCCACCCTGTTTTAAGGTACATCAGACTTGCATTGGTCGTGAAGGTGCGGCTCATGAGTTCCTCCCTCTCTCTGTCCTGGGCCTCTCTGGCGTAGCGTCGGTGCTGGAAATTTCGTAGCGCTGTCTGGAGGTGCTGGACATCGTACTTGAGCTGGTCCACCCGCCTGAGGGGAGGCAAAGCATACAACTATTCACTCAACTTTGAAGTGCCGCGAAGTAGACAAAGCTTTTTTTTTTTGACACCTCAATTCGGTTTAGTAAAACTATTCATAATTGTTCTGGTTAATGTGAACGTTTTTCCCCCCTCACATCTGACATGGCTGGAATGAAGAGGAAACACTTGCGGGCCCGCTCCCTCCCAGCCTCTGCCTCTGCCTCTCCTTAGCGTCGTTCCGTGCTCTGCTCTGCCCTGCGGCCCGACTAGAGATGTACTGAGATCAGAGGAGTGCTGTGGGATGGGACGCACTTTGTCCCCTGGGGCCTGTTTACCCAGCTCAGAAATGAATCTTTGCCCAATGCAGCAAGAATGCTGGTGATGACGGGGCTTCCGAGGAAATGTTTTCATAGAGCCACAAGACAGGAGAGGGCTGCCTGTCTCGTCTGCTACACCCTTCCCATGCTTTTATGAGATATGGATCACCCTGCCAGCTCTGGGGCTTTAGGGTCACCATCAATTGACTCACTCCAAACTCACAATTTGGCGTTCTGGCGGCGGTTTGGTGGTTCCTTGCTGGCCAGGATCTCAAGGCGTTCTAAATGATTGAAGATCTGGTCGATTCTGCTCTGCAGGTCATTCTCCAACACTTGTGAGAAGAGTAGAATAAAAAACTAAATTCAGAAAATACATTAAAACAAAATTCAATGAATACAAACCCATTTACATGTCAGTCAGTGTGCTTTGTGGAAACTGGACTTTCCCCGGACTACAAATTTAGTAGGATTACAGGAAGGAAGACAGTACATAATGTGCTATTTTCTCTCATTTCCTCCTTGTGTCTATTCATAATCATCTGCATCAAAACAAAAAGACTATGCAAATACATCAACTTTTGATAAAGGCAAATCAAGTACGTGTTTGAAGTCATGATATACATCATTAGCTGTTACACCCTCATTCAATTCTCAGCTTGCTGAGATTGTGGGCACCAGTTTATTCCAGGGTGGCAGCACAGAGACTTAAGAAAAGCTTTATCTGACCACATTAAAAAAGATCCACCCCTTTCCCATCAGTAACTTTTTGGGCCTATGCTACATCCTTCCCTGTGTTAACATGCGAGTTGATGTCATTTGAGGTGGGGAAAGGGGGGGGGGGGGGGGGGGGGGGGGGCTGCCTGGCTCCCACCATTATCTAGACGAAGCCCTCCCAGCTTCTCCCACTGCCCCCACCCCACTGCTTCCTGTCCTGGCACCAGCCTGGCCCACAACAGAGTCGTTCAGGCACCACAGAAAACAATCAACCAGGCAGACACTAAAGCCCACAACCTTTGCCCCTGTTGTCATAAGGACACAAACTGCTCCCCTTTATCATATTTATACTGCCTCCTGTTCAATCTGCCTCCTGTTCAATCACAGATCATTATATCAGAAAGGGTAAATGCCATATCAAGGAGCCAGTACAGATTAGAATTTAGAATAGATTACAAAAGAATCTGAAAATGGACTAGGAGTGTAGGAAATTTCAAACTTCGCCCTGAACACTCAGATCCATCACCAAGACTCAAAACAATGGGTGAGCTGAATGTGATATGTCACGTAGCCTAAGTCATGTGTCAACTCACAGTGTACTGACTGCCGATCTGTCGTCTCCAGTCTCCCCATATGAGACTGCACCTCCTGAATTTGCCTAATCAAGGACAGACAGTGAAAATGGTCATGAACCAATACATGATGACAAGAACTGACTAGCTAACCATTTAACTTGATCTAACGTTAACGTTATATTAGAAGTGTCTTATGCGTGAAACATTAATTTTACCAAATGTCCACGAAAGTAGCGACAAGTTTTGTAACGTCAACTTCTGATAAAGTAGTGGCTCAGTTATCAAAACTAGAAATATGACGCTACTGTTAGCTTCACGTCCATATGTGAATTGAATAAAACTAACGCTGTATCAAGTTAGCAGCAGTTTAGCTTCTCAGTGATTTTTTGGGCGAGCGTTTATCAGTTTGAGAGATTTATCAATTTGGGGAATTTTTTGATAATCCATAATCTTATATTAAAGTTACGACAGTTACGGCTAAGATTAACTGGCTAGTAATTATCTAGCTAGCTCTACCTTCTTGTGTATGACAATTAACGTTAGCTAGCTAGCTAAGACAATCTGTACCGTTTTAACAGAAAACAGACACACTTACTTGTTTGTCTGATGGTAAAGCGTCTCCATTCTCTGCGTTTTGATGTAACCGTCAGGCTACCCTTTGGTTTGTACTTTATTTATAACACCTTTATTCTGACAGGTAGCTTAGCCAGCTAGCTAGCTAACGGTAGTGGAGTGTACACGTCATCAGCTGGGAGTTTGTGTACGGAAATACAAAAGCGGAAGCTCAGTAGCGTCAGCCGACAGGAAGACGAAGCAAAGAGCGCTCACTCTGCCCCTATTTTCGGACACCACAAAAGTGATCGCAAAGCTCGGCGGACCAGTCTCCTCTCATTGGCGTTAATAGAAAATGTGCGAGGTGTTCCGTTGCAGCTGCAGATATCTTCCGTTAAAAACACATACGGTTTATTCGGACCACCCTCACGAAACGAAAGTGTTGTTAACAATCACAGCTAAAATTTTACGTCTTATGAGGGGTTGTTGGGAAAAACGACTTTGTTTCAGAGCTGTACAAGATCCGTCGCTATGGTAACGGTCTGCCTTCTTTGTGTGAGGCAAAATTGCATGAAGGGAGCGCCTGCTTGAGGGCTCCCAGCCTCCCACCATTATTACCCACTTTTGATGAACCACTTGTGTTGATCTTCTCAATTTACGATCTTCGGCTTCTCATAGGAAAACATACTCCGTCTAATAAAAAACACCACCTAGCGTCAGTAGCAGGTAGTAGGCAAACTCTGGTGAGAAAAATTACAACAGAATACCATTCTGCATCGATCACAAGAATTATCCTCCCCTCTTTAAAAGTCTATGTTGAGATACAACACTAAGGTTAAATATGTCACCAGATCATGTAGACATTGAATGTTGCACTGGGGTTACAAAAAAACTTCCAAAACTCAAAACTGACAAAATACTACTGCTCTCCTGTAGAAGTTTGTTTGATTGATTCTAAACTTCCAAACTTAAATTCCCCTTTTACCAGGCTGTCGGCCACATCTGCATGAGCGTGTATTGATGTTATAGTGGCTATTCCCTGAAGCTATAAGTCACTGACAGCTATGATACCACAAATCCTTTCCCCCTACCAAGACACGCTCAGAGAGAAGAAGCGTCCGTTGACAAGTAGACATGTGACAGGAGAGACTTGAGAAGACGTCCCGGGGCTAGGTTTTGTCAGCTCGCCCTGACTCGGTCTAATTAGGCTATCCTCTTTTTTCCACAGATAGGTGTCAGAATATCCCTGTCTGTCCATCCGGGAGCTTCCCTCTCGCCTGCGGTCAGACACACCAAAAAATAATTGATATCAAACTTTTCATGGTGAGATGAGATTATAAGTCACCGCGGAGAGGATGAGTGAGGAAGGAGACAGATTGTTTGTGAGGTTGCCCGTCACAGACCGACTCTGTCACTGAGTAGTGTGTGAAAGAATCATGATTTGATTTCCCAGAAGTGAAATGTGAAAATTTCACAATAGCTCCTTGGTGATTTAGTGGAGGGAAAATCATCCCGGGGCGCTAGCCTGGCACCCTTACAAAACCACATCTCAATCAGCGCGCTCCAACCCTCCATCACCCTGCCGTCTGCTCATTTTGGGAGGGGAGGATCACGAGCGAGCAAAGCCAATTCAAGCATCCTTTGTGCGTTTCAGTGCAGTGAGCTGTTATGGGCTTCTGTTTGCCAGTGATCGCTGTTTTTGTTTACCCCCCGTTCAGCGCAGCAATCACATGACACGGCCCAGACAGTTGTGCTGCGCCTGCCTGACGATACTTGAGTTGATGGTTGTATCTTCGGGCTAAAACACTCCTCAACAGAGGTCCTTTTCACCAACCCACCCCCACATGTCAGAAACCATGAGATCCGTTCATGCCACTTCTTGCTCTCGCTGCTCACCATTTTCGGTTGTCATAACACTTCCCCGGGGCAGCGGCTGGATGTGCACAGATTTAACCTGTTGCTCAGAATAGAAAAAGAAGCAGAGAAAAGGGAAGGGAGAAAAAATCTAGGGCCCCCTCGGAGCCTTCGGCACATTACATGAGGCGCGTTTACCTCTCTGCCGGGGTCGTGGGGTTCTCTCTGTCTGTCCTTTATCTTTCAGCCCTGGGGAGAGGATGAGATGAGCTTACTGGTCTTCCCCCACACCTGAGCACCACCGGCACAAACTGCAACCCAGACTCCAGGTGTGGAGCTCCAACTTCAACTGACCGAGAGATCACATGTGGTTATACCTGGTTTGACATACGAATGTTGGATGTATGTATGTTAGAATGAGATTTGTGTGAAGCTACAGAGACGTTCAGGGCTGTGTGTGTGTGTGTGTGTGTGTGTGTGTGTGTGTGTGTGTGTGTGGCCCCCTTCTCTGGATCATCAAAAGAAACTATTTCCTGATGCCAGGCTTGGCCCCTTTGGGTGCCTCCAAACGTCGTTTCCTGGAACCAGAGGAAATTTTGCGCTGGATCAGTCTCCCTTTCCTGGTTAGACACCATGGCAGCAGAGTTATTGTTAAGTGGAAGAAGAAAGCAGCTCACTGTACTAAATTACTACCCCCCTCCCAACCCCCACCTCCATACACTGTTGTTTTGTTCATAAAGGGAAAATGATATGTTATTGAATCACTTATATATGATGTATTTAATGATGTTTCCCAGGCAATCTAATATATTATAACACTGCAATCACGGCCTATTGAAGAAGCCAATTATGAGGAGCAAAGTTGCCTTGGGTCAACAATGTTTGAATACCAATCATTTTTTGAAGGCACACTGATCTTCTTGCTCCCCCCCCCGCCCCCCCGAGGGAAATGATCCACTTGGCTTTGAAGCTGTGATGAGAGGCTGAATGAAAGCAAATGAGGGCCTGTCAGGGAAGACAGGAGAAATTCATAAGCTCCCAGTGTCTCAGTGGGTCCCGCTGGGGAAGGGGTCCTGTGGCCTTTGAGTTTGGTGTGTGGAAGCGAGAGGCGAGTGCCCACCCAATGCGACAAGGTGAAACGACTTGATTAAAAGACACTGGCATCTTCTCCCTCCGTCTCTTTGTTTCACTCTCTTGTTCTCCCTCCCTTGCTCCGTTTCTCCTCAGAGAGCATAGGGATCGTACAGCTGTCAGCCTTATACACACACACACACACAAACACACACACACACAGAGCCCCGTGGCCATACCACCTGTGAGCGGTGACACCTCGACCTCCGAGGACGAGAGATGATGTCCGTCCCTGCGGTTGGATGACAGCTCACCCGGGATGGGAACGCAAACAGCAACATGGCACCGAGCGGCGCGCCCCGCCGGGCTTCCCCCTGCCAGGCCAATTACGCACACTGACAGCTTCCCACCGCAGTCATGCACCGGGGCGCAGCCACACTCTCACGGTAGAGTCATACACTACCTGTCAAAAGTTTGGACACACCGCATTTTCCTTTATTTCTACTATTTCACACATTTTAGAATAATAGTAAATACACCAAAACTATGAAATAACACAAATGGAATTATGTAGTGACCAAATAAAGTGTTAAACAAATCAAATCTTATATTTTAGGTTCTTTAAAGTAGCCGCCCTTTGCCTTGATGGAAAGGCAAAGGCTTTGGAAAGAAATTCATACACAGGCATCAACGTCACTACTTATATTTGTCTAAGAAACAAATTTCAAGCATTTAAGCATAAGCCTTTAGATCAAAAATGGCTTCCTAATGAAAAACATAGTACATTCAGGTGTGTCCAAACTTTTGACTGGTAGTGTATGTGTCAGCTGGCCAGAGTGTGACGATAACAGACTGCCTAGGTGATGGCATATGATTGCCTGGTTGAATCCTTTAATAACAATGCTACTTTAATAAGTATATGGGCAGTCTTGTGCTGGAAACAGGAACAGCGGGACTGCATGGTTGTTTAGCGATAGATATTACAAATAACTACAGACAACACTTCAGACTTATTTTTTTGGAGATGCTGTGTGTTGAGAGAACACTAAGCCCCAGCTCTTTATCTGTGTTTTTCTGCCTTGGACATTGTTGATCTGGGAAAGTTTTGTTCTGCTACTAATGGAGGTCAGTGTGTTTTTGTGTGGGTGGCTGAGAGAAAGGCAGAGGAGTACCATACATTAAGCGGGGGGGGGAGTCAGTTACAGAGGTGTGTGTGTGGGGTCTTATCGTGCCCTATCGCAGCGGCTGCAGTGTAAACCCCAGTGTTAGCGCTGCAGGTGTTCCGCCGGAGCAGCGGCGGCACCCATGGGAACGGCCTCCCCCGGCAGTTTCCCAGTGGGAGGAGAGGAATGCTGTGGGGCTTACTGTGGGACCGCTGAAGGGGGATACGTCCATTTGCGGGGCGTCTTCGCTGTGTGAAATGAATTCACAAAAGCATTATTGCCACGCTGCCATATCTATCGCTCTTTATCTGTGTCTCCTGGCTGTTGCTCTTGGCTGCTTCCCCAGACATTCAGCGCCCTCGTGTTCGTTAAGGTGTGTTTGTTAGTTTCTCCTTTCCAGCTCTCTCTCTCTCTCTCCAGGCCGCTCCTGTCACCCTCCAAGTCAGCTGTGCCAGTCCTCCATCATTTCCATCAGTTGTATTCCTGCTGTACACCTATGCGTCTCATCACCCACTGGGAAGAACCCCCCCCCCCTCCTCCCCCCACCCCGTCCCAGTCAGCCCCAGCCTCAGAGTCAGGCCCCCCCATCGAGGTATGCACTCAGCCTTGTCATAGCTCTAGGCAGTGCATGTTCTTGTTGTGGGTTGAGCAATTGCATTAGTCATTTCACATTCCAAATTCCTACCCCATGCCGTATTCCCAACTCTCTCTCTCTCTCTCTCTCTCTCTCTCTCTCTCTCTCTCTCTCTCTCTCTCTCTCTCTCTCCCCTGTTTTCCCGCACCGAATCCATTTCTCTCTTCATCCCCTTCATCACTTCATTTTTCCCTTCGTGCTAAGTTAGGCGCGTGGGGATTAGGACCCAGCGTTGATGCTATCGCGAAGCACCCTCTCTTCATATAGGCGGAAGTGTTGCAGGGTGTAGGGCTCGATGTTTGACCCAGGGGCTCACGGGTGTTCCGGTTTCGGGAGCGGGACTGCGCTGTGTGTCCTTGAGCAACGCACCCACCCGGCCTTCTACGCTTCAGTTAACATCCACCGTTCTCGCACAAATGAGTGATGTATAAACCTGAAAGCTATGTAAGTTGCTATGGATAATATCTTTTTGCTAAGCAACGCAAATGTAATACATATATCGAGACGTCCCAGCCACAGTGGGCCTATTCATCTTCATCTATCAGAGCGTGGTGCAGCACCGCAGCCCGGCCCGGCATACTCACCTGTACCTGAACCTGGCCAACACACACACACACACACACACACACACACACAAGAGATAGTGTTACCTGCCGGCGTCACCCTACATTATCTATGTCATTCATGCCTCCACTGTGTGTCTCAGGGTGACAGCGAGGCGTTTGAGCGACTGTGTAGCCCAACGCCCGCACAGGAACACTGACTACAAACACACACTCGCATATCACTCCCATTGAAGTGACCACAGGTGTGCGCGAGGCAAGTATGCACACACACACATATGCAAAAACTTTTTTCTCTGAACCCTCACCTGTCTCCTGACTGACTCAAACACACACTCAGACACAAATATACACACACAGGCTTGCATATTGCACCCCCGCCCCCCCTCTCTCTGGACACCCCTCCACCCCCACCCCCCCCCCCCATCTAAGCAGCCACCCTGGGGGCTTGTGCGTGCGAATCCGGCTGTGGACTCAGCAGCCCCCATCGCTGCCCCCCCCTCCACTCCACTAGTGAGGGAAATGAAGGCTTTAGGAGTTCATTATAAAACAACAACAGCAGCAGCAGGGGATCGGCCTCCTGGGGCTGCCAGCTATCCCTTCTCATCCCTCCATCTTCATCTTTTTCCTTTATGTCTCTCAATATCTCAGTGACACTCTCTCTCTCTCTCTGTCTCATTCCTCGTCTCTATCGCTCTCTCCCAGTCAGTTTGCCCTGTCGAAACAGGATTTGTCTTTTGGGTTTTTTTTAAATATAGCATTCATGTTTAATAAAGTTAAATATTGATCCACAATGTGCCGGAGTCAGTCGTCTCACCGCATCGACCTGTTTGACCTCAGTCATCAGAAGGCTGAATTTATGATGAAGACATTTCTCATTCACGCAGGTAACATAATGTTGTTGTTGGAAGACAAACACGGATCTGAAAAAAAAAAAAAGAAGCTTTTCAGGAGCAAAGAAAATAACTGATGGCCATTTCAGGAATTATGCAATGGTATTTCAAAATGTTTCAAGGGCCCAAGGGTTATGAAACACACTCTATACATAATTGACCATGTAAACTTTCAAGAAAGAATAGGACAACCACCAAAATTGCAGATGTATGGTTTTTCTGCAGTAACAGTGATAATCTCTCCTACACAAATATGAGCTTTTTTCCCTGACTTACCGCCTGTGGTATGACTGAAATTAGTGATTGACATACAAGAGGCCCAGTCTTACACCTGCTTTGAAGTGTGATGGTCTTGGAGGCACAACTGTTTTTTTTTTTTGGCCTTAATATTCCTAAAAGTCACAGTAAACCCCCCAAAAAAACATCGGTTTGGAACATTGGTCACTCCTAAGAGGTACAGCATGTTCATCACACTTGCTGAGAGATAATTTGCCTCAAATGAAAGATAAGCTCCAACAATACCGTAATGGAGATGTATAAGGCCCCACAAACTTGTAACCAAACTAGTAATTTCTAAATTTTCTTACAATTCACTGCAATACCAGGTCAAAGATCCCGGGCGTATGATGTTCTAATAAGGAACAATAATGTGTAATCATAGTAATTAGAGAGCAACATCAAAAGCACCAGAACACACGCTATAAATACCTCGCACAATAGCTCTCTGTGTGCTGTAGTCTCACTGATGTCTCCCAAATGAGTGGAGAGTTATGATTCACAGATAATAGCGTGTAAACTGCTCTCCACGTCACAATGTTATACCTTCCCCAGCGGTTAATTGGGGTCAAACGCTCTATATACGTTTGTGGACGGCATTCCTCTGAATCATCATCTTTGTCATCACCGCCATTATCATTGTCATCGTGGTTGGTGTGCTGGCCAGAGGCAGAACACCTGTAAGCATGCACACACACACATAACACACACACACCCTTTTACTGGGCGGTTGAGGGTGATGCAGCGAGACCACAGTCCTTTCAGATGAAAAGGAGGGCAGGGCAGTATCATCAGGAAGTGGTTTAGCTCGATAGATGCAGACAGCAGAGTTTCAGGCAGGTGTAGTGCCGCTGCTTCCCTGTTGCGTGTGGAGTGTGAGCGTGTGTGTGTGTGTGTGTGTGTGAGAGAGGGAGAGAGAGAGAGAGAGAGAGAGAGAGAGAGAGAGAGAGAGAGAGAGAAGAAAGAGAAACACCGTTCAGGGTGACAGGCTGAAAAACAGCCTGCAGCAACCCAACAAGACACGACAGACACAAATCTCTTACAAATGTATGTCCATTTATTAATCTTATTTGTTGTTTTTTTTTAAATAAGAATGTAATGCAACAAGATTAAAAAAAATAGTTTTGAAATATGGAGATATATTACCGAATTCAAAAGAATTGTACAAAAAATCTAACATATGATCTTAACTTTGTGATAGATTCAAAGGAAAGTACAGGTATCTGCAGAGAAAAGAACTCTGCAAAAGATCATAAATCTTAATGATAATTGCCAAAAGATGATGTGAGGTAGAAAATTATGATTCCACATTGTCATATGCCTGGAGCCCTGACATGAGTTATATTCATATCATACATACAGTTCAGAATCACTCCAAAGCATAAACTGGCCAATAAAAGAAACCCCTCGGGGCCAACATGCACCTCTGACCTGCACTCATGGCCAGATGAAGAAGTAAACACGGCTATTTTCTTTGATTGGCAATTGGGAAAATAAGGAGCATGATTGGCCCATTTGGCAAAGGCATTTTAGAACAAAGATGTGCCTAAATTAGACTCTTAAGACCAAATGGTTTGGTCAGGCCATTTTAGACTTGAAAGCATAGCATAGTGCATGCAGACATACGCCTCTATAAATCAGAAATAGAACAGGAGGGTTTGTTCTTTCGTTCAGACATAAAAGTTTTTCCAGTCTTTTTTTTTTTTCAGTCTTTTTCAAAGAGTGTTCGGTGTTTCCCTCACTATTTGTACATTCCCCTTTGTATTTCCCTTTGCTCTGTTGAGAACACATTAGGCTACATGTAGAGATTTCCATAGACATTTCCATAAGAGCAACTGAAACCCAGCTTGTTTCTTTACACAATAACCTTGTAAATGCATGTAGTTAAAATGTATATTAGTGGCATCAACAGTCAACTCTCAAGGCTTCCAGTGATTCTATTTAGACATTTCAAACATATGTTTTGGAAAATATTGTTAAGCATTGACCTAAAAGTTTTTTCTAAGTTCTATGTTTAATTATATACTTTTTTTTTCTTTTCTTTTTTTTTTTTACCATACATAGCATGACCGACATAAGTGCTTTTTATACAAATAAATGGACCCTTACAACTTCTCCACAGCAAAAAAACACAGCAGACAGAAAGACAGACAGGTTGATGCACCAGATTCCTTTTAAGGCCCTTTTTTAACCTTACTGGCAACACTCTTGATTACAAGAACGTAAAAGTACAAAGCAGCAGTTCGACAGACATAATGAATGATACAATAAATAGTCAAGTGGAAAGGACCAATGCAATTACAATACAACAATGTCACTGTCAGAGCTCCCCTGCAGACGGGGTTGACATCGAAATGCTGGTGACATCCAGTCCAGTCCAGTCCAGTACCTGTTTTAAGAGCTCATCGCAGAGGGAAGCCGCTTCCCTCCTTCCCACAAGTGTGGGATTTCAGTGCATCCAGCAAGAGAAAAGCAGAGTGGTTTGAAAACATCCTCATCTAAGCTGCTATATCAAATTGGTGACGATTAGCAAATAACCAGCAATAATATAATATTCCAATTCTATGTGCTTCCCGAAATAACATGCAACTCGGAATGGACATCTGTCAAGACATGCTCAGATGTGAAATCTCTCAATGTAATGTCTATAAGAGATTACAGTTCAGCCATGTCGGCATGTCAGGGGGCCGAAAACACAGATGATCAAATTCCACCTCGAATCTCTTTCTCTCTCACATTATCCACTGACTCAATGATTCTTTCTTTTTCTAATAACTCTTGCAAGTCCTCACATTCCTCCCTATACATTGTTTTTTCTTCCACCTCATCATTCGGGTTTGCTCGGTTCTCTTCCCCTGCTTATGCTTTTTTGCAGGTGTACACCTCCTCCTCCCTGACACAGGTCTGACACTCCACATGGCAGCACCAGCGCACCTGGCAGTGGCAGGACAGGCTGGTGAGGCGCATGGCCGTGTTGTAGCCGCGCCCGCAGCACAGACTCTGGCAGCTGGTGTCCTTGGCGCACGAGCGGCCGCCGGTGCCCGGGGAGTAGCGGGACGGCCTGCAGAAGCTGGGGGAGTCCTCCAGGAAGACCAGGTCAGTGGTGCGGAGGCTCTGGCCGTGGCGACGGGGCCCCGCCAGCTCCGTCTCCCCGGTGGCCGCGTTGGTGACGCTCAGCACCCGCACCGCGGTGTCGTACCGGAACTTGAGCAGCCGCCCCGTGTCGTGGAAGGGAGACAGCTGCTTCCAGCAAGTCCGTACGGCACACGAGCCGGAGACGCCGTGACACTTGCAGGTCGTCTTCAGCCCGCTCTTCACCGCCTGAGAGGGGAGAAGAAGACATGGGAGGGGGGGGGGGAAAGGGAGAGATGTCAGTTACCTCCGTCTGATTCATTACCTGGCCTCTTATCTCGGGGGCCTATCTAGACAGAGTGAAGCGGTTTCCTGCAGGGTGGGGCGGTGGGTCTCCTGGGTAGGGGGCTAGGGGTGGATGGTCTGCAGTTAGTGAGCCTTTAGCCCAGCTCAGTCCAAATGTTTGACATAATGGATTGGGGGGGAGGGGGGCTGTTCAGCACGCCGTATTTCATTTACCTTACATCGCTCACTTGGACAGCGCCTGCGGATTCATTTTTTTCTCAATGTGTTGAAACTGGCTCTGTCTGCCTCTCTCCTGTCTCTCTTTTCTAAAGCCTGAGGCATGGGTGACAAACAGCGCAGACAGTGGAATCTCTCCACCCTGTTCTTTGTGCATGCCTGCTCATGGAAAACATTGATAAGAATTTCAGAACGAGAAGTGCCAAAAAAAATGTGGCAATGGTTAGTGATGGTGCCCCTGCTTCAGGTTAATAGTTCACTGAGCTTGATGGTCAGTGATGAGAGCCCAATCACTCAGCCTGAGAGCCTCTGCCTTGGCGGGGGCCAGAGACAGGTCAGATGGCATGGGGGGTTATTGTGAGAGAGAGGTGGGGGGGGGGGGGGGGGGGGGGGCCCACCCAGGGGCGACTTCTGGGTTGAAGAGTTCTGCTCAGTTCCTCCCTTTGCAGGTATGAACCCCTCGGGGGGCTTCAGAGTGCCATTACTGCGGGACGGGGGGGGGGGGGGGGGGGGGGACGGCAACCACTTCATGTTTTTGTTAACGCGGCTCCTGGTCTCTTCCTCGGCCGCATCGGTGTAAGGTGAGGAAAACATTTGACTCAATAAAGATAAGATAAGATAGATGCCGTTAGTTCTTCCTGTTTGGGTTTTTTTTTTTTTTTTCTCTTTCTTTCTCCTCCCGGTCTCTGCAGGCTCTGGCCTACCTTAGGTGTGAGCTACAGGGGCACACGGAGCCCCGGGGCCTGCTATTTCGGAGCGACACAGTGGTGGTTATGAACATTAGGTGGATTTATGAAGAGCACGGTGATCCAGTAAGTGGAAAAAATGCTCGCTCGTATATTAAAAGAGGCCACGGTTATAATCGTTCCCTCCGACGTGAGACCTTTAATTTTCTGCAGGCCCGCACAGCAAGCTTTATCATGCCTGAGAACACCTGGCTCCAGCGCCCCCACAGCCGTCTCGTCTCCCTGCTACACACCGCCTCACCCATCGCCTCTGTATCCACCGAGGCAGCGAGGGGGCGTCGAGCCGGTTGGCACTGTGTAAAGTATGCAGGTGAGGATTACTACCCTGTGCCCTCTCATGGCGCAGGAGTGTGTCAGAGGTATAATTGTCGTGTAAAATTGCAGCCCGACTAATTGAGCTAAGTGGGGCTCAGGCGGAGGCGATGGTTTTGATGCCTTGGGCTTGGGAGGCGACTTCATCGTACACGCTTCTTCATATAACAGGGACACGGGGGCCCGGGACTCAGCGGCCGCTCGAGCTCACCTTGACGTAATGTTTCCACTCTACACCCTTGCGTTTGTGTTTGTCCACACTCACCCGGATTCCGACGTTGATGTTGTGGGTGTCGATCTGAGCCCTCAGGTCCTTGCTGACCCTCTTTTGGCCTAGGAACTTCTTGAGGAACTTGGTGCTGTATTTCAGGTTGTCGCCGCAGACCCCCCACTGCCACGCTTCCCGATGCTGAAGGCCGGGGGAGTCGTCGCACGTGCACCTCTCCATCCGGCCTGAGCTGCATGCTTTGGCTAGTGCATGGGACAGTGCGGCCGAGGACACTGCCAGTAGAAAGGCGGTCTCCTTAAACCCTGTGATAGATAGATATGTAACACTTTATAGGTGGTAGATTTATTTTGTTTTAAAAAAAAAAAAAACAGGCAGAAATCCATTTTAATCTGGGGAGAGTTTAATTTACAATACTCTGAATGCAATTCTGTAGCATTAAAAAACAAAAGTTGTGTCCTCAAAGGATTGATTCATAGTTTACTATTACCAAATTACTATTACCATGTCTTTTGTGCCATTGAGTAGGCCTTCAAACTATAAAGTTTACTGAGGGCTCACTACGCTGTCATGATTTACTACAGCTTCAACATTATTCTGCAAGTTTAGTTGTGTCATGATTCCTCCTCTGACCTTTCCTTTTGGTTACGCACTGTTATTTGCTTAGCCCAGAGCCGTCACCAGGGTATATTTTGATCCAATTAATTATTATTTTGACTAGGAAGGATTTTCCCAGATGAAAGTGGGTAATCACGCCACCCTTTTCCTCTGGGAATGGGCGCTTTCCCGAGATAAAAATAACCACGGGGCTTGTGCGCTCTCCACCGCACCGGATTCCTTGGCTCTGTAGTCCCTCATTACCTCCATGCTGACCTGTTCATGTTCTCCCCCCACACTGATATCCATATGCATAAGGACTTGAAGATTGTAAAGCATGTTCTCCCCTGCAGGGACTTGAGCTATGCAATATAGTGATTTAGTATAGCGTTATCTTTTTTTTTTCCAGTGTAGGCTAATCAATGGTTGTATAAAAAAATATTCAAGTAGAAGTAGTCAACTTAAATGAAACTGTTCTCAAGTGTTCTCAAGTCAAGGGTTGAGGTGGGTGAGGGAGAAATTACTTGAGCAGCATAAAATAGAAGAGAAAGCCTCTAATAGTAACCTACTCTGGATCTAATGAGGCTTCGTCCTCACAAATCATTTGGTCATTTTCAATGAGGGCGGTGACTTCACCTGCATGATCAACATTATAAGAGTTATTAGTTGCTAGAAGTAGGTCTAAAGGCCAGAATGACACTTTGACTGTAAATAGGCTGCACCGCTGTAGCCTACTCACTACTATTATGAGTAAAAATAAAGGATAGGCAGGTAAAGCAAGTCCGAGAGTTAACGTTTGGGAAGTTACTCAAATTAAAGTAGATATTTGCAAGTCCCCCAAAAGTAGCAGAGCCAGTAACTCAACAGTCTATTCAAGAACTAAAGTAGTTGAAGCCAGTTGAAGCCAATGGCTATGCTGTAGGGTAAATAAACGCGATGTAGTGGTAAATAAAAAGGTGGGTAAACTATGACCTCCAGGTTGTGATTATCATTAGCCAAACAACCACCAATATAAAATTTTTTTTTTACATTTTTAAAAAAGCAAGAATTTAGTTGCATTTTTTTCTTAAAATACCTTCATACAATATCTTCATATATTTTTTTTTTTATCCATTTGATACTACTTACTATGATGTATCCTATGAATTTCCATCATAAAGATATATGTCAGGGTAAACTAACTTTAGATGTGTTTACCCTCCATTACATCCCTGTCTGAGACCAAGTCGACTTCTGGCCTAAGAGCCACGCTATTGATATAAAAAAATCATGGTCTGTTTACAGTCTATTTCTCCAGTCTTGGCCCCTAGCTTCTGTAACTGCTCAAATGGAAATAACTTACAATAATAATAATATAGTTTATTGACCCCCATAGGCAAGTTCTCTTTTCGCTCTCACTGTCTTTTGCTATAGACAAATAATTACTTGGTCTTAACCAAGATACACTGATGCTGCCATCAACTCAAGTCTGTAAGGAAGTTAAAGTCTGGAGAAGGGGAAGTTTGATTAGGTTCTATTCAGTCGTGCAGATTTTATATGCCAGTTGAAATTAGTTTTGAACGTTATTATAGCCTTATAATAGACATTTATAGCCTAAGGATAGTCTCTAGCAGGTAGAGAGACCGTCCCGTAACTGGAAGGTCTCAGGTTCGATCCCAGTAGCAGCATGTATCCTGCCGAAGTGCCCTTGAGCAAGAACCCCTTCCTGCTCACTCACTGTAAGTTGCTCGAGAGTGTCAGCTAAATGATTGTGTTGAAGTTAAGATGTAAGAATAGATGTATATATGCCGACACACAGCCTACCTCTTTTCAGAAGGCTTCCCCTGCCGTCCAGACTGCAGTTCCAGCGCTCGTTCCTAAACTGATACCGACACTCCAGGAGGCTGAGGCGCACCGACTCCCGCAGCGTCTCGGCCAAGCCAGGCTCCCTGCGGCACAGCCTCTTCTGCCGCCTGGTCAGAGTCATCTGCTCGCACTGCTTCAGGTGGGCCTTGCCTGTCGGAGGCTCATTGGAGAACGGACCTGGTAAAAACACCAAGGGTTCCCGACCTGTCAGCCTGGGAATGGAAAGAAGAAACACATTAAATATAATTTGTCAGCTAGATCGGTTGGCTTTTGGAGAACTACCATGCTTTCTAAAGTCGAAATATAAATTCAACTGTAGGTCTAGCCTGTGTGTCCAAAAATATTTATCAATAATAAAATTACTTTAAAATTAATAATGAAAAGATACGACCATGGCTAATCTATGTAATCTATGGTCACATGTTTTACGCACAGTCTTGCCAACTGAAAATAATTATCTGACTGCACCAGAAAATACAGACATTTTCCATTAAGATCAAATAACTTCCTTCTCAAAAAGGCTTATAGCCATTGTTGTCATGAACGCTGCTCACTGCGTGCAAAATGAAGATAACCCGATATGCAGATTGGAAATGCTCTGCTTTATTAAGCATACAAACAAGGGAAACAGCGACTCGCAATTCAAGGTAATTTCAATTAATTCATAAAGGCCAACACAAAAAGGAGAATTAAACGAATCAAAATAGCCAAACCATTAAAAGGCATAAATATTTATATATAGGAAGAACGTGGCTCAACACTGTGTGCGTAATTACGCGTGCGTAATTTGGCTAAGGGGTGGATTATTTTTACGGTTCAAGCATTTCCACCTCTATTCTGTGCATTGAAACAAGTAGTGCAATCAATTAATATGAGAAGCAGAAATAAAAAAGAAATTGTCTGACCCGAAATAAGCTGCAGTGTGCGAGAGGAGGATGCAGAGTGCAATGAGTCGCAATAGGCAGGCGGTCCTTGGGAGCCTGGAGCGCATGGTGCCGGGTTGGCGCTGCTCTTCATCTCGCTGATTCTGCAACGGAGAAAGTCTGTGCCGTCTGGTCGGCGCACCTCTTTAAGGGGTCCCACACAGACTTTCAATCCACTGCGCCAGGCCCAGTGGTCCGCTGGGAGGCAGGGCCCTTTGGGGGGGACGCATCATCTTGCCGCACCCTCATTGGATTCGCTCAAGATTGTTACTGTATGTCTCCTCCCACTGTAACGCCACCCAAGTGGATGGAAATGACCTGGTTTACCTGCTGCTGCAGAATACAGCTGGTCACCTGCGACCAGGACGTTCAGGTGTCCAGCAATCCAAACGCTGGAATCAAAACCTCAAAATGAACATACTCTTTATAGACAGAGACAGGCAGGCGTGATGAGGCAGCGAGACACCTGGCAGTTTAAAAGTTTAAATAACTTCCTGCACTATGTTAACTTTGATGATTCACATCAACGCTATAATTCACATCAACTCCAAACACTTTAACTACTCATAAAAGGCCAATTGGATATTCAGCTGCATTTTAAATGCAGCATGATGGTCTTTTAGTTAGAGAGACTGTCCCTCAGCCAGTTCAAGCCGCCTGGCAGCTAGCATCCCCCCTGCTGAAGTGTCCTTGAGCAAGACAATGAATCCCCATATCTGACCCTGGAGAAGGGAAACCAACAAGAGAATTCCCCTATGGCGATCAATAAAGCATCATATTAATATTGTTAGCATTCGAGAGCATAAAACCCTCCAGTCTGGCAAACAATCACATTTTAGCAGAGTAACTGTTTCAATGCTGCAGTTTGCTGCCTTCACCTCACCTTAAAGCAGAGTTGAGACTCAAGACAGACTAAGGATGAGAGGTAAATGGTCCATGAATCTCAAATTGAAGAAGGCGGGTATATACCGGGAATATCCATATCACAGGCCCTAGTCTGTTCTTCCCAGCACAACTGGCTCCAGGAGAGAAAGGCCAACCTTGCATAGAGCCCCATCTAGTGGATTCAAAATAGAAATTCAATCAATTCATAGAACATGTGATGAGATTTTATAGGTAATCTTGCTAAAGGCTGACCAAAGTCAGTAAGCCAAAACTGAGGAGATGGAAAAGAAAAAAGACACTATAGCATATAGTCCTCACTTCAAGTCAGGTCAAGCCCCAAGTTAAAAGCCATGTCTCTGGTCAAGGTCCCGTCCCATTTACAAGTCAATTTGTGTCATAAGCACAGATGGGCAGTATTTCCAGTATGTGTCTTTAAGAAAGTGTATTTAACTATATTTGTGTGTTTTCTACTTTGTTTTTGTCTATGTTGCAGTTGTCAGAAACATTTAATTTCTAACACAATAATTCTGAGGACAGCATTTTTGTATTTTAAAAATACGTAAACACTTAATTTAAAAGATGAGGTTTTTTTTTTATAAGAAAAGATAGTATTTAGAAAACATATTTGCCAGTGTGGCCTATAGCTACTTGAATGGTTCAGTGCTACAATGAAACGCTGGTAGAATGCTGTGTGTAAAACAAACAACTGGTTGCACAGGTAGGACTACATTATTAGGCCTACGCTCAGACCAGTATAGAATACACTCATCAGACTTGAAGGGTGGATGGTACAGGGTGTCTTGTTTCAGGGATGTGATCTTATTCATACTGTACAGCCAATCCCAAGAGGCACATGTCTGGAATTAAAACCTCAAAAATGAGCATAGACAGATGGGCCTAATTGGGCAGTTTAAATAACTTTTTTCATTTGTCAATCAGGTTTTTAAGTTGGGACAATGGATAGCTGTGGTTTTGTTTGTTCATAGATGATTGGAAAAGACTGTTTCAAGGAGTTGCTTTCACTATTTTGAAATAACGACGATGTAGCCATAAGCTGGTTTAATTAGGCTAAATACATTTCGTCTTGCCACTAGCATTTTGCTTTATTTTATTGCTTATTTTGATACCTTTGTTTTACCTTAGTGGAAAGAATATTTGCAATGTGTAACAACATAACTTTTGCTGTATTTTAACCATCTTATTTTTGTGTAAAGCACTTTGAACTGCTTTTGTATGAGATGATGCTATACAAATAAATTTGAATTGAATTGAATTGAATTGAGTACCAAGCAATTTAGTTAAAGCACCATTCAGTAATTGCATGGCACCCACTACTGAAGCACTGGGCCCACCACTGACCTTGTTGACAGATTGGACTTTCAAAAATATTTCTAGATGCATGTCACTCATCACTTGGTAATAAGAATTTCCCTATAGGAATCATATTAATAAAGGAACTGAAGGACTACATGGTCCTTATGAGACCCAAGTAAAGTTATTGTATAATTAAAAAAAATAAGTGTCGATGTAACACAAAGACTGTCTTAATTCCTGGAAACTTGACACGTTTGAAGATGCAAGGTTTTCACCTGACAGCTGCGATTCACTGATTGGCCAGGCGTCCAGGTGTAACTTCCGGTTGGAAACTCGGAAGTTTTTCAGGTTACGAGGAGAATCGCAAGACCTGCCAACATGACAGGCAGGTACAGTCTGGATAGCTATTGGCTCGCTGTACTGGGAGGCGGGACAATATGATTTCGTAGAACAAGGTGATTGGTGAAGACTTTGGATGCGCAACGTCCATGACGCGGCCTTTTAGACGCTTGTGAAAACGCCATTTTGTTGTTGAATAGGAGCGTAGACGAAAGATCGAGAAACATTAAGGTAAAATATTATTTATGAATACTTGTTGTAACATCGGTATGATTTTCGTTAATGTAAAGGGTACGGCCTCATGTGTCCGTTAATGTCTTCAGTGCTACCATTTGAGATAAATTCTGTAAGCCTGAAGCCGGACACAACGCTGCTCTCTAACTTACCATCAGAACAGCTAACGTCAGTTAGCTATTTCCCTAGCAGGTTAACGTTGGGACGATATAGTTCAGGGAGTCAGACATTTGCTTGCTGAACACAGATTCCCTTCTAAATGTCAATCATTGCCTTCTCTATCAAATAACTACGAGGTGATTTCTGTTTGCCGATAGAGATGTGCAACATTGCGTTAGTTCAATTTAGCTAATCTAACTAGCTATGTTCCTACTCTCAGTGATGATGGCTAAAGCATAGCTAACGTTAACGTTACATGCTTGTTGTAATAACGTAAGCCCCCCCCCCATTCTGACTGTCGTTAGCTCACTGAAGTGTTCGGTTAATCAGCGGTTAGCTACTTACAGGCTGACGTTACACCATATGTTCTGTTGATGTTAGTCAAAGTTCATGCATAGTAATGCAGCCAACTCAGTGTTAACTGAGTTAGCTTGTGGTTGTATTTCATCATGGGCGATTGAGTAGAGTGAACTGAACCGGGCCCAGTCAAGTCATTCTTAAAGGCAGGATAACCAACCTTTCTCGTTCGTCGCTAATACCTATAATGTTTTTGATTGTTATTGATACTAAAAGCAACCGCCTGTTAAGTGGTAAGTTAATTAGCTTCTCAGACGTCAAACCAAAGATAACCGACGTTAGGTATCTGTCTGATAGCCAATTAGGTAACGTAAACATTACATTCACTTTTCCCAAGTTCTGTCTTTGTAATCTCCAGCAGTTGGGACAGAATCATCTAGTCAATCCACACTTAACCATCAATGAAATTATACTCTCCCATACTTCCAATACTAAGTTGCCTCCTCTTGTGTCTTGCTTCAATACCTAACATTCCTGTTTACACAAAGGAGCACTTCCTCTTTCATTTGAGAAAGAGGATGCATTATCCTAATGAGCTATCAGGCCAGGAGAATCAAGTATATTCATTAGTGTCTGACCACTACAACAGGTTAGTTGTAATCTTAATGCTGATAATTGGGGCCCATTGATGAACATCATTCTGTTTACCATTACTTTTTATGTTTGGATACTTGACATGGTTCTACAACTGTCCTCAAATCATCACACTACGCACACCGTTGAAATGTTTTGTTGGAAATTAGAATGATAGCAGCACAATTACTTGTGGATTAACTTGACAGGTTTTTTTTATGTCTTCTCTGTTGAATTAGGCTATGGCTTCTTTGTTGGTCCTTCTGTTTTCAAGTGGACTGATAGAATAATTATTTCCGCGGCTGTCTCTCTTGGTTAATTCAGATGTTCAGCTCTGCTTACAGGTGTTGTGTTACCTGTTCCTTCTTCAGGCTCCAGCAATCTCATTCCTCTTTCCTAGCAAGCGCTGGCCTGTATTCTCCTGTCACTGACCTCTTTGTGTGCTTTTCCATGAGCTGCAGGGCAATGTCAGGCCCTCTCATTGTTTTGTCTTAGGCTCGCAGGTACAAAACACCTCAGGGTGCTCATTGCCTGACCCGTAACATCTTGTCCATTGTTAATGGATGAGCCAAGCCCTTTTCACTGTTCCATTGTATTTGACAATTGCGTCAGCAGCTGCTGCATAATTGGCTGTGTTTTGTAACAGAATTGCAGCTTAGTCATGTGCAGTCTTTGGTGATGATGTCTTGAAATGGCAAAGGAGCCTACAGCTTTGTTTAATCTTGCACTTGTTTTAGTGTGTGGATGGGTTTGTGAAATGTTACTTGCTGGTATTGGTTATGCCACTGGTTGTCTTCTGTTTAGAGTTACTGATGGCATCACAACCAGTCTGCTTGTATTTCCTGGCCTGCTGGCATGGTATGCAGTTGTTGGGCAGTAGGTGTTGAGGAAGAGTCATGGTGTCTGTCAGCTATGTGTGTGCAAATGATCCCACCTCTGCATGATACCGTCATGATGTCATGAGTGCAAAGCTATTAAGTTATTTTGTAGCAAAACACCTGAAATGTGCCTGCATGTTGGAATTTACATTAACATAAAATTCACACAACCAGCCCTACAGCTTGTGTGGCCAATCAGAAGAGCCGTTTAAAGCAGCTTTTCACTGTTCTTTAATTTTTTCCCTAGCAACCTAAGAACATACAGTTTCATCATATAAGCAATGTAGACGGTATGATGTCATGTCAAGATATTTCCAGCGCAGCTACAATGGAGTTTAATTGCAGGATAATTTTCAGCTATATCCAAAACATCAATGGTAAACATCAGGCTTTGGTGTCAGTCCCTCAGAGTTAAAGAGCAAAGGCTTCTTTGTAGACTTACCATTTTGCGCTGACGTTGATCAATCATACAGGGAGAAATCCATCATACAAGTGGCAGAGATAGCCTACCAATTTCTCCACCGACAGTCGCCTCAATAGACCAGAATGCAATGCAGCCACACTCTCTTGTGCTTACTATCACTATTGCTGTCTTCACCTACATGTTGGCTATAACCCACAGCTGAATGGGACAAGTTCAGGCATGTTCTCTGGGGCTCTTGAAAGGCATTCTGGGAAATGTGTGAAATCACTGTAGTAGAAGTGGACAAGGCAGGTTGAGGGAAAGTGGGTACAACAACAAGGTGATTTACAACACATCATTACAAAATAACTCCTGGAATACATTGATAATATAACAGCATTAGAGTATCTGGGGAATTTTCCTTTAGTAGAACAGGATTCTGGGCATACGCAGTCGTATTTTAATAAAACCTCAACTTTCTAGCCTAGATGCATGCAGTTCTCTCTTGTATGCTCCAGCAAACTCCATTCAAAGATCTGTCAGTTTAACGTTGCCTTGCTTATCAACAATAATATATACCTGGTAAAACATATTTTGAGAGCTTCTATTAATTATTGGGGACTTGCTAAATTCAGCATTAAAATCCCAAGGATGATACACCTGGCGATGATGGATCCTCCCGAATCTGAATCCCATATTAAAAAAAACACGAATAATGTGTTTTAAACAAATAGCTACCTGCTCCTTCTAAATTTGTTAGTATTATTCCGATTTTTTAATAGTGTGCCTATAGTCATGGAGAACATGCGTTCAATTGAAAGAACTTGACTGGCTTTTCTCATTGAAGAGATGGGAACAGGATTTATTTGTGTTCCTCAGTCAGTCTGCTAGAATCTGCTACACACACGCACACACACACACACACACACACACACACACACACACACAGCTGCAATAGAGAAAAAGAAAGAAAGAGAGTTTCTTGTTCCTACGCTTTTTGTTTTTAGATTATTAATTTAGCTTTAGTAGAAATTACTCACTGCCATGTGGCTGGACTTCTATCATAACATTAGTTTAGCCTAACAAAAGCTGGGGATCAGCATGGGTTACACTCTAGGGCAGGGGTAGGCAACCATGACCACGTGCCATGGAGGGCCAAGAGTTTGCAGGTTTTCATTCTAACCAAAGGCTACACCAGTTGATTTCACTGATTAGTACACCTTTAACCAGGAACCAGGAACTAACCAGTGAAATCACCAGGAATAAATAGAACTTCATCCTCCACCATATCTTTTGATTTACTGAGAAAATTGTGGGCTAGATTCAAGTAAAAATCTCACATACTAGACTGTCTTTAAATGAAAATGGGAAATATTCAACACGTCCTATCTGGTGTGCAGTTTTCAGAGATTTGACCATTTTCTCCTGTTGTTTCTACTTCTGCAGATCAGCCAAAATGGGAAATTTTGCAAGCCTGTTTAAAAATCTCTTTGGAAAGAAAGAGATGAGGATCCTGATGGTAGGACTGGACGCTGCTGGAAAGACCACCATCCTGTACAAGCTCAAACTGGGAGAGATCGTTACCACAATCCCTACCATTGGTGAGTCCCCCTCCTGCATCTGTCTATACACCCCCTACATCTCCTCGCTACACAACCAGCTACCAACTACGCAAGGCCTCAAACATCACCCACGTCTCTGATCTTGTTGACCATGTTTTCATGTAGAGGAGTGGAAATGAACCTCATGAAGACAGTCACGTGCTCCCACCCTGTTCCCTCTCCTCCACTCTGGTCTGTAATCACTGCCCACATGCCCAGAGACGCTGCCCTAAGCTGGCCTCAGGGCCTGAAGTAATGAGAGCAGGGCATCGCGGAGGCCACATCAGGCTGCTTTAACATATAACCTAGGCGGTCCGCCTTTTAGAGACATGATGGATTCTTTTAACTGTAGTTGAAATTAAAATCTTTACTCTCGGGAGGAATGCACTTCTTTATACTGAGCTAGTATCTTGCCCTTGGTATGACCATGTTGCACTGTTTTTTTATGTCTCCCTTGATAACTGACAAGTTTTTATCTCTCCATTTCTTGCTGTCTCTCTCTCTTTCCCTCCACAGGTTTTAATGTTGAGACAGTAGAATACAAGAACATCAGTTTTACAGTGTGGGATGTGGGCGGTCAGGACAAAATTAGGCCACTATGGAGGCACTACTTCCAGAACACACAAGGTGAGATATTTCTTTTTTTTTTTTTTCAGATCTCAAAGCCTATTTTACAAGCACTGTGAGTCGAATCTAGATTAAAAAAAATTTCTTATGTGCTTCCTCCATCCACATCTTCCTACTCATCCTTTTCCATTTCTCAGGCCTGATCTTCGTAGTGGACAGTAATGACAGGGAGCGAGTTAATGAGGCGAAGGAGGAGCTGACGCGGATGCTGGCTGAGGATGAGCTGAGAGACGCTGTGCTGCTTGTGTTTGCCAACAAACAGGTGATCTTGCTTCACTGTCCCTGTGTGCCTCATAGAATGATGAGCCTCAAAGTGGAGAACTTGGCACAGATTGATCGGCCATCAATCACAATCGGCAGATAAACGCTCTAAATACGTCACTGGTGAATAGCTGATCACCGTTTTAACTGCTCCATCAAAAAAAATAGTTACAATTGTCACATCAGGGAAGCGGTTGAATGTATGCCGTAAAAACTATGAGCCAATTTGTGGCAGTCAGCAGAACCTTGGTAGCATCGTCTATCTGGCATTGACAGGTCATTTCTTAAGTTGTGTTTTGAATTTCACGGTCTATGGTCATAGATTAGAACCAGTTCAATATGTTGGACACAAGGTAGAGCCTATGCTGCCGCAATGAAAAAGTTTTCATGCACTACCGGTGGCAAAGGGTGACCATGATCCTCAGTCATCAAGCATACACTAACATGTAATTACTATGTTCGGATAAAACCTGTGATTTACTCATGGATAGGACAGCTATGTCATGCAGCCATAAGAACATTCTATTAAACACAGTGCTATATTTGAATTTTACTATTTACGCTTGCTGTGTTCCGTTGTTAGTAGAAAGTCTAGGTAAAATGCATCATTTCAGTCAGCGATCAGATCAGTTATCGACTGATCACACTGTTAAATAATTGACACTCGCTATCGGCCCCAGAAAACCTTGACATGCATTGGCAAGTTAACAGAGTTGTTCCTCTTTAATAAGCAGTATGATGCCTTTCCTCTCCTTCAGGACCTGCCCAATGCCATGAACGCAGCTGAGATCACAGACAAGCTGTGCCTGCACTCCCTGCGCAATCGCAACTGGTACATCCAGGCCACGTGCGCCACTAGTGGAGACGGTCTCTATGAGGGCCTGGACTGGCTTTCCAACCAGCTAAAGAACGCGAAATGATCCGTCATTCCACCATCTCTCTTGTCATCTCTGTCTGTCGTCTACGCAGTGTGACGGGCGACTGCACTGGTCCTAGCCTCCCTCTCTCCTCTCCTTCTCACTCCATCCTCTGAACCATCGGGGCTTTGGCCAGTGCTGCCCTACATCTGTGTATGTGAGTGTGAGTGTGAGTGTTCGGATGGATCCCGATGTGTGTATGTGACTTTGGTGCATGTGTGAGCTGGGAGTGGGAGCAGCCCTGCTGTGCCTTGAACACGGTTAACTCTTACTTGTGGAAATGGCAGCATGGCTAACTCTCAAGCACCTGTACCCCCATCCCTCCCCACCTGCCCCAACCTCAGCGCATCCTAAGGCACTGATTTCCACAAAGCAAAGAAAGACCCAGGATGTCAATCCCCTCATCTGTAAAGAATAAGGTTTGTCGGGTAAAAAAAAAAAAAAAAAAAAAAAGTAAAGATGACCTGATTTTTACATCATCTACTAATGTCAAGGCTTGTTAGGTAATTGTTGAGAGCCCACACCATGCAAGGAGATATATCACAATGTAACCTGTATCAGGTTTGGGAAAATAAAATAAAATACCCTCTATCCTAGATCCCTTTTCGCATTCTTTTGCAAACCATGATCTTAGTTTTGTCCAATTTGAGTTATGGCTGTCGTATTGAACACTAGATACCTTATTGATTCTCTCTAAAACAACCACCATTTAAGCACAAGATTAAGAGGGATGTTGGGACAGTTATATTTTTCAGAATCCCGTGGAGTAGTTGCCACCTCTTTGAATAATTAGTTCAATTCAGTCCCAACTCCGAGAGCCATCACTCTTGTGGCACTGACCTCTTAACAGCTTGATACAGTTATTTTCATGGGGCCTTGTGAATTTGCATGCAATGGTTTGAAAGATCCATCCTCACTGGGCATGGAAAAGGCAATAAATGTTGTGCGAGTGTATGTATGTATGTATGTTTATATATTTGTGTGTGGGTATGCATGGTGGGTGGGGTGGAAGTGGTGTGTTGTGAGTGTAGCTACTGCTCTGTTGGTGGATGTGTGTATCCTCGGGGTGTCGAGTGGGTTTGGTGATTTCAACTGCATTCCAGTCCATTGGAACGGCGAGGCCTTTTGAGAGTTGCTCCCACTCTGGCTCTCTATTTAGTTTTATTTTCTCTTGTCTTTTTTATTTTTATTCAGTTTTGATTTTCAGTTATTTTTGATGCACAGATGACCTGGTTCACCGGGTTCAGCATGAGTTGATGAGCCAGGCATGCAGTCTTTCAATAAAATGCTCTAGGGACCATTTGGTTTGATCCAGAAAGGGCTGGTTGTGTTTGGCTCAGCTTTGGACTCTCCTACAGAGCATGAGGTTCCTCCTGCATTTTCCAGGTGCACTCACCAAGACGCACACGCTCTTAACCAATTTGTCAGTGCTGTGTTACATAGTTGTCATTGAATTGGAGATGTTGAGCTTTCTTCAGCCTTCAGTATAAAATCAGCATTAGTGCTGGGCTTTATGGTTTGTTTGCCCTACATGTAGTCGGGGCTGCTTCCCCTGGTATCATTTACATCTTGCCCCTCTGATGCCATTTGCACAACCTGATCAGCTTGCACAATACAGTACTGTTTTAAGACATCAATGGTTTACCCACCAACCTCTCATAAAGCAATGAACTTGACAACGCAGCCCAAACATCATTGCCATAGAACTACACCAGCAGACAGTTAAAATGTGCAAGTAAGGATGAGGCGCCCTCATAGCTGATCCAGTATCTGAAAGAGAATGGTTTTCCTTGCATCCATTTATCCCAAAGGCTCCTGCGAATGTTGAGAAACCAATCTTAGACTGTACTCACCCCCTACTGAGCGAAGATGACTCTAAGGTCATGATCCCCACACTGACCTCTCAAGGGAAGGACTGTTCCTTTTCCCTGCGTTTTCTACAACTGGACAGTTAGCAGTGTTTTTATTTTTCTTCTTCAGATACTCCAGACTTGGCAAGTTTGAGTAATTGAATAACTAATCTTTTGGGCTTTCGTTGTCCTGAGTGTAGAGGTAGTGCTAAAAATCCATTGAGTCAAATGATGAGTGACATAATCTATGGTATATGGCAAGAAAATAAAGTGTATATGAACTTCTGTATGAAAATGTATTTTAACTTGACAATGTCATTTAGCTACCCTTGTTCAGATGTGAAGCTTTAATTTTCAAGATCGTTTCTGTACAAATGACAGGGTGTGTGCATATGTATTTCTTTTTCTGAATTTTCTTTTGTTTTTAGCTTCTTTTTTTTTAAACTCATCTTGTAACATCTGATAAATGCACTATAATAAAGAGATCTCTATTACAAGTCTGCTTGCCTGGCCTCATTTCAGTAACTGTAAAAGATAACTGAGTTCTGAGTCACAATTATATGAGAAATGAATTCCTCACCATAATCCATAAGATCCCTTTGTGGTCTAGTCAGCAAAAAGCATATTAAAAGTAGAGGAGACGGGGGCACATTCTCACGTGGGTAAGTTGTCTCATTGGCTTTATTTCTGAAACTAAATATTTTAGAGCCAAAAGTCCAATTAGAAAAATGTTTACTTTCTTAATAAGGGGTTACCCATGTTGATTACGATAGTCTAAGTCAAGACACTCTAATATAAAAGCAATTTGTATACCTGAAAGTATAGTGAATAATGAAAATCTTAGTGTTTTTATGCTCATTTATTTCTTATAAAGGAATCTAAATAATTATACATTGTGACCTATAACCTGATACTAAATTTGAATGGTTTAGTGAAGCTATGTGCTCAGGGAAGGGACCTTTGTCAGGAATGCCTGGATGGGGCATGTTGTCACATTGATTTCGGGGCATGTTGTCATAACTATCCAAATCCTTTTTTTATTTTTTATTAATAGCTTTACATTCATTCTTTTTTGTCTCTCTGCTGGACCGGCCGCACATACAGTCACAGAGGCAGATTACTGTTATTACTGTTTTCTTTAAGTGACTAAGAAGCCATTTTACATAATAAAACATAAAATTAAATGTGTATATATTACATGTACATTAATATATCATACTGTTAGAAATTGTATTAGAATTTATGTTTGTCTGAGCATCCCAGGATAGGTGAGGGAGGGGTTATTTCACCTGGTGTGTGGTGGGTGTCGATTTCTATTATGAAGTATGTTGTTTTTAATACAAGAGTATGTTTTTCATGTTATTATTGTATATATACTTCAGACGAAATGGAATTGTGTGCACAAACACAGCACACTTGTCTATGTGACAATATGCCCCGTCATGTGTGACAACATGCCCTGACATGGGGTAAGTTGTCACAAGTTATCAAGTGGTATTTCATCAGGAATAACTTTTTCTTCCAGTAAATTGTTCAAAATGTAAAAATGCCAGTTTTTAGAGAAGACCTTAATCTAGCTAGAAAAATATATATCGTATCTCAGTAGTAAGGCACTACTGAGAAATACACCAATGAGTAAAAAGTTTGACAACATGCCCTGGTCTCCCCTAAATTTCAAAACATTTTAAATGTTTACACAAAGCAGGAATATTGTTTTGATGGAGGTTGGACAGCTGGAGCCCATTGATTATCTCTGTGTTGTGTGAAGACTGAGCAATTTAGAATAAATGACAAAGCATGACGACTCATCTCATTTTTGCGCTGTAGGCCTATGCATTATGAATTAAGGCACAGACTTACGTTACAGTGTGCAATGTATAGTTTGGATAACCAGTGCAGTTTTGAGTGAATTTCTTTCACCTCCAGCAGACATCCAAAATATTCTCCATGTTATTCTCACTTGTAGGAAACTCACTCCATTCAAGTATGGATCACATTAGCCATTCCCTGTTAAAAATTCACCTCATTTCGGGGCGACCTGGTGGCTCTTTCGCTATGGACTAGTAATTACTTGATCTAACCCAGCTGATGTTATCAACAACTCAGTGTGAAAGTAAAGTGAGGTTCGTTTGGATAACCTTACTAAATCACTAAGTTAAAATCTGAGTATGGACAAAATTTGAATGGGTTCCTCAGTTATAGTAGATTTTCTATGCCAATAAAAGAAAATGATTTTTAGAGTATAACGGACATTTAATGTGATACTTGTAGAGCAGCGAGAGCCTCTTCAGCCTGAAGCTGATGCAGTATCTTGCTCAAGGAAACTTCAGCAGGGTGAAAGAGGGTCTCCCTACTCACTACGCCACTTTTGTGGAGCTTCAGGGAATCCAACCGGTCCACATCATAGACCATGAAGGGTCCACACCAGCAGTAATGTAATACATCGGTAGTTTGCTGCTCTAACCACTGGAGGGAGCCCATGCATTTTCCATTTTGCAGTAGGATAATTATAATAGAATGATCCACCCAGCTGCACCATCGTCTCCTCCTATACACACCATCAAAGACACACATCCTGACACTAATGGGAATCATCTTCAGATGTACCTCTGTGGTATAGGCCTATAGGTGGTAGGATGATGTGTTGTAATGGAGACTGATGATCCCCAGGGCCAAGCTGCAGGGTGGGGGTCCTGGAATACAGTAGGGGTGATGCTGGTGGTGTAGTGGTGGTGATGACGGTATTTTGAGTGTCTGCTGTGCCAGGTAGACCACTGTTCACCCTCCTTTTCTTCTCCATCTGGATTTCAGGTGGCCAATTCTCCAAGGAGGTGTCACCTTGGAAACAGCACCTTATTTATTTATAGAGTGACTGGGAAGACATGGAGGAGAACGGAGAGCAGGAGACAAGACATGGACTCTGATACAGATTTTCATTTAGCTTGAGGTGCCATGTTTTTACAGTTGATCGCCAAACCAGTCTGCTTATTTTTGCCTGGCCTGCTTGTATGATATGTCAAGTTGTTGGGTGATAGCCTACACCTGTCAGTGTAGAGCAAGAGTTAAGCTCTGGTTCACACCAGATGCGGAACGAATAGCGGAATCCGCTTCCTTTCAGCGCCCATGTTACAATAGTTGCAGACGCGATTTCACGAGGCAAACAGTTCGGCTCCATTCATTGTCTATGAGAAGCAAATAACTGTGTGCACATGGCATGACCGGACAGGTGGTGACACGAACCAGGCCTGCGATGCGGAGGTAGCCTAAAAGCACAATATCCATACATTTTCCATATGTATACTTATGGATTATATTTGGACAAAATTAAATGAAGAAAATGATAATAGACAAAAGAGGTCTCCATAAACAATGTTAAACAAACTGAGAATTTGCTAGGATGCTTTTCCCCAAAACACACCCAATGAAACGGCCACAAGTGATGATTTTTATTGCGCAAAGTGATGCAAAGCGAAGTGGTTGTAACATTAATGGATTAGAGTGAACACAGTGGCACGGAGCTACGTATGCAGCTTATGGACCTGTAGCTATAAAGGAGCACACATAGGATGTGATAACTCCCAGCTCCGCAGCGCCACACACAGCCATTCAAGCCATTCAAGAATTGAGTCTCGTTCGCGAACAAGAGGAGCTGTGAGCAGGTTGAAATTTAGCTGCGAGTCGCACATGCACCACAAGCATAGGCAGGAGGCTATAGGCATTGGGACATAGACCTATTTGTAAAAATCAAGGACTAAATACTTTTAGACCACTTTCTATCTAAAGATCAGCAGAAAGCAGTTCAAAGGTCATATATATTTCATGACATGGTGTAATAAACAGCCTAAGCTAGTGTGTTTTCCATGAGAAGCCTAGCCTTATCAAAAGTACAGAAGCAAGCAACTATGCAATGGAGAACAACATGTTTTTTAAAAATTGATCTGATCTACTTCTCTTCAGTTGCCAATCAGCCTTGGGCTTTTTACACAGGAGGCAACAGCCGCATGCGGCACTCACCGTGCCTCATGTGAAGGGAAAAAATAGCTGGTGCTCCGAGCGTGGTAACCATAGAAACGGCCGCAACGCACAACTGTGTAGTCTACAAGATGCTGCTAATGACAGCTAGCTAGCTAACGTTTGCATATGTTTACATTGCCATATAACTACTGAATTGTAATGTACATAGCCTACCTCATACACCCACTCTTGCACTGACACTTTGGGCTCTCATTAATGTCCCAGTAGCTGCTTAGAAAGCAGTCATTAAGTTTTGTGAAATCACAGACCTCAAGAATCAACTTTTCCTCCATTTTTCAAACTTATTGACAGCAGAACAAACTAATATATAGTCAGGCGTCTCATTTCAATAGTCCACTGTAATCAATTGTGTGGTGAAACTCCGCGTTGCGGTGTCAAAAAGTTAAGACGAGTTAATTTATACTCATTATGCTATATTATTAGGGGTGGGTGGGGGGTGGGGGGTCTTATTGGCCTGTTTGTGATATTGGAGGGGCCCCGACCCCCCGTAAATTACGCCCTTGCCCTCAGTGTCTCCCATCCCTCCCTCCCTAAGAGTGGGAGTTCAAGAGGAAACGTCCTTGGTCCGCTGTTCCCTTACAGTTTGAATTTAAAATATAGCTATCACAAATACATAAAAACACAGTTGTTTGTAATTAATGTTGTAGATGAAGTAGTAGTTGTAGTTATAGGATTAGATATATCAGCTATTAGTATTAGTAGTAGCACTAGTAGCAGTGGTTGTAGTTGTGGCTGATTTGCAAAATGTAACAGAAAAAATAAATGGAAACAGACTAATATTATTGCATCTATTGTGCATTATGTGTAAAACTATATTCTGTACTGTATGTTGTTTAATGTTTTATGAATTTCCTTTATACCAGTCTATGCAGTCTATTCTGCATTGTGCCATTGTGTTGTGTACCCATATTTTGGGTACACTTTAACAGCAATCTGCTTCATTTCCCACCCAATTTACATAGTTGACATTCTTATAGACATTAATGTTATTGCAGTATATGTTTTATATTTGACATTGAATCACTATAGTGTCTTTGAGCATTTACAGTACAGAACCTTCAGCAGTGTTCTGTCATGGTGCAACAACAGACATGCTTTACTAATTTGGTGAGAAAAAGTAAAATAAAGTAGACATTATTTATCTATTTCTTGCATGAAAAGCAATTTAGCCATAATGCTAGTTATTCCTGTATGACATCTGAATTAGAACCTTTGTTGAAATGCCTTTATGATGCTTTAACATTCTACTGATGCACACACAAACAGGAGCAACCTACAGCCTGCAAAGTGTCATTTGCACTTCTGAATTAGACCTGAATTATTTCCTGAACATTTTAAAATACTTCATTTTTGGATTAGCTTTATGTCACTCTGTACCTGTCAGTGAATAGCATTTTGAGACTCCTTCCAACCCAAGAGCATGGAGGGACCTGGATGGAAGGAAAACAGTTTCTTGACTGAGGTAAGGACAGTCACTTTGCTGAATAAACATGACAGTGCCTTCACTGAGGTTGTAACCAAATGTCCCTCTGCAGAAACAACATGTAAAGAGGTTCCTGGCTGCGAAGCGTGGCCGTCTACCTCAAGAAAAAATCAAAGAGCTAGCAAAATGGCTCAGGGAGGAGACCGTCTTTGTCAATAAGTAAGTAAGAAAAAACTTTGATGGAAGATACAGTAACACATTTGAAAATGTGAAATGTGACACATTTCATTTTCACATGTAGGTGCATTGGAATGACTGACAGCAAACTGTTGGACACCCTCCAACCACTTGACTTGGTAAGCATAGTAAACAACCTGAAACTAGTGTACTACCTAGTATATAGATACTGCTGCTTATCAATGAAAAGAGAGTGAGTGTTAAAGCTGTGTTCTACACAGGCATGGCACCAGAAACGGCTTTTGACCCTCAGAAAAATATCAGTGGAGCTTCAAATGGAGATTGAAAAGGAGCACTTCAAACGGCTCCTTGACAGAAGGATATAACTATTTTTTCTTGTGAAACCATAAATAACAATGACTATTACTGTATATTGATGGTTGTGTAACTTGTGAATCCTTTTTTTTTTTTTTTTTACCTAAAGACAACCGCTGACAGTCTGAAGCCCAAACCAGCAGAGAACTCAGTGTTCCCCAGGGCGTCAATGGTCCAGGAAGCTGGTATCATGGCAATCTTTGATGGTGTCTTTGAACATTTCATTCCATCACCTGTTGACAGAGAAAAACTGGGAACCAAGGTCAAACCACTGACGGAGAATCTATTGACCCTTCTCAGTTACTTCCCGTGGGTTTACATCACTACGGAGGCTCAATGCACTCTCTTATGACAGAGATGTGTCACTGATTGTTGAGAGAACAGCAAAAGAAGTTGATGCGATCCTAAGAAAAAACAAATCTATGGAACCTTTGGAGGCTGACTGGTTCAGGAAACTTATTGTGAATGTAGCAGCCACAGAAATCTCAGGATACCTTCTGGATGAGCATCTTAACAGGCCAAAGAAGGCGCAGAAAACCCGAAGATGTTGGAACATTACTGGAGGGAAAGGACAGTCAACAGTCTCATTTGGCGTTGCCTCTAAGCAGGCCATCAAAGCAGAACAAGAAGCCCTTGTACAGATTGCCACCTCTGCTCCCCTGGGGACAACTGTCATGACAATAATAACTTTAAATGAATACTCCACACATTTCATTGGTGATTTCTACACACTGGCTTTGGAGGCTGGCTCTAAGTTGTCCATCACAGCATTCCAGGAAGCCATTTCAAAACTTCTCAGCTTTGCTCCTGTGGACTCTCTAGCCTTCATCAGAGCAAAGACAGGAAAGAAGAATTCCAACCCTCGCAAAGCGGTTGTAAGAAAGGTGGCAGCAAAGTTTGCTACTAAACAGGATGTCAGAGCCGGCCTAGATGCCACTGCAAGACTCACCTATGCTCTTTCAGATTGTTGTGCCACAAATTTGGAAGCAAAAGTGGTTTCTTCAGCTTCATGGTATGAGATGGCCATTGAGATTGCTGACATGCATTCTGCCAAAGTGGAGCAGGATCACACTGGACCACAACCTCCCACCTCTGCACCTGTGGATGTTCATGCTGAACCATCTGCATAACTAAAAGAGGTTTGCATTGCTACACTGAATGACTTGGTCTCAGGCAAAGCAGACCAGGACACTGATGCACAGCTTTCTACCTCTCCTCCTCTGGATACTCTTGTCACCACAAATATGCTGTTTCATAAGAATTCAGCATATTTTAAAGAGGAGGATTTCTGCAAATTGGCTCCTGAGCTTTCCACTACGATGGCTGCCCTGGCAATCCCAGAAGCAAGACCTCTGAGTTCTGCTCCAGTAGACACTCTTGCCACCAACTCTGGAGCTGTAAAGGAGGACTCTGTGTCTTCCAGTCAGTGTGTTGGATTCAGACTTTGCCTCGAAGCAGCCCATCAAAGCAGAACAAGAAGCCTCTCTACAGCTTCCCACCTCCGCTCCCCTGGGGACAACTGTCATGACAATAATGACTTTAAATGAATACTCCACACATTTCATTGGTGATTTCTACACACTGGCTTTGGAGGCTGGCTCTAAGTTGTCTATCACAGCATTCCAGGAAGCCATTTCAAAACTTCTCAGCTTTGCTACTGTGGACTCTCTAGCAGGGCCTGTTTTAGCCTGCTATATTAGGGTGGGCTGGTAGAAATAATAGGTGGGCAACTTGGGCGGTAGGTAGCCCAGAGGTTAGAGAAGCAGACTAGTAGTCTGAAGGTTGCCGGTTCGAATCCCTGGCCTGATGGCACAAAAATCTGGCGAAATGACAGCTGGCAACCGGAGCTCAAATGAGCTGCAGCTGTGCTTCTCCTTTTAAGGCCCTGACACACCAAACCGACTTCAAAGAACCAGCGGCGACGAAGGCCGACTGTTGCGTCGCCTCACATCGCCTGCGTCTGGTCCAAAAAGTTGCACTTGAACACACCGCAAAGACTACACCCGACGGCCAACTAGCACGTACGTTCTGCGCCTGCGTGAGGGGAAATAACTCTCCATACCTGTCTGATAAGAAGTTGCAAATGGCACTGGCGTTGTCAGCCCTTTTGGTTGTGGAAGAAGAAAGGAAGAGGCGGAGGCGAAAAATAAGGAGAAACCGCACTAAATGGGTGAAATCATGGATACTCCAGCGACAGGCTCAAGGGGCTTTCCCGAACCTGTGTCAAGAGCTGGAGATAAATGAAACCTCCGATTTTGCTCGGCTCTTTCCTGTTCAGTTCCACATGTTGAAGGAATTTATCAGTCCAATCATCCAGAGGCAAAACACGAACTACCAATCAGAGTGATCTCTCTCACCGACGGCTCCGACGCCGATTCAACATGCTCAATCGGCCAAAAAGATGCCGACAGGGTCCGACTAGTGCCGACGGTGTGGGACACACCGCAAAAACTAGGGACACCGACGCTTACCGACGGCCCGACATTGCCCGACGGCCGACCGTCGGCCTGGTGTGTCAGGGCCTTTATAGTGTCCTGCTTGGGCTTTAGGCTCCTCCCAACCTACATGACATTGCTCTTAATTTGGTAACGCTTTAGATTACAGCCCGCAACATACTGCGTAATTACTCCACAGTTACGGTGTAATCTTTTGTACTAAAGGTGTACCAGTACAGTACGTACCAATACATATATGTAGGTACAGGGGAACAAGATGTGAAGTTATGGAATAAGGGGGTAACAATTCAGGAACTTACAAAGAACTTATACTGTAGTTATTTTTTAACTACCGGGTACATATTCTATTATTGCAGGGTACATTATGACCATAACATAAATTACCACATACTTGAATAACTTTTTGGTTATTAGCATGAATGTAATTTAATAATGATAATCATTCATTTATATGTACTTATAAATTAGAACGTGGGAACATAATGCCAAGGGGAGATAAAATACGTATACACCTAATCTGAAAACAAATATATATGACTTAAAAGTATAAATCAAATAAGTGACAAAGATTTGGATAGGAAAAACAATAAAAGCAATGCCATAAAGACAATAATAATGCAAGAGTACTCATGGATGTAGTACTATGTTATTTTTATATTACAGTTGTGACCTATAACCTTTCACATCAGCGTCATCAAAGTTCATCAAAGTTGAATGGGTACGCTTCATTCATATCGGATCACAGCAGGGGGCGATGGAGTGTTTTCTATAAAGAAATGGAAAAGGCTCTCCGCTCGCCCACCCTTCAGGCGTATGCTGGTGAGATGAAGGAACATACCCGATCTGTTCCCTGCTAACCTACTTTACAGCAAACATATGGTGGGTAATAATCAGAATGTATTTATTGGCAACGTGTTTACACCGAAGCACAAGTGAGTGACATATAGGGTGGGTGAATTCTGTCCGCCGATGGCAGGCGGAGCCACCAGGCCATAAACGAGCATCCAGTAATGAAGTTTGCTGGTGAGGTGAACGACAGCTGAGACAGTCTTCAGAGGCCGACAGTATCCATGACAATACATTGTCCCCTGGACCTTTGTTCCGAAGTAAACGCACAGATGTACCCCGTAGTTATTTTAAGTAGGCCTACCCCAAAATTATAAAGGAGTAATGTAGTTTGCCTGTGTGTTGGTAATAAGGTCATTTTGAAATAAAATCACATCAGATTTATTAAGTGCTGCAGAAATCATCACTCCATCTTCCCTGAAAGGTCCAGATTTTTGCTCAGTTTTATGGTCATACTGTACCCTGTAATAATAGAATAGGTACCCGGTAGTTAAAAAATAACTACAGTGTAAGTTCTTTGTAAGTTCCTGAATTGTTACCCCCTTATTTCATAACTTCACATCTTGTTCCCCTGTACCTACATATATGTATTGGTACGTACTGTACTGGTACACCGTTAGTACAAAAGATTACAGCTTAACTCTGGAGTAATTACGCTGTATGTTGCGGGCTGTAATCTAAAGCGTTACCCTTAATTTTATAACTCTTGAACGGTAAGTGATACAGACTTGAAACCAACTCCTAGGGTGGGGTTTTCCTATGCGCTGAACATGCTGGTCTTTGTCCCGTGTCGCTATGACCTTCCGTTCCTGAGATATAAAAAATGTTGAAACTTTGTGAAATATTCGAAACTTTTTTGAATGGGAGTCTATGGCAGCTATATCAAAGGAAGACACTAGGGGCGCCAAACTTGGCACACATGGGCAGTGGGAAGAGATGATCACACACACCAAATTTGGTGGCTGTACCACTTACGGTTCGGGAGTTATGAGAAAGTGTCTCTGTTAAAAATTACGTATCCATTCAAAAAATAGGTTAAAATTCATAACTCCTGAACAGTACGTGATAGCAACTTGAAACCAACTCCTAGTGGGGGTTCATGTACCCCTAACATGCTGGTCTTGGTCCTGAACGGCTACGACCTTCCGTTCCGGAGATATAAAAATGTTGACACTTCGTGAAATTTTCGAAACGTTTTTGAATGGGAGTCCATGGCAGCTATATCAAAGGAAGACACTAGGGGTGCCAAACTTGGCACACATGGACAGTTGGAAGAGACGATCATGCACACCAAATTTGGTGGCTGTACCACTCACGGTTCGGGAGTTATGAGAAAGTGTCTCCATTAAAAATTACGTATCCGTAACCCTGGTAGATTTAGAATTTTGTGTCGAGGGCAAAATCGTTCCCCCAGAAAGTGTTTAGGAGCACGTTTCAGGCCATTTGGAGTGGATTGGTCCCCATTTCTAGTGTTGTAAGTCGCTTTGGATAAAGTAAATGAATGGAATGGAATGTAGGTCAAACTATGAGCTTTCGCTAGCAGCACAGCATTCATGAACTGAGAGAATGGGTAAACTTTCTAGAAAAGTCACCGTAATTATATCTTTAAAAAGATAGTAGGTGTGTTTAAAACGCAGGGAAGATGAGCGATCTATGACCATTGTTTATTATATTTTGGATGTATATTGGATCTTATGACACTCCCCCAAGCATCTAGTCAAGAGTTGTGCCGTACCTAGCAGTGTGCGTCAAGCAGACTGTGTCCCATGTGAAAGACCCAAGACTCTGAAATTCCCCCGTCGCATGACAACTATACTAAACTCAGAAAGTTGGGACGCTTCTTGGATGTGGAAAAGATTGTAGGCAAATTCCTAAATATATTCTCGATTAAATGCGACTTAGCTTATAAATACATACACGTTCCTCCATGCTCTATCTGGTGTAGGACAGGTGGAATTCCAGACGCCTGAAATTTGCAGAAACTATTGGCACCGCCCTCTCGCCGCTACATTGGTGTTTTTAAAGTAAGATAGCATGGAAAAATAGGCAGCGTTTTCAGGAAGCAATATAGCTATGAATCTAAAAAATGTAAAGATGTCCTCCTCCTCATGGTTCTGAGCGAGTTACGTTTTATCACCTTTAAGTAGGCTCTTTGTCATACCATATTCATAATGGATTTGGTTTGTAAAGAAAAGTAGTAGGGACATGTCCCCACCTAAATTTACGCCTATGTCCTGAGGGCCATCCTGTCATGGCCTCGACAACATTCACATCACTGTTTTGACATGGGTGGGCGGGGCCTATATATATATATCCTTTATTTAACCAGGTAAAAGTCTCATTGAGATTAAAATCTCTTTTTCAAGAGTGACCTGGCCAAGAGAGCAGCATAAATGTTGTTACAACAATAGACACAAACAATACAAACAGACAAATACAACTGTCACACACTACAAACGAGAGAACACAGTATCCAGTTAATATGCAATACAAGGTCAAGGACAAAAATCCAGTTATGATGCATAAACAGGTACAATTTTCTAAAACGATTTCAGTGAAAATTTAGGAGCAATCACATTGACCAAGAGTACTATTTTCTCGATCCTTTAAAATTGACTTAAATTCCCCCATAGTAATCAGCTCTGACAATTTCAGGTCCTTCTGTACATTATTCCAGGAAGAAGGGGCAGCCTATTTAAAGGCTTTTTTGCCTAATTCTGTTCTAACTCTGGGGACCAACATCTGTAGAATATCGTGAGAGCGCAGGCCATATTGATTTTGTTTTTTACACATGTATGTACCTAGGGCAATGCGGGGGCCCTACCATATAGGAAGGACATTGCCTGACCTGTTCCCATGGTATGCAGTTGTAGGGCAACAGGTGGACTCATGGTGTCTCTCGGCTCAGGTCATGAGTGCATACCTATGAAGGTATTTTTGTAATGCACTGACAGAAAATATTCATACACCCTACAGTGATTGCACGGCCAATCAGAAGAGCCGTTTAAAGCAGCTTTTTCCTCTTTTGTCCCCTAGCAATCAAAACATACAGGTTTCATCATATTAATCTCAAAATGTTCTATAGATGTTCTATGTTCTTCCTCTTTGTGGCTCCCAGCTATGTTTTATCACCTTTAAGTATGTAAAAGATATTCATAATGGATTTGGTTTGTTGAAAGTTGGCAGTCTAGTAGACCTGATACATGACGTTCTTTCTTGTATGTAGAGCACGTGAAGTTAAACTCCATCTAAGATGCTACTCTTTTTTAAAATTGGCAAATATTGCATACCTCATACAACATCACTCAAGACTTTTTAAATTTGGCATACAAGTGATCCACCAAGCAGTTGTTATTTTAACAAAAACTCAACTTTCTAGCCTAGCTGCATGTCATTCTCTCTTTTATGCTACATCAAACTCCTGTCCCAAGGACGATGCACCTGGCAACATGACCAAGTGCTGAAGTGTCTAGCAGCAGTAATTAAAAACAAGTGGGTAGAGATACATTTGTCAGTTGACAGGAAGGAAGATGTCACCATTGGTTTTGTTCATGAGGAAGAAAAGACTAGACTTTTTCAGTGAAATTATGGCAATTATGTCTTGAAATTGCAATGAACCCTACTACTTTGTTTAATCATGCACTGTTTTTTTAGTGTGTGGATGTTTTTGTGAACTCTTAATTGCTGGTGCTGTTTATGTTGTTGTCATCTGTTTATAGCATCACCAAACCAGTCTGCTTATATTCCCTAGCCTGTTTGCAGGGTATACAGTTGTTGGGCAATAGGTATTGAGGAAGAGTTATTTGGAATGGGCCCAGTTTTAAGGGTGGGCTAAAAAACCCAAATGATCTTGGTGTCCCTCCTACTGACATGAAGGCCATTTTGTAGAATTATATTTCTCTCTAATTTCTGATTGGTCAGTTGGGTCACTTGGGTTTTTATAAAAGTTGAAGACAGCATTGAGAGTGGAGTGATACCAGCCTGGGTTGAAAAAAACTTTTGCACCAAACATATGAAACATACCTTTCCATGATTACCTTTTAGTTGAAAAAATGGTAAGTAATGATTTTGTGTACCATATTGTAAAGTGTTACCCTAAAACCTATGCAAAAACCTATTGTTTTATCATTAGATTCCAAGCAAGCCTGATAGGGATCAGGGAACAAGCAGAACAAGTAAATGTGGCATGTGCCAGATGTGAAAGCTCACAAAGCTTACACTAGAACAAATAGAACAAAGGTATTATTCTGAAATTGAACAACGGTGGGGAGAGTGAAATGATCAGAATAATCATATACTGTAATTCTTGTATTCTGTTCTCTCATTGAGTTAATGTATTGTAAATTAATTAATTTAATAAAATAATCATCAAGTCATGCCCTGAACAGTAGCATAAAATTTTCAATCATGAGACGGAGAAGAGGAGAGTGACTACCTCTTTATTGAGATGATAATGCAATTTTTTCTTCATTTAATTTACATTTTATTAATTTAAATATTTTCAAATTAATAAGGAGAATAAGTGGCAACAGACTAACATAACATGAAAGAAAAAGTTTACTTTCAAATTGTATCCAATGTGGTTTAGCCAATCATCAGATTGCACTTCTGTAACTACTTACTGTGTAAATTCCATTATGCAAATGCTTATATAGCTTTCCTTCTGTATAGCTCTAACATGACTTCCTTATCCAGGAGTGTGTGTGTGTGTGTGTGTGTGTGTGTGTGTGTGTAAAGGAGACCTAGAGGCACTACAGAGAGGGCCAGATGTAAAGTGTCTAAATAAATCAACAATGTGACTGACTGACTTTCACAGCACCTTTTCCTCATGATTTTGCTTTGTGTAGCTTCAATAGGCCCTTTTCACATTGTCATGGTAACAGCTTCTGCATTGAGAAACAGGTGCATTACAACTTCCTGTTGCCAGCTCTGGCCCTCACTAAATCGCTCCACAACCTGCCCAAAATGAACATTGGTGAATTACAAAGACTATTTTTGTTGACTCCTGGATCTAAACTACAAGTTCTTCGCCTAAAGTTATCTCTTCGCAAAAATAAAGTTGCCACAGGAAGTTGTAATGCACCGGTTTCTCACGACGTGAAAAGGGCCTATTAATCAGATAAGATTCATTTTGAGCCACCACAATCCATTTTTCCCATCATACGGTTTTGAATGTTTTTTCAGTGCATAGGGATTATGAACGTTTCAATAGCCTTATTTTTGCTGCTAAAGGCTGTTGTTTTGTGCTCCTAGGGTCTTCAACAACGCCCCAATCCCGGATAAAACCCACCTCAGTGGCAACATTGCCAGCTACCCTGTCTAAAAGCTAGAGAAAATCCTGCAGTCAAGGGTAGAATAGTACCCGAATTGTTTTCTAAAGATGGAATATTCACACTTTGATGCTCTCTATATATTGATGTTTGCAGTACTCCTTTTTCTACCACATTTTCAAAGATTTGACCATTTGCTCCTGTTGTTTCTACCTCTGCAGATCAGCCAAAATGGGAAATTTTGCAAGCCTGTTTAAAAATCTCTTTGGAAATGAAGAGATGAGGATCCTGATGGTAGGACTGGACGCTGCTGGAAAGACCACCATCCTGTACAAGCTCAAGCTGAGAGAGATCGTTTCTGCCCTACCGATGCTGTCTGGGCTGCTGTTGTCTTGTTGACCATGTTTTCATGTAGAGGAGTGGAAATGAACCTCATGAAGACAGTCACGTACTCCCACCCTGTTGCCTCTCCTCCGCTCTGGTCTGTAATCACTGCCCACATGCCCAGAGACGCTGCCCTAAGCTGGCCTCAGGGCCTGAAGTAATGAGAGCAGGGCATTGCAGAGGCTACATCAGGCTGCTTTAACATATAAAGCTAGTCCAGTGGTTCCAACTCCTGTCCTCGGGACACAGAGTACTGCTGGTTGTCTATCCCACCAGGTAGTTAAGTGCACTTACCTGACATCCCAGGTCTAACTGAGTCCTCAGGCAGTCAGTCCACCTTTAGAGATTCTTTTCTCTGTAGTTGAAATGAAAACGTTACTCTCTGGAGGAATACACACCTTTATACTAAGCTAATATCTTGGCATTGGGCATGTTGCACGGTTATTATGGCTCCATTGATAACTGACAATTTTTTTTTTATCTCTGTCCATTGCTGTCTCTCTCTGTCTGTCTGTCTGTCTGTCTGTCTGTCTGTCTGTCTCTCTCTCTCTCTCTCTCTCTCTCTCTCTTTCCCTCCACAGGTTTTAATGTTGAGATAGTAGAATACAAGAACATCAGTTTTACAGTGTGGGATGTGGGCGGTCAGGACAAAATTAGGCCACTATGGAGGCACTACTTCCATAACACAGTAGGTGAGATGTTTCCTGTTGCTTCCAGATAGCTCAAAGCCTATTTTACAAGCATCAGGCCCTTGTGGATTGAATCTTCGATTACATTTGATCTTCATCCGCTTCCACAATCCAGACTTCACTCATCCATTTCCATTTTTCAGGCTTGATCTTTGTAGTAGACAGTAATGACCAGGAGCGAATTCATCAGGCGAAGGAGGAGCTGATGCAGATGCTGGCTGAGGATGAGCTGAGAGACGCTGCGCTGCTTGTGTTTGCCAACAAACAGGTGAACTTGCTTCTCTGCCTTGCCATGCCTCTTAGAATGATGAGCCTCAAAGTGGAGAACTTTACAGGGATTGTTAGTTGCTGATAGTGAAATAAATTGACAAGTTTACAGTTTTCCTTTTCTCATAAGCAGTGTGATGCCTTTCCTCTCCTTCAGGACCTGCCCAATGCCATGAACGCAGCTGAGATCACAGACAAGCTGTGCCTGCACTCCCTGCGCCATCACAACTGGTACATCCAGGCCACGTGCGCCACTAGTGGAGACGGTCTCTATGAGGGCCTGGACTGGCTTTCCAACCAGCTAAAGAACGCGAAATGATCCGTCATTCCACCATCTCTCTTGTCATCTCTGTCTGTCGTCTACGCAGTGTGACGGGCGACTGCACTGGTCCTAGCCTCCCTCTCTCCTCTCCTTCTCACTCCATCCTCTGAACCATCGGGGCTTTGGCCAGTGCTGCCCTACATCTGTGTATGTGAGTGTGAGTGTTCGGATGGATCCCGATGTGTGTATGTGACTTTGGTGCATGTAGGAGCTGGGAGTGGGGAGCAGCCCTGCTGTGCCTTGAACACGGTTAACTCTTACTTGTGGAAATGGCAGCATGGCTAACTGGGTGGGGTGATCAGCTTGCACAATACAGTACTGTTTTAATTATATGAGAAATTAATTCCTCACAATAATCCATAAGGTTGCTTGTATGTTGTAGTCAGCAAAAAAACTATGAAAAGTACATTTCAAAACATTTGAAACCAAGGACAACCTACGTAATGCAGGAATAATGTTTTGATAGAGGTTGTGAGTAAGCAGCTTGACAAAAGTCAGCTGGAGTCCATCTGTTATCTCTGTGTTGTGTCAAGACTGAGCAATTTAGAATAAATGACAAAACATGACGACTCATTTTTGCGCTGTAGGCCTATGCATTATGAATTAAGGCACAGAGTTATGTTACAGTGTGCAATGTATAGTTTGGATAACCAGTGCAGTTTTGAGTGAATTTCTTCCACCTCCAGCAGACATCCAAAATATTCTCCATGTTATTCTCACTTGTAGGAAACTGTCATTCCATTCAAGTATGGATCACATCAGCCATTCCCTGTTCAAAAATCACCTCCCTTCTACCTATGTGACAGGTGTCAGCTTTTCCTAGAGTGTGAGCGGCCTTGGGAATGAGCTCTCCCGCTCAGCAAAATGTACAGGCTCCAGTTTGTCACACTGGCATCAATGTGTCACCTGTCAATAAGCGAGTTCAGAGCGCGGCCAGGATGAAGATGGAAAACCCCCAGCTGTTACCTATCTGAAGTGGTCGCTGGTCTTCAAGGGACACATGATGTTTGTTCAGCAAAACTGGGAAAAAAAAAGTTCTCACTGAGGATTCTTGCAACCTGATATTGCTTTGATATATTGAATACATACACATACACTACACGTGACGGTCTGCACCCCAACAGATCTGGGGCAATTATGTTATCTGCCAACATTTTCTATAATATCTCTCACTCAGAATACTCCCATGAGACAATCTGGCACTGGAGCATGTATGGGCTTACTAGTGTCAGAGGGCTCCTGGACATTTTTTCCATGGACTTTTTACAATATAGTTCATATATGCTAAAAATTGTCTCTCTCCTTGGCTACTCGACCTCCTTCTCCTCCCACATCCAAATTTCCATTTGCTTTGAGTGTGTCATCAGGGACAGAATATGATAATTGTGCTGATGGACTAATCGTGATGATTTAATGAGTTTCTTTGATGTTAATTGGAGTATTAAAGCACACAGATGGTAATTATTCTACCTTTCCAGTGAATGTATGTACATGAAGCTTGAAAAAGAAGGGTATCGGGTTACCCACCCATCAGCTTCTTTTCATTAAAGGTACTCCAGCCTTAGAATACGAAGAGGTTAAGCTGCCAAAGAGAAGATAAATATAGTCATGGCTGTATCAATGGAAATTAGCCACTGTTGTTCCCCATTTGAACACAAGGGTTTAGTAATAAGTTAAAATCTGAGTAAGGACAAAATTTGAATAGGTTCCTCAGTTATAGTAGATTTTCTATGCCAGTAAAAGAAAATTATTTTTTAGAGTATAATAGACATTTAATGTGATACTTGTAGAGAAGGGAGTGCCTGCAGTATCTTGCTCAAGGACACTTCAGCAGGAGGGCTTGAATCCGAGTCCTTTGGGTGAAAGAGGGTCACCCTATGCCACTTCAGGGGTTCACGCATCTCTTTGAATCCAACCCATGAAGGGTCCACACCAGCAGTAATGTAATACATCGGTAGTTTGCTGCTCTAACCACTGGAGGGAGCCCATGCATTTTCCATTTTGCAGTAGGATAATTATAATAGAATGATCCACCCAGCTGCACCATCGCCTCCTCCCATACACACCATCAAAGACACACATCCTGACACTAATGGCAATCATCTTCAGATGTGCCTCTCTGGCCTATAGGAGTGGTGGTAGGATGATGTGTTATAATGGAGACTGATGATCCCCAGGGCCAAGCTGCAGGGTGGGGGTCCTGGAATACACTAGGGCTGCTGCTGATGCTGTGGCGTAGTGGTGGCCATGATGGTATTTTGATGGCAAGCGGAGTGTCTGCTGTGCCAGGTAGACCACTGCTTACCCTCCTTTTCTTCTCCATCTGGATTTCAGGTGGCCAATTCTCCAAGGAGACGTTACCTTGGAAACAGCACCTTATTTATTTATAGAGCGACTGGGCAGACATGGAGGGGAAGGGAGAGCAGGAGACAAGACATGGACTCTGAAACAGATTTTCAGATAGCTTGGAGTGCCCACGCTAGTTGAGATGGGTACAGAGGGACGGGGCAGTAGTCGTAATTTCACTTAATTGGAGAGTAGCTTAACATAGCATAGCCCACTGTGCCTTGGTTAAACGTGTCTGTCGTTGTCTTGAAGTAATGGAGTGACCAATGAGCTCATGATGAACAGATCCCACTTGACACAATATCTCTCACCCAGCAGCAGCGGCCAGGAGCCCTTTAATGGACCCGCATGCTGCTTGATGACTCTGTTCATATTTGATTTTGAACAACTTTGAACCTGAACAAAAACCGTGATTGAGGTGTTAGGTCGAGGTGAATGCCATCTTCTTACAGTGTTGTGGATTTGAATCTGGTTCATGGTCATGGATGAAAAATGGACACATTTGCCATCTGCCCTCTATCCGATTCATATTCAGATTCAGAAAAAGCTTTATTGGCAGGAATCAAGTAGTACTGAGTGTTGCCAAAGCATATTACAATAGTATAGGACAAAACAAGGTACAATATAGAATATAATATCTATCTCCCTTTTTTCTTGCCACTCTCTGTCTCACACTCTCTCTCCCACTGAAATAATACAAATGAGATATGTACCCCCCCCCCCCCCCCCCCCCCACACACACACACACACAGTTCGCTACACTTGACCTTTGGCAGGTGGTCTCTGTGGATTTGCTAAATCTCACCTTGTTGTGTGACATCACACCCCTGAGTTTAACGCCACATTAGACCTTCATTCACCCCACCCCCATTTCGACTCTTCAGCATCCCTCTTTGCAGCAACATTGATACCCTCAACCCCCACTATTACCGCCACACACATACACACACACACACACACACACACAAACACCTCTCCCTGACCCCCATCCCAGGGGAGCCCAGTTTTTCATTGTCCAGCTGGATCCCCGAGGAACCTTTGAAGATCAATCATATATTGGTAATGAAATGCAGAGAGCAGGAGGAGGAGGAGGGCGTATGTGACAAGTGTCTCTTTGCTGCAATTTCCTTGCGACAATATCACTGTTTGCAATGCCATTCCAATATCTCACCTCTGTTTTACCTTTGCCCGGTGTGCATGTTGAGAGAAAAAACAAAAACAAACATACAGAAAAAAAGAGGGATAAAAGGCGGTTGTAGGTCCGTGCACATTTACATTGCAAATCTGTGTTAGCAGTCTGTACATGTGTGAATGTGTGTGTGAATGTATATAGGCAGGTGAGACTGTGCACTGCAAGTATTATTTAGCCGTAGGTTTTCTGATAATGCATGTAAGTCTTCCTCTGCGCTAGATTCCTATCCCTCTATATGCCCATAGCATGTAAACATAACACACATAAATGGTCACTGGCATTCCTTGGCATACAGGAGTCACAGAAGGCGCTCAGCGGTGTGGCTGTGGCTGGCCGGCATTTTAATTCCCATCCATCCACCCACACATCAATGGAAACACGGTTCACCAATGACTACACCTTTCTATAGAGACGAGTCATCTCTCGCCATCCACATTGCCATGGAAACACAGGATTTGGCTGGTCGATTGGCAGTGGACTTGCTGTGTAACAGTGGGGCCAAGAACTCTTTGATTTCAGTACAGTTGAACCGTAGTCTGATCGCACTAATGTTGTTGGAGTTAAAGAAAGACGCCTGCAGTGCATGGAAAAAGAACGGGCTACTTGCCGTTTGCAGATGATTTCATGTGAATAAAGCCTTGCCCATGAATGCAGTCGCTATGGCATTGTATTAGTTTGGAGTGATTCGTCTTTTTCTCTCTTATGGCGTGCAATAGCTTCAGTCTATAACACATATTTACAACATTTAAATAACATCTGTATGTGAATTCCATTTTTTACTAGGTTTTTCTTTCATGAATTCTAAATCTAGTGTCCAGGTTGTGTTGCTGATTTATTTAAGGGAAGAAGAAGAGGCAGTGTTATGTGTGCAATCATGAAAAACCAAATACTGAGCCCCATGATGTGGCTCATTGGCTCAGATAGACATTTTCTCTATTGTTTCCAGTAGACGAATGGGCAGCGGTGCATTAGAGCCACTAGTATTGCTGGATTCCGGCAAAGTTTAAAAGGGTTAGATGATAAATGTCAGTCATATAATTGGAGCAGACTTGGTTCACTGTGTATTGCAGGCTTAGTGGATATGAAAGGGAGTGATATCCATCATCTCAGACATACAGGCCCATACTGCTTTACCTGCTCTCCTTGTCCCCCGAAGAACCTTCATCCTGCACTGCACTGCTCTGAATGTACAGTGTTATTGGGCAGTGCTCTGAAGGTTACAAATGAGGTAAGTAACTGTGTGTGTGTGTGTGTGTGCGGGCGCATGCACATACATGTGTGTGCATTTGCTTGTATATGTGTGTTTATACATGCGTGTTGTGAAGGCAAGGTTGAAAGATGATCGATGCGCTGTGGCAGTTGACTTTTTTCTGTCTCACGCACACTAAGAGCCCCTGCCCCCCCCACCCCCTCCCTCCCCCCTCCACCTAGCCAGGTTGTCTTCTCTTGGTGCATCCAGTCACACCGTCATTGACATTCCTCCCCGGTCCCTCCTCTAACAACCTCAGATGGCCGGTCGCCACTGGAGCGAGGGCAGATCTATTGTGCCACTGAATGTGCTGGTGAAAGGGTTTCTGGGTCGATGAGCTCGCGCAGCTCGGATGGAGCGAAGGGAGGAGGACAACGAGGACAAACTGTGTTCCTGTTAACTCCTTAGGGACAACCAAACTTTCATTCGAGACTGTGAATGTAAAGCTGTGCTTTTAAGACTGGCAGAACAGTTAGTGTCCACGACAAAGCCCAGTCTCCTCAGATTGAGCACAAAGATTTATGGGTATCATTTAGTTTTCGGAGGCCTTGGAGGGGGATGCTTTTTATTTTTTTAAATGCTTCCTTAAAAGACAATATGAGTGTTTTGACATATTACAGGGGGTTGATTTGCATCTTCTTCTATTATTGAGATATTTTGTAGCCATTTTGTGCTGATTCATCACAGTCGTTTTCTTCCAGTGTATCTTATCTTACCATGGCACACTCGAAGAAAATGGCATGGTAACCTCAGTGGTGATGTTTTCTTTCACCGGTGCACTTGGACACAGTGAGGATGATAAGGAGGAAGAGGATGCTTTTCCTCAGGAGCTGTACTCATTTAGACACATTCATCACACCACCGAGGTTTCCATGGTATTTTTTTCATACAGCATGATTCTTGTGGGCGTTTGAGTTGTGATACATCTTCAGATGCACTGGAAGTCCACAGAACTGTTAGTTCAGAGGAAAATGGCTACCTAATATCTCAATAATGAATCTTGAACAACAGTATAAGCTAATAACTTCTATCGAGACAAAAACGACATGGAACCCGTGTGTCACGAATACCGTTTTGCTCACCAGTAAGGCCAGATGCAGGACAACAGCGTAGCAGCAGATGTCATGTTATTAGAAAACAGGAGCAGAGTGCACTCATCTTCACACCGCAGAGCCACCTAGTCAGCAGTTTGCACATCTGCAGCCAGCAGCTTCCTGCTCCTGACCGACTCGGCAGCCAACGCTACATGAAAGCCCCGAGGCAAAATAAGCCATCAGCCCTACGCCATCTCCTATATTGTCTTTTAATATTGTAGATGTATTGCACAATAACATAGTAAGCTATTTTACAGATTACACAGATTGTAGCTTATATGACAACATATGCCATATACAACTTCCTTGGGCCGATCATCAATTAGGCCTACTGCAGTGTATTTTTTTTTTGTATTGACACTCAAGTATGGTTCAGCAAAAAATAGATGGATAGGCTTGTTGTGAGATATTCCACATCCATATATGCCACTGAATTTAAGCTTTTTGGATATCAAGACCTCAACCAGCATCCAAAAATGAATGAAATGCACCGAATTTCATAATATTACTCCTTGCTGGAACCTTGTTCAAGTGGTAAAGAGAAAAGGCTTGACCTTTCCACAGGGAATTTTATTATATACAATTTTTACGGTCTACCATTGCAATATGATTTCGTTTAACCATTCTGAATACAGAGCTCAGAGTTTCTGCCACCACCGTTGTTCTAGGAAGTCTGTTTTTAGCATAGAAATGACAAAGGTTTGTTCCAAGATGTCTATGCACAATTGGTCTAAAAATCCACAACCCATATTTTCACACTACCAGTTTGTTGTTTAGTTTGTGAAGCTAAATATCACTTAACTTGTGAATGCTTGGATTGAGGGACGGCTACCATTTTCCTTCTTATAAGCTATATCCAGTCCACTATTGCATGTAGGAGCAGGAACGCTCTGTTGTGGTAGGATTGCTTCCTCTGGCTGGTTAACAGGGGAGGCAGGGGCAAAAGCAACTAAAAGCTCAGGAACATGATTGAGAGTCCATCCTGCCCAGACTGGCTGCTTGACCCCAAAGGAGTTGCAGCACAAGCAGCTTACTGGGATTTTGCCCGAAATTGTTGTTTTTCTCATGAATGTTGTTCCAGTGTTAAGACTTCAAAAATACAGAAAAGTGTCAATTGCAAGGTTTACAATTTTGAAAGATGTGGCCTCAGTTTGATACCTAATTCCTCTTGAAATAATATCAATTTGGATGATAAAGAGACACAGTTAGGTGTCAGATACAGGTGTCAATGGAATACAGGGAAAATGAGGACACTGCAAAAAATGTCAAGCTTGGCACAGGGTATCATACTGTAATTTGCATCTTATAATTTGGATGGTTTCAAACGTTTTTCCCAAGATAGTGTTTTTTCAAGGCTTTTGAAACTTTTCAAGGCTACTGAAATGCTACTGTTTAATGCATTTCTTGCTTTAAGACTTAATTCCTTGTTTACTGGCTTTTACTTGTTTTATCTCCAACTGAATTGGCATTTACTTGAATGGCAATGGTCACTTATGGGTATAGCATGTTGTCTGGCAGTATTTGTGTAGGGTACTTGTGTTTTGTTTTGCTTTTTCGTTTTTTTTTTTGTGCTTTCTGTATTTTTTGTGATCTTTTTGGGCGGGGATGGGAAAATGCAACTTGTATGCTTTTCTGTATGATTGGAAAAAACTGAAAACCTGAAAAAAAAATAATCCTTGGTTACTTCTTGAAAGAAGTCATATTTACATTAATGAAAAGTTAAATTTATTAAAATGAGCAAAATCACCTGCCGTTAAGATAATTCCACTAAAACATATCCTGAGGTAGCCTAAGCTTAATAAGTGCAGATAAAAGACTTGCCCGACTTGACATTTTTTGCAGTGCATCAGAGGGAATATCTGCCTTAGTTTGCCCATGCGCAGAACGGACACAAAGCTTCCCTCGCACTTTTTTCTAATGCCAGTCCAATAGCAATAGCGCCCTCTAGCGGCAAAAATCCTGGCTGCGCAACATACTCAACTGTCTTAACACGAAGAGACGTAGTTAAAATGTTCAGTAAGCCAGCAAAAGGGCAGCGGACGATGGGTTATTTCCTCAAATCAAGAAAAGTAAGTTGAATTACACTGAATTATTTTGATAGCTGTGTTGTAAACTACATTAGCCATGTCTGCAGTCACCTAGCTAGCTAGATACCAGCTTTAATTTACCAGCTCTCAAGCTAACAGGTATAGAGTGTACAGTATATATGGGTTATTATCAAATGCTAGTTAAAATTCCAACATTGTTTGGCAGTTATTTTTCTAAATTGCCAGTAGAAAGAGCAGGACAAGACCACGATGATGACCACCTCCTGCTAAATTGCTGGGAATGGGACGGCCAAAGGAAACAGCTAAAAATTCTGCCCAGAATTAATGTTAGCTAATAGTTAGCTTGGATTCATACAGTTACCTGGTTGACAATAATGTTATTGTTACAATTTAGGGATACTTTTACTACTGCTTTGCACTTTCTCCTGCGCTGTTAATAGGAGGAGCAGCAGCTGATTGTGCTCAGGTGAGGAGAAAGTAGCTGCCCAAATAGCTGGAGGAGATGACATTTAAGTTTATATCCGGCTTGATATTAAGCTTGGTACAGAGCTGACTGACAGACAAACAAGGTGTTTATTACAAATTTAGGGATACTCTTCTCAATGTCTTGAAATTGCAACATTGCTTTTCACTCTTTTCTGCACTGTGAATAGAAACAGCAGGGAGCAGCAGAGCAGGAGCAGCAGGTGATTCTGCTCAGGTGAGGAGAAACTTCCTGGGATGGCTAAAGGAAAGAGGTAAATATTCTTGCTAGCTACAGTTAGTCTCCATACAGTTAGCTGGTTGACAGTCAAGGCATTTATTACAATTATAGGGATACCCTTCTCAATTTATTCTTTAAATTTCACCATTGCATTTCAGTATTTTTTCTGCACTGTTAATAAGGGAATAGGCCCATAGTGTCTCACTAAATATTTGAATCTTGTCACAGGATACATTTAAAAATCTAATTGGGCAGGGTTATTCTGCAAAGCTGGTTAAAAATAAATAAATAAATAGTCTTGAACCAATTGGCCCCTTCACTTCTGAAATGATGGCTCTGCCCCTGATAAAGCCGTTTAATACCCAACATAAACTAGGATATGCTTATCACAATTTACAGCAATGTGTGACTTGTATTTATTTCTATTTGCACATTTTCACAGTGTTTAGAAAGGTATCATTAGTTAACATTACGCTAGCTAAGATTGGCTAATTAGATAAAAGATTGCATGTACGTTGGCTAGTAAGATGAAAGACGGGTTCATTTTTTATGGCTCATTTTACACACTCTTCATCTAGTTTTCATCCAGTTACATACACATAGCTTTAAATGGCAATGTGGCTGCACCAGGACAATCACTGAAGGGAGAATCTTACATTTACATGCAGGTCATTTTAGGGGTTAAACGTTGACTTCATTATGCAAATGTTCAAAAGCTTAAACAGTTGTTAGAGTAGAATACAGTTGGCGATTATGGGGTAAAGAGATTCATGTTGTTTTCTGCAGGTGAAACTACTTGCAAATAGAAAGTCATCTCTCCCCATGGCCATGATGTTAGATGGTGTTGGTGGAGTGGCTCACACCTCACTATAGCTGACAGGTAATTTAGTCTCATATTCAGTCTTAAAAATCTTATTTTTCTTAAAACAAGTGAAAAATTCTGCTACTGAGGTGAGATAAATTCACTTGTCTCCAATGCACTTTCATTTGTCTCTGGCAGACAAGTGTAATTATCCTGGAACAAGGCAGAATAAGGCAGAGCCCTCCATTAGTATCAAGAACATTTCTTGAAACAGGTTAATTTGCTTTGGAAACAAGTGAAATGATCTCTCCTGTATGGCAGATTCTTTCTCTTGCTTTAAAAAAGTAAGATACAAAGACTCCTATATTAGATACTTGATAAGATGGATTTTATGCAGTGTAACATTTTTAATTATGAAATATGCAGCATGCTATTCATTGGGGGGCTTAATTATTTCATTGATATACACTGAGTGTACAAAACATTACAAACCAAAATAACACCTGCTCTTCTTATGATAAACATAGACCATGTGAATCCCAGTGAAAACTTTGATGCCTAATTGATTTAATCTTCAAATTCTACTTGTTCAACATATTCATTCTACCTACAGTATGTTATGCAAATAACTGAAACTGCACTGTACAGTGTATATTGGCCTATGGAATTTACATTTTTTACTTTAGATCGTCCCCTCATCTAGTATCATTTCACATCAAAACTTTGAAACCTGCTTCTATCGACGTAATTGCTAGGGACAAGTACAGCAATGATGACTTACGATGGACAAGATGGTATTTTTTGGTCAGTGTGATTGTTATTAAATTAATTATTAAATGCAGATCACCAAACTACCTTACACAGATGCGCGCAGCTTAGAGGGAACATTGGTCCTGATTGCTTCCAAATACATTTCTTGCAATTTTTGCTTGATCTATGCGCTCCATTATAATGATAACATTAAATTTGCACTCACTTTGGCTAAGGTACAGCGAGTGCCACATATTGCCGTACCCTATTCACTACCATGGTTTATTTCTGTGAACGCAGTTGCTTTATGTGGACTGGAGACCCATTGTTTTTACACTCTGTTGTTATTGTAGCCAAATCCTCCGGAGGTGATTTGGCTGATGAGATCTTCAATGCTTCTTGGGTGCATTTACTCCTGGATTTTATGTGTTTTTGCTCTGTATGATTACAATCCAATCACCCAGGCCAGGATGTATGTTAATGCCCGTTGTAAAGGGGGTTTCTATTTGTAGCCTTCAATTGACTTGATGAAAACGTGATTGAAAGGGACTCAGGCAAACTCTCCCCTCACCTTAACCCCGACTTCACCTGAGAAATTGTACGTGTGTGTGTGTGTGTATCCGTGCTGCTGTGAAGTTTCTCAGGCTTCTTTCTAGCTGAGGTGGACAGGCACCAGCTGACAGGCTGATGTTTCCTTTCCTCGTGCCTCTAAACCAGCTGGACACGACAGACAGACCAGTATGCTGTGTAAGTCACGAGCAGCCTGACCATACATTATTCATCACACTCATCATTAAGAAGCCTTCCTTCCTCTTTTATCTCTCCATCTTAAGGCATTTCACTTCTTTCACTCTCTCTCTCTCTCTCTCTCTCTCCCTCTTTCCTAATTCATCACAATGCATCAGCTACTGTACTTTAGAGAGAATAGCCACTAACCCCTCAGTCTTTGACAGCAACACTCTGAGTCTCTCCCTCATCCATAATACCTTCCTGTCTTCATTGTCCTTGTGTGTCCTTGACCTTACTCTAGCGTTCTATAATATTCTCCCCATTTGCTTCTCTTAGCCACTTGTGGCTGATACTTGACCGTCCTCTGCTCTGTCAGATATAACACTATAGACGATTAATCTCAATATGGATTTTCTTCGGCTGTGTTATAAGGATTATTCTTGTATAGCTAATGACAGTGGACTCTGCCGCGGTTCCTGACTGTGATATTTGTTGATTGGAGGTGATTGTTGCCAGGTTTCAAAAGAGTCATAATTTATTCTTGTAAACAAACATCAAGCAGAGCAGAGCCACAGGCCGTAGTAATGTCGAGGTTGCCCTCCTGCAGTGTCCTTGTCACTCTCACCTGCCACTGCGCTTCAGTTGCCATGCCAATCCACTACAACCTCGCCCCAGGCTAACGCTAACACAGCTTCATCATTAGCTGCTGTAGTCACTGGGGGATATTTCAAGTGTTCACTCTCTTTCTCCCCTTTTCTCCCTCTCTCTCTCTCTCTCTCTCTCTCTCTCTCTCTCTCTCCTCTCTCTCTCTCTCTCTCTCTCTCTCTCTCTCTTACCCCCCTCCTCTCTCTAGCCCCACCAGCACCATCCTCCCCCATTCCTAGTAGGTGCTGCGAGCATTTCTCCACCCACCCCCTACCAGCTCTGCTGCTGAGCCCCACACAGGACCAAGTCCCTGGACTCCCCTTTATTACCATATCATGAGATGCGCCTCAGGCTTGTAGCAATGCAGCGTGCTGCCTGTGTCTTTAAGAGAGAGAGAGAGAGAGGGTAATGTGTAATGGAGAGAAAACAAGGCAGGGAGTGAGAGAGTGAGAGAGGGAGCGTGAATTTATCATGGGCAAATTTTTTGGTTCATTCTTAGCCGTGTGCTGAGCATCCCTGTACTGGCACACACAGTGTCCCGAGGCACATAGCGCTGAGGAGTACGCCTCTCTCATACACACACACACACACACACACACCCGCTTGTGCTCTCCCACCCAACCTCTCTCTCTCTCCCTCTCTCCTTGACACACACGCACACGCTCACACACGCGCAGTGCTGTCAGGAGCGCCGCTGCTGGACCACAGCCATCTCGCGAAGGAGGTTCCAGCGGAGGGAGAGGAAGACAGAGCGAGAGAGAGAGAGCGAGACAAAGGGAAGGAGGACGGAAGAAGGAGAGGAGCGAATAGGAAGCGGGGACCGGCACGAGGAAGGAGAGACTTAACGCTTTGTGAAGAACAGAAAGCGAGGGACAGGAGGAGGGAGGAGGAGGAAGAAAAAAAAAAGAGAGGAGGTGGAACAGGAAACGCGATCACTTTCAGCTGCAGCGGTCCGTGTCGCAGCATGGGCAATGCACCATCCCAAGGCATGTCAACCGTATCTCCATGCATACTTATGTAGCAGGTATTTTTTTGTTTTGCGTGCTGTGCGATCCAACCAGCTGGCTGTCACATTCTCTGAGAGCAGGGGATGGGGGTTGGGCCGAGGGCTCGTGGAGAGGCATTGCTTGAGGAGTGTGATGCTCTGAGGTAGCCTCGGTTAATGAGTGGTAGATAGGGGTAAGGCGCCTTGGGAGAGGCACGCAGGGATGTAGAATATGGGGATGGGGGCAGAGGTGCTGGAGATGCTGGAAGCGCTGGGTGGAGGCACCTTGTGTGGAAGCAACAAGAAATGGGAGGGGGCTTGTATAGATGGTGGAGGGACCAGAAGTGCTATCAGTGAAGCAGGTGGTGCTGGTGTGTGTGTGTGTGTGTGTGTGTGTGTGTGTGAGAGAGAGAGAGAGAGAGAGAGAGAGAGATGTGACTAGTGTGAGAGCTTTGTGATGTGTGTAGTTGAGCGCAAGGTGTGAAAGGTTTGTGTGTGTGTGTGTGTGTGTGGGTAAGAGTGGTGGTTGCAACTGCAGCTGTCAACCACATGGGAGACCTCTGGGAAGTGAAGCGCTCCAAGGGGTGTGTGGGTGAGAAAGACGATGAGATAAAGGAGAAGCAAAGAAGAGACTTTAAACAAGCAACAACAAGAAAAAGAACTAAAAAACAGGCAATAGTGGAAGTAAAGATGAAATGTATGGCTTAATGTGGGGACTAAGCAGCGCTGCCTTGAGTGAAGGGGGGGGATGGTAATGTGAGTGGATGAACGGGTGGGTTAACTCCTTCGTGCGATGTGCTCTCTCTTTCCCTCCCGGTCTCTCTCACTCTCTCTCTCTTTCCCACATTCTCTCTCTCTTTCTCTCCCTTTGGCAAAATACTCACTGAGAGCATTGAAGACTGAAATTTCTAACAAAATGCTGTGCTGGAAAATTGACTGAGGGGTCTGTGGTGGCATGTGTGTGGCTGTGTGTGCATATGTGTCTATGTGTGACACCTGTGTCTCACGAAGAGGGAGTGCAGGGAAAAGTAGGGAGAAATGATAGTGAAAGAGGGAAGAGGGAGCAGGGGTTAAAGGAAGAAAGCAAAGCATGGGGGGGGAACGTGCTCCAGGCATGTTGAAACACTCCTCGGATGGAAAGGCTTCTCTAATATGCAAGGGAGGGAGGAGAGCCGCTATCAAGATGCAAAAGAATAGGGGAAGGGGAAATGGGGAATGGGATGGCCGACACTCCTGATGAACGCTCACTTTTCAGAGAGAAGGGCGGAACAGCACAGCTCAGGGAATTCTACCACCTCTCTTTCCCTATCTCACTCTTGTTTTCCATCTCTCTCACCCATTTCTTCCTCCCCCCCTTTCTTCATCCCTTGCTTGCCTGTCACCCAGGGACAGTCTGGTTGCTAGTGGGGAGAGGAGAGAGAGAGAGAGAGAGAGATGATATGAAAGAGGGGGAGAGAATGAAAGGAAGTTTGAAAGGACAAAAGCCAAGGGAAGGGAAGGCACTGAAATGGACAGGTGAGTTGTGGTGCTGAGGTCTTATGGGTGCTAGCAGCAACATAATTCCCTTCAACAGTGTGAACAGCTAAATAATTACTTTGGATGATTGCAAGGGATCAGTAATAGTACAGTAAGAAGTGCTTTAGTTCTGTTTGCTTGTGAACTGCAGCAGCATCTCGTGCTTTCCGAATTATCATCTTTGGTCTGTAATATTGATGTCTTCAAGTATTGTTGTCAGTTTCTTGCCTGCAGCGCATTTTTCGCTCGGCGGGTCTGCCGACTTTGTAAACTTTGGAAGGTTGTTCGGTAGACTGGGGATTCATTTCTCATTAAGTTCTCTATTCATCAAGTTGATGTTTGATTTCTCTTGTCAGAGGCTCTTACTGGTCTCTTTAAAGGAAGAGAGCTCATGCTGTAACAGACACAAGCAGCGGTGTCATAAGACCTTTGCATTGGCCAAAGGTCACTCACAGATCTGTTTGTATTTTGGAATTTTTTGAATTTTATTTTTTACTTTTATCACTGTAAAGCTTTAGCACTGTACAGTCCTTGGAGCTCTGTCTGTAGTCAGTGTCTATATCTTGGAGGGACTGAAATGGATTAGCCTAGTAGGCTGAATATCTGAGCCACCATGGGTGTCTTTAGAAGCCTAATCTACCAGAACAAATGGTGACCGTCCGTGACCGTCCGTATTCAGAATTGCCACCAGCAGCGATCGTGGGTGCTAAACAGACGCATGCCAAGGTGCTGCTTCAACTCATTGCAGCCAAAGACCACCTTAACAAACCATGCTGATGGTTGGGCTGTGCAGACAACTCACAGTACAGAACAGGGATCCAACTTTTTTTTTTTTTTTAAACTTTTACTCTAACAGAAGACACTTAGCTTTGCCAAGTTGTTCAGCAAAGAAGTAAGCCACTTGCATTTGGTAGTCAGAGTGTTACCTCTGCCTATCATGGTGAATAGAAGCCCCATAATAAGCCCATTACAGAGTTGCACCAGTATACACTACTAGGCTAAACCGTAAAGAATAGTTGTGGAATAGATTAAGCAGAGTTGAGCGGTAAGCCCAGCATTAGCCTGTCGGAGAGCTAATGCCTAGCGTAATGTGGCCATTGTGCAGAGACAGCAGATCCTGGTTGCTTTATGCTTCCATGTTATACCTTGTATGTTGGGCTTAGGTTTATGTGAACACACATGTCTGTCTCCTGCTGATCCTCTCTAGTGAGGCAAAGCCAGAGTCATGTCTGAGGGAGGGGCTTACAGTGATTGAGATGCTGCAATACCGTATGCTGAGATGATGTTATACTATAAGGAGAATAACGGCATTACGAGAGACATGAAAACGGCATGGCTGTTGATGATAGGCGGGATAATACATACAGGGGGTGATGAGAAGAAGAAGGTTTTCTAGTTCATGCGTGTTATGTTTTACTGGATACAAACTCAATGCAAATCCATCAGGACTCAGACTGAATTGTTGAAGACCACACATGTAATGGCCTCTTTGCCTACTGTATTTCCTTTGTTATATTAGGATCTGATTCATTACAAAAAAAAGGACAGGATTTTGTCTAGACAGTGGTGCAGTGACACATTGACAACAGGATGTCACACCTAAATCAGTTAACTCACATTTATTTGCATAACGGGTCATTCGGTTTTTAATCTGACCTAAATCTTTGGATAAATTCATAGCACACATCATAGTAAGTACTATCAAACTGATGTAAGTTATATGAAGACAGGGCTTATTTAGAAAAAGAAGCATAAATGAATGCTTTTTTGAAAGTATAATTGATTTTTCTTTATAATGGTGGTTTGTCTAATGATGATCACCGACTGGAGGTCATAGTTTACCCATGTTTTAATTTACCGCTACATCACTGCATACAATAGACAGTGGACTATACATATTACGTCATCATGTGCCTGTCAGATATTTATCTAGCATAGTAGGACATAACCTCATGTAAATCAAGTTGTAGCCTTGCCATTAACAAACATTTGAGTCTCTTGAAATCTATTTTAAAACCAGGTCAAGTCACAAGTGATAAGTTTTTGGAAGAACAGTTTGTGAATTACTGATTTCACAGTTGCTCCATGCTTTTCAGCATCTGTTATTAGCAGCAGCATGTAGTATGTGGATCTCAGTATGTTTGTAGAGTCATTGTTTTGTAGTTATGCACCTGCTTATTCCCTAGGTCTGTGCCACACAAAGCCCATGCATGCTGCCTTGTGATTGGCTGATGATGATGCAATGTTTCATGGCAGCGGAGCTGTTTGCTTTGAGGGCATTTCCGAAGTAATTGACCCTGCTGGGAATAGCTTCGCCTCGATGTAGTGACGCTAAAGTAAATCAACTAAACAAAATATCAACATGATATACAGATTCCACGCATTTTGGGACACAACCTTTCATGCATAAATTGGGCCGAGTCTGTAGTGATTCTGTGATGGCTGTAATTGGGAAAATGCCAGATTTCTCTGTCCAAACTAGCAAGCTGTTCCTTATGTTAGGTTTGGTTCATGCAGTGTCCTTGTCACAGCATGTTGTAAATATATCGGGGCTTGTGCTCACATATGTGCACCCGCATGCATGCAAGTGTGTACTTTGCGTTAGCGTATGAGAGAGTGGCAACGCTATATGTGCGGCGTTTGTGCTTTGAGGGAGAAGATTGATAATGGCGTGCTTCACTACAGAGCTGGGACTGCCCTAATATCCCATTCAAGAGTTTCTGTATTTCCCCAGGGATATAGCAGGGATTCCAAAATGTGAACTTAAGCTTGCAGACCAAACACAAAACCTTTGTCCATGGTTTGTGATTTGACTCCAAAGGGAATTGTATATGATGAGTCCCCCACAGTTGCATTGGTAAGCACACTGGTAAGCTCTGAAGGTCATTAATGATTCAGGGGTTTAAATATTACATGCATTTATCAAAGGTCCCTGTTTCCATGCCACGATTCTGTGCAGGGTAGATTTTGATATCTGTGCACTATGATGGACTGAAAAGTATGAGTTTTTAATGTAAATTCAGGTTTTTATGTTTTATGAGAAATCTGGATGTACGAATTATGGTAAAACAAGCCATTTCTCAAAGTGAAAGTATATTATTTGGCATAGAAAAACTCCTACTCCACAGTGTGATTTAATTTTGACCTTTTCAGTTAAAAGTAGAGGAAGTGAACAAATAGATCTTGACTGGTTAGTGCTGCTACGGTCTGCTGTTCTCTAGAAGCACATTGCTTGCTCTTTTTAAATGTTAAAGTCATTTGCACAACTTTGCTGCCTATAAAATCATCTCATGTAACATCTCAACATTAAATAATTTACTCTTGCAAAATAGCCACATATGAAAACCCACACATGAATTCAAAGCATGTGAGCTCATGTTGGTTTTCATATGTGAATTATTTTTTTTCACGTTGTATTCTGACATCCCATGGCAGTATTTACTTCAGATGTGAACATTTCAATTCAAAGGTGAAAAGTGCTTTTTTTTTCTCCACGTATTCACCTGCCATTACATAATGACAATAGTTTCACATGGAAAAACTTGATTTCAAGAGACAATTCACAGGTGAAAGTGTTATTTTCATGCACATGTGCTTTGAATTCACGTGGCTTTTCACATGTGACATAGTCATGATAAGCATAAAATTCCAAAATTAATCATAATCAACCCAAAAATATGTTTGTACAATATGTACATGAAAATGTATTAAAATACAAATACTTTTGATATCAATATAGCCTTTTAGAGCATTTTAGAGTATGTGTGCATGAAAATTTTGTGTTTTCAGTAAGTTTTGGTTGGGGAATTCAATGTACTCAGATGTTTCAAACATTCATTCACTGGATCAACCTCCATTCCCAAAGGGTTCAGATATTGAGATTCTACTGTACAAAATGAAAACTCTTGAAACTTGCAGGGGACAACCACACCCTAAGACTTTTAGCATTTTACAGAGATCCTGTGGAAAATGTATGGCTTGTGCTGAGTTTGAATATCCAACCAGTTTCGATGATTAGCTCTATCATTTAGCACGATCTTGATAAACACAGTTTTTTACAGTGATTGTGATTACAGTGACGTGATTTGCCATGCTGATCGTAAAGCAGCCCTGTCACGTCAACCATCTATTTATTTATTCGAATAGAGCCTTCGTGTTAACGTACATTTTTCTGTCAGAATGGAGACAGCTTGTCAAGTCAGCCAGTCAATCAGTTGCTCTCTCTATTGTGCTCTCTCTCACTCACACACACACACACACACACACACACACACACACACACACACACACATATACAGCAATATATATACTGTATATATACACACACACAGCTGCATACACATCTGATTGGTCTGGTAAGGACGGGAAAATCAAGTATAATCTCAAGGCATTATTAAGGTTTTTTGGAAATAAGAGGTATTCTAAAGGGTTATTTTACTTATTATGGAACGTGTAACGATTTCAGTTTCTGCCTACATTTCGTCTGTTAGCTTAGATTCTTCTTTCAGTAGACAAATGGGTTTTGCAGTTTGGAAATGAAAGACTAGGTAGGTAAAGAAGTCGACTTGTGAACCCGCTGACAAACTGTGCGTACCTGGAGACGACTTGTCAATGCGTCCCATACCTGCTACTATCTTCTCGCACAACATCCACACCTCCAAAAGCCCAGCACTGTCTCTACGCCTGGAACAGGTCTAAGCCTCACCTGGTGTTTTGTTGTGACTGAAATAGAAGCACACACGCACTCTGCTTGTACCACGTTCAGTAGAAATGGGGCACACAGTGTCAGATTCAAACGCATCTGCTCCTTCCCTACTGTACATGGGGCAGGGTGTGGTAGTCTAAACATAGGCGACGCAGCTCGTGTTGCATTGTTCTCCATCCTGCTAGGTCATGTTTTTGATACATGGACAAGGTGGTTTGTGGTTAAAATAAAACATTTAAAACCGGCTGAATGTTTAAAAGGGGTCATAGAGAGTTGAATTGAAGCACTTATGAATGCACCCGCTCTATGTGTAGGATGGTATGCATTTCACATGAGGGAGAGCCAGATTTAACTTACATTTCAGATGTCTTGGGGCTAAAGGTTCATTTCTGGCGTCTGTGTCGAACACAAAAGGTTGCTGAACTATGAAACGACTGAGAAACCTGGAAGAGGAAAACAGTCATTCCCTAAAATCTCCTCAGAAGAGAGAGAGAGAGAAAGAAAGAAGTGTCAGGAAACTAAGATGGTGGTGTTACTGAGGTGCTGGAGTAAGCGATAATATTCCTCTTTCTTCTCCCTCAGACCATCTCCTCCCTCCGTTCTTCTCCCATCACTTCTGATTTTCATTCCCAAGATGGTTGGCCAGGAATACAAAGCAGGCAGTGCAGGCTCTGATGATTTTGGGCAGATTAGTCTCCTTCTGCTGCCGACAGGATCCAAATTTCCCTCATCTCATTCTGGTCTTGGTCTCTATAGACTAACGCTATCTCCCTCTCCCTCCTCCTGCTCTGCTGCTCTCTGACACGCTCGGCTCTTGCTCTATTCCTTTCAGACTAAAGGTTGACATATCAAACTGTTTAGAGAGATTTATCACTTTGCGAATTGCCAAGCAGCATCATCAACGACTGCCTGCACTGCCTTTAGGCTTGGCTGCAATTTAGATTTCCATCTTCAGTCCATCCGTAAACCTCCATCGCATTTACTGTCAGTTGCGTAGTAGTTTCTATCTCGCCTTAATTCACTGTGTGTGGATTCTAGTGTCAGTGATCTGCTACGTATGAATTCTGTTTCTAATTCATTTGAGTGTGTGCATGTGCCTGTATTTGTGTGTTTGTGTGCATGTGTGTGTGTGTTAAGGGGTGTGTTCTGTGCTGCGCCTCGTCATGTGAATGTAAGTCTCAGCTGTAATGAAGTCTATGCTGTGCTGCAACCTTGTGGCTCACTGTTCATTCCCTTCCTCATTTCCCCCACTAGGAGCTACCCTTCCCACAAGGAAACCAATTCCCATGTTATCGCCCACTAATATACATGTAATGACTTCTAACCGGCTGAGGAGCAGATATGGACTCGCATTATCCAGTCGTGCAGCCAAGCCTAAAAGATGGATTTGCCGAAACGGGATCACTGCCGTGTCAGTGCGGGTGCGGAAACATCGCATGTGAACTCCATGGATGAGCCCAAGCCGCTGCCATAAACTATTAGAGCAGCGAGTATGAAAAGGTCAGGTCTCTGTTTTCTGGTCAGACAGACCAACATCCCTCTCGTTCATCCGATGCTGCCTGGGCTCTTGTCTCCTGATCGATTAGCCGGGTGGCATCCATCTCCTCAGCCTCCTCAGTTTAAGGCATTAATGGGAAACCAAGGGCTCTAGCATAGTGCGTGCATGACATTGGCTGTTTGAAGCACTTATCACAGGCAACAGAGACACGAGACAGGCAGCAGAAATACAAGACAGGCAGCAGAGATACACTGCGCTTAGATTTCCCCCAGATTATGAGAGGAGAAGGGTTATGAGGGATGGTGTTAGGGTGCTGCCACGATGGATTTGCTTTCTGGACTGTAGTGAGCAGTGGGGGAGAGAGAGAGAGAGAGAGAGAGAGAGGAAATGGCTGAATTGAATATGATTGCACTGGTTTGTCTGGGATTGTGTGCAACCCAGTTATTGTTGCTGGTGGTAGTGAGTGAGTCATTGGTCAGAATTAGAGCGGTGAGGAATTGCCTACTGATGTTTGACCTTGGTCAATAACGTGAGCTGTGCCGATGGGTGGGCACAGAGGTATTCACTGCCAAAGGGAGTGCTCAGCCTGTAGGTTACAATAAGAATGATTGAAGGTTTTCGTGTGAATGTTGTGGATACATTTTTTATCGTTTGGATTTGACTTCTATTTATCCTGGCTCTGATGTTTACATTTTAGAATTAAATCCTACATATATCCATGTTAAATGTATGCGTTCGCACAAACAGAACATCATATGCGTACGCATGCACACACGCAATCATCCACAAATCAATGCATGCACACACACAACTGACAGACACCTGACGCATAGAAAAGCTCCTCCATGCACCAAGCCCTACATTCCTCCCACAGTTACTAGGAAACAAGAGGCACACAGCGCTGGCTGTTGAGGCGGTAGGGGTGCGGTTAGGAAGCAGACTGGCAGTGAGGGGAGACGTGATGATGAGAAGCGTGGCTATGGGTTTGCAATCAGACGCTGTCTAGATTAAAAAAAGTGGAAAGATCAGGGTGTGTCATCTCATTAGTTGGCATCACTACAGCGCCACCTCTGCACACACTGCGTTCTCCACTCATAACCAGAGAGTACAGCACACACACACAGATACACACACACGTTATCTATCTGTCTGTCTGTCTCTCTTTCTCTCTCTCTCTCTCTCTCTCCCTCTCTCACTCCTAACTCTGCAATCATGCAGAGCATTGTACTGGGTGTTTGTTGAAGTTTGTCCCTTACGAGCTCACTGAACTTCTGACATTGTAAATTCACGCTAGCTCTGGTGTGATAAATGTGTCCACATTCCTAATGATCCAACTTACCTGGTCTTTCACACTTGGAAACAAGGTGTTAAGCTCATTTTGCATGCACTCTGTGTCGCCCCAGCCATGCATCAAGCAACTGATCTTCCAGCAGCTGTTTGGAAAACAAAGTGCAGCATTCCCGACCTTATAATCCCTGTCTCTGTGTTGGCACAAGGAGGGCCTGTGAGTTTAAGCACGTGTATGTCCGTTTGTTTGCCTGCCTTTATTTTGCCTGTGTGTAGGTAATTGTAGTGCAAGCTTTTTGTTTTGCTACCGCTGATTGCTCCATTATCTCCTGCTCTGCAGAGAGCGGTTGAGTGGGCGCGGCAGTGTGGCTCCGTCAGCCTGCTCCTCTTGGTTTGGCAGATGTGCTCCTGCTTGGCCAGGGAAGGGGGTTGGCTATTTGTCTAACCTTCCAGCCTTCTCTCCTTTCCAAACACTGAATCTCGGCTCTCCAGGGTGCCAACACCGATCGATGGGCATCACGGAAAAACATCAGCTCCACCTTCTAGATGGCAGTGAGAATCCCTTTGCAATGGCTGCAGTGCTGTAATGAGAAGCTCCAGGGTTTGGCACCGGGGCTCGTCCGGCCCGGCCCACTCCCACTGCCAAACAGATGCTCTGGAGATGGAGGAGCATACGCAGATAGGTCGCTGCCTGTCATTCAGACATCCATAATGTTTGCTCATTGATTTCATCTCCTGAATATTGTCAGGAATGTCACTGCCAAGATGGGGCATAGGGGTGATGGGGGTGGGTGGAGTAGAAGATAAGTCGTAGGCTTTATGAAGATCAGTGTATAAGCTATTTATTATCCATCTATCCCCCCTAACTCTCTCCCCACCAGATTGCCTCTCTGCCCATATCTGCTGCCTGCTCAGGTAGCGCAGGCAAAGTCTGGGCATCAGCTCATTTCACCAACATCAATCACTCATTTCTTCCCCTCTCACAAGTTCCACTGACACTAACCCTGGAACGAAGCTTCAAATATTCATACCTTCGCAGAATTATTAATGCAGCATGCGCTCTAGGGGGAGTTTGTATTTTACCGCTTTCATTAAAAAACATTCTGTTTCTCAGCTGTGGAAAATACCAGGAAAAGGTTGCTCAAGCCGCTGTGGACCTCTCTTTATTGCTTTGTGTCTTCCCCGTTGTTGTCTCGAAAATTGCAGAAATGCTTAGTTTGTTGCCTTCTCACCTCCTGTAATGTGCTAAGTGCAACTTGAGAACAGGGAAACAACGTTTGGTGGCCTGAGTGGAGAAATTCAACCATGAATGCTGTTCGGAGGATGCTGACAGAAACGATAATTATCCGCGTCGATTTTGACCTCATCACATAAAGGCCGTATGGGGATTTTCTGCCGTAAACATTAAAACACACAATTTAGAGAAATAAACACTCTTTAGTTAGCCTGAATTACATGGTCAGAAGATGGCATGCAAACGTATATGCCTCTCTTATGGCTTATAGAGAACAGAGCTTTCAGGAGACACTGGATGTGATGTGGTTAACAAATGCTGACTCCTAGATGAGTCCAGCACAAATTGACAAATCCGTTCTAGCTCAGTGAGTTATCATTGACTGTCCTGTTGTTTGTCACAGCACAGTGCTTCTTATATTGTAAGCAAATAGACAATCGATGTAAAGTATAGCAACGAAATGTAGAGGACACAAAGTAGCTGCGCTTCTATAGTTCTACATCTCCACTGAGCATGTGCACTCTGACTCACAGATACACACACACACACACACAGAGAAGTATCTTCATTTGAAGTTGATCCTCCCTGCATTAGTAGTCTGTTCTGGTGCGGTGTGTAAGCACGTTAACCACAAACAGTTGTTGCTCAGCATGCAAATAGGGTTCTCTAGGAGGGAGGTCGCACCTTATGTTGGCGTAAAGAGAGAGTCTTTAGTGTGTGCTTTACATGTTTCTTCATCACAATCTGGAGTGCATTTCTCTTTGCATAGGCTATGTCGTGCCTTATGGGGTATACACACTTTTTTGCATATTTGTGTGCATTTTGTCTCTCATTTTGCTGGTGGTGTGTGAGAAAGTATGTGTGTGTGTGTGCGTGTCCCCTCTTCTCCTGTTTGTGGTAATGACAACCGCCTGTGTTTGAATGATTCATAGCCGAATGCTGATGAGACATGCTGCAGATGTCTCGGGAAAGCCAAGCTGTGCCCTTTAGGTGTCACTCAGCCCTCAGGGATGCTGGTCACCTGCACTTCTCCCTCTTACAGCCCCGAACTAACAGCAGCTGATGGAAAATGTCACACATACGGAGCAAGTTCTTAATTTCCCATTTGTTCATGGCTTAATAATACCTCTCTAACTTTGTGTGCGCACACACATACAAACTCTGCTGTTATGGTAATTTATGACACGGTGCATGTAAGATTGAAAGCGATATGAAGACCAGATTGAAATAGATTAATCATCTCTGCGGAGGCTCTACAGCAGGCGAGCTGTTTGGGAGGAGAATACAACAAAATCAAAACAGGAGAAGGTCATGGGGAGAAAGCATCAGCAGTGTGCAGCAGAGAGAGGTTAGGGAGCTGTCTAATAACAAAGGAGAGCAGCGTTGGCCTTCAGAATGTGCCTCATCGCCCTCTTCCTCTCCTCATCTCCTCCTTTGCTCTCTTCTTTTCTTGTCTTGTCTTCACGGCCGAAAAGTACCCGCCGCTGCCTGGGCATAGCGTGAGTCGGTATTGATTTCTCTTCTCTCCGCTCTGTTGGCGGGTGTTTGACGCAGGAGTCCAGGGACTCTCGGGGCTTTGTTCTGGTCCTTTGTTCTCTTTCCATGTCCTTACTGTGGTCCGGTCTATCCATACATCACAAAAATGCCCTAACTCTGCCTGCCGCCCACCTGCCAGCGGTGCCCTCTGAATGCTGGCCTCGCTGGTATCGCAGTCTGGAGCCCACAGAGCCTTTCCACTGGAACAGCAGGGTGAACTAAAGCTCAGCAGAGTCCTTTAATGTGAGGAAAATATCCCACTGTTTGATTCCGGAGCACCTTGGAAATTCATGTATATTTAACAGTTTGAAAATGTGGAAATCAAACAGTGGACTAATAGAGTTTAAAATGGCCATCAATACAATTATGTGAATTGAGATTAGAGCCAAGAATTCCTATAATGTACTGTTTACTGTTATAAGCCTGGGTGAGTAATCACCATCTCCTCAGCATTGCAAGATGGAGACTGTTGTAGGCAAATGTGGAGTGCAGCATATACAGGCAGGCACCCACGCTATCGATTTTTGTTTTGTTTTGTTTTGGGTTTTTTACACAGACTTCTTAACTAAAAAATGTTTGACCTGCCACTGATTTGTTTATATATACCAAGGTTCCTTTTCCCCCAAAAAGCGAATTCCTAATGTGAATTGATAGGTGAGTAAACACATGCAGTATGTTCCACCCAGATGGTTACAAATGTGATGCCTCGGGTTTCTGGCTACCAGTTGAGGTAAATGGTTAGCATTTTAAAAGCAAAATCAAATTGTTGTTTTAGGAAAGGCCGATCACTGTTGGGCTGATCACCTGTCTCGCTTTCAGAACTAGTTTTGTAGTTTAGTGGTTATATTTTAGTTTTGGAGAATGGAAAGGTATACACACACTGAATTCAAGCTCTCAGCAAATTTTTTTAGAAAGCAACAATTTGACAGTTTCGATCATGAATTTTATAATAGTCCAGAGGTGTCAAACCATGTGCCACGAAGGGCACATGGTTTGATTACGCTGATTAGTTCTTTACTCTCTGGTTGAAGGTGTGCTAATCAGTGAAATCACCTGGTGTAGTGTTTGTTTGCAACGAAAACCAACCACAATATGCGTTCTTCTCTCGCGTCCCCCACGATGGGTTTTATGTAATATCTGACCGCCAAAGTATGATTCCAAAACAAAAGAACACAAGGATAAAAGACAGATAAAGATCCCGGACGTTTACTTGCCAGCCGAGGATACATCGGATGGTGACTTGACCAACAAGAACGAATGGGAAGCCCCGAGATTCATTATGACGCAGAATAACGCAGAACGACGCGTCACGTATGAGCAGCGCTATGGTCTATAATTCAGAGGCAGTTGGGAAACAGCTGGGAAAATAAACAGCTGCGCGTCTTAATTGATCGCTCGCGTGACGTCAAGCACACAGCCCATCTCAAACTGTAAGGAGGCTTCTCTGTGCTTACTTTCATGAGAAGTTTGTTCTCTCCAAGACAACTTGGGAAGAACTTTCTCCACAAGGTCACAAGTACTGGCTTGCTATTCTTGGGTTTTATATTTAGCCCTGCATACTCTCGGCCCTCCATGGCATGTAATAGGCCTTTTCAGATGTATCAAAACGCTGATGTCACTGGTGAGACACACTGTTAACATACTGCTAACATTTTCATCTCTACTTGAATTTAGATCAGACCAATCCACCAGCATTATGAATTCCAGGCACTGTTCAAACCCTGCAGACCGCTTAAATGGAAGCTGCTGGTGTCTGTTCCCACAGCTCTTCTTTTAAATCGGCCTAAGAGCAATTAAGATAGATTGGGGCGTGACACCTGTATCTCCTTTGCACATCAAGTGTATATTACTGTCGCTGGGAGTCCAAGGGTTGGCTTTTATCCCTCATCTATTTGCCCCTTGTGGTAACATATTCCCGGCTCTTGTGTGCCAAATCTTGCGCACAGGGTAGAGATGGCAGGGTCTCGCTTTGCACCTGTGCCGCATTCAAGAAGGGAGTCACGTCTGTGTTTCACTGTCATTATCATAATCACCATATTACACTTCCCTCTCCGACACATAATCACTCTAATTGGACAGCAGCTAAAAAAGAGGCAATTTCATACCAGGGCAGAAGATAGGAGATGGGAGAGGCGTTTGGCAGAATTGGATTGAAAAACCACTGTTTCCTCTTGAATGGATGAATAGGTTTAGGGGTTATGTTTGTGTGTGTGTGTGTGTTTCTGTGTGCATGTTTGCATATTGTCTCTGGGGTTGAAGAGAGGGTAATTGTGTACATTGCTGTAGATTTGACTGGAGTCTTTTGTAGCCGTAGCCATTGTGTGTGCGAGCGCTGTAAAGAGGCTAAATACCGAGAGAGCCAGGGATGCTACAGTATATGGAGCCGGCCTCTGCTCACTCATACTTATTGCCTGTCACTTGCTTCTGGAAATCTAATTCACTGCACACCATAACTCACGGCTTATGAGGGAAAACACATGTACTGTAAATCTGGCAACACTGGTCAATCCATTTCAATCACAACCAATTCATCTTAATCACATTCATTGCAGGCTCTGTGACAGATTTCAGTTTTTTTTATTCATCCTGACACTGGGAGAGAAGGAGGTTCTTGGTTACATTACAGCAATATCACTCTGCATTATCGATCGTCAACCTCTCTTGTTATAGAACAGACAAGGGTGCGCTATTATTATAACCAAGACATATCGAGATGCACAAAAGAGGACGCCTGCCTGTGCTTCTGTGTGGTTGTGTTATAATGTCTGAAGGATACTTTTATGTTTTTATTTTTTTAATTTTTGGGATTCACAGTCCTTGCCTTTCTGAAATCTCAGGGGATGGCCAGAGCTAAATTGTATACCATTGTCCTTTCAAAAACAACAGGTTGGGGACAACCACTGCTAAAGAAGGATTTTGGATTTGAGTCTCTGACTGGTTGAGAAACAATGGGTGAAAAAGTAAATAACACTATTTCCCTCGGTTTTGACATCCAGAGATGGTAGCATCAGATTAAATAATAACAGAACGTGAAATATACATTCAGGATGAATTTCTTTTATGGTTTGCATCACGTTATCTGTGCTAAGCCTGTCATGAGTGGTTCTGTGCCTTTCTGTTTGAAGTCACAAAACGGTGCGTAATGTTTGAACTGTTGACAGCAGTGGGTTAGTTATATAGACACAGATCACAGCGCCCTTCGCATCGATTTCAGACCCTGCTTTTAGGGTGGCTTTTGCCTCCAAAAACTGAAGTGATCCTTTATTTCACGAGAACACGCCCACTCCACACTAAGAGAGGTGAATATAGATTTTTACTGTCTGGGTTTCTGGCCATTTTCAGACAGTGAGTCTCGTACCTATCGTCTAGTGTGTCCTGCTTTCTCTCCAAGGATTCAACTTTACGTAAACAGACAATGCTGTCCTGCTGGCTCCTCTCCCCACCAGTCCCCGGGCCTATTGACTGACATTTTGTTTTGTATTAGATTAGCAGATTAGAAGAGCAATAGATCTTAACAGAAAAACGTGTGTCTGTGTGTGTATATACACATCCATGTGAGTGTATGTTTGACTGTGTGTACACGTGTGTGTGTGTGTCTGCACGCATATGCGTGTGTTGAAACAAATTGCATTGTCAGAGAAAGCACAAGGACATATATAGGTGTAACTGCATTGTGTCGTCCGTGGTTGGTATTCACATTAATCTGTGTTTTGCCAGTCTTAAGGGTTTTCATGTGTGTGACATTCCGCATTACAGCATCTCCATATGATGTGCCTATTTGTGCAGTTGCCTGTATACATACGCTGCTGGAATATAAATCGGTTTGCGTAAGAAAGCGACTGTTGAACTGAGCATCTTTCTGCTGCCGCACATGCACGAACTGTGGACAATGGCAGTGTGCATCTTTGTAGGGCGGAGCGAGTCTGAGAGAGCAATTCTGGTAGCACCTTGGGCAGCCAGCGCTGTCTCTGCAATCACGCTCTCATTGAGGGCAGCCTTTCATCTCAGGCCTTTCACAGAAACCTTTCAGACGGAGAAAGGGAGAGATGGGAAGCGGGAGAGCAAGGGAGGGAGAGAGGGAGAGAGTGCAGAGGAAAGGGGAAGGGAAGTGCATCTGCAGCCCAGAGCGCTCGTCTCCCATCCTGACTGTGAATAACCACGCTGCTGATGAAGAGCGCAGATGTTGAGAGAATGTATAGTGAGCGTGTACAGTATGTGAATGTGTGTGTGTGAAGAAGAGAGAGAGGGCAAGAGCTGCTGTGTGTGTATCTGTCATTGTGTATGTTCAAAAGGTTCGCTCTGTGTAATTTGCGAGCCACCCCATGTAGGCCTAGCCTATATTTTAACCTCTCTGTCTCTCTGTTCTCGCTTCTCATAAACATAAAAACATAATCATTGAGGCGTAATGTTAGAGTGGGAGGGGGATGTTGCTGTACAGTACAGGATAGTACAGTCCTGCTATGGACGGTATCGCTCCTAGCCTGTTGGTTGTTCAGGTTTCTGTGGAGACAGTACTGAGCTGAGCTGAGTGAGGCCGTGCCGGTTGGGTGGGTGTAGCTAGCAGAGAGAAGGTGTTGGCTGGCAGCGCCGGGGGGGAAGGGGGGGATGTTTGGTCAGGACTACCAGGTGTTTGTATCTGATGGGCGGGCAGGCGGTCAGGTGCTGGTGCTGGGACGCAGGGAACCCGCTGCAGGGGGTAAGTGCAGGTACAGGGACCCCACTTAAGATTCAATGCCAAGCACTTCTTTTAAAAAGGAACCTTTTTAAATGTATTGGCTTGCTTAGCTTGCTTAGCCTGCAGGGTTGAACTCGGCAGCTCCTAAAACGGTAACGCGGAGTTTAGGAAAACTGTTTTTTTGGAGGGGTGGTAGCAAATTCATCTTTCTTTGTTTGCCATCATCAGATCTATTAGTTTTTGCTATGTGTGGCATTTATCTAAAACAAACAACTGGCAAGCTTTGTTGCCTCTCATAAATCATTTAGGTCTACTTTGTCTTTGCCAAGTTGAGCCTGAGAGAACATTTCACACAATAGTGTGAAACAGTTTTTGCTTTTGGATTTTGTTTGCTACTGTTACTGTATTTATTTCTCTCTCTCACACACTGTGTGTGTGTATGTGAGTGTGTATGCATGCATTTAGTGTGGCTAGCAGTTGTCTTTTATGCTTTGGCAGCCTGTCTGTGTGTGCTGTGGGGCTCATTTGATGCATGCGAGACTAATTTGAGGCTTGAGTAGGGGCGAATGGAGGAGATGGTGTAAAAATGTGAGCTGTGATTGATCATTGGCGAAGGAAAGGGAAAGGGATGAACAACTTCCTGTTTTCCTCCCTTCCCAACACAAGGCTTGCTGAGTCTTTTAAAGCCGACTTCTGCCTCTCTCCATCTCAAAGGCCAGGATTGTGCTGGCAGTGGGGCTAATTATCCTGCTACATCCCATACAAAATGTTCAAAAGACTTTGAAGGGAATGGAAAACCACCGGGTGGAGTATAGAGTCAAATATCTGGTATAAAAATGAGAAACGTTTGGAAGGGAACTATATTAAGCGCCGGCATGCCACTGAGTCTCATTCGTTTTCCATTTGCGTTGTCATATTAATATATGTGAAAACTGCCCTAGGTAGGTAAGACAGAACAAATGTCAGCTCCTCTTCCAAGGTGATACCTCTGCAACCTATTATTAGTGTTGTTCATGTCACGTTTTTGCCGACCAGAGTATCACTGTTTTTCACTGGTTTATCAACGAATATGTTTAATTTCAATGATTGGAGTATGGATATGAGTATGGATATGAATGATTGGAGTCTGGATATGAACAATGCGTTCATATAGCAAACATCTGCTGGAGTTTTTAACCAACATATTTTGCATACACAGTGAAATATGATGGTAATGACTTCCACCTCTGCGGCAAGACAATCAAATGCTGTTAATTAGTTCTGGCACTGTAGCAATCTCAATCAGGAGGAATTCTCTCCAGCTATAATCTGTGATAGAGATACCCGTGTGTGTGTGTGTGTGTGTGTGTGTGTGTGTGTGTGTGTGTGAGTGGCTCTGTGTATGTATGTGTGTGGCTGTGTGTTTGTGTGTTAGGGCTGCATGATTATGGCTCAAATGATGGCCCTGATTATTCTGATAGATTTTGTGATCACAATTATTAATCATGATTATCAGCCTTGAAGATTGGAGTAACACATTTTTTGTTACTGCACTTTTGGCAGCTTGTATCAACAACTTGTCTATTTTCAACCACAGCAGATGTTCTAAATGAAATTATATCTTTCATTGCCGATATGCCGATAGCCTATGATTATTAATTGTGGAAACAAAAATTGCGATATGATGATATACGCAGCAGATCTAGTGTGTGCGTGCATACATGTGCGTGCGTGGCTGTTTGCACTGGAAAAATCTTCACAATGGTCTGTGTGTCAACATGATGTTAGAGGTTAAACAGGTTTACCTAAGTTAACCAGAGTCACCTGACATCCACTGTGAAAACTTCCATTACCATGACAAAGCATTGTCAGGACGTCACATGTAGCCGTGGCCTGATTTCAGCCAGAATTCATTTTCAAAGAGGGCTCGGAAGAATTAAGGCAACACATGCTCCGATACCCTGTCAGTCAGCATCTGGCCGACAGATTGAAAAATGTCCCTTTGTTCGAAAAACAAAGTGAAGGAGGGTAGAGTAAAATGAAAGAGTGATATTTGCCGCATGTGACAGCAGAGAGAGATTGGCAGACGGTGGGAGGGATGGCAGGAGTGTGCATGATTGAGATAAGGGACAGATAGATAGGGAGCCAGGCACAAGTCCTCTCCCACACACTGGGCTCCTAGAGATACCTCCCACAGAAACACTGAGGCACACTGCAGTTACACTGTCACACAAGGACACCCGAAGGACGCAGAGAGAGAGAGAGAGAGAGAGAGAGAGAGAGAGAGAGAGAGAGGGGATGGCTGTACCTCTATGGCAGAGAATAAACCAAATGAGAAAGAGAGAGAGAAGGATGTGCTCAAGACCTTTCCCTGCAGTGAGTGATAGCAGCTCATGTCTTCCATCACAAAAAGCTATTATTGCTGGGTTTAAAGGACACAGTGAAAAGTAATGCTACCCTCTATTTAAAGATACGTATGGAAGCACTTTGCACTAGCATTTAAATTCTACATAGTGTTTCGGTAATGGTGCAAAAATGCTGTATTGTATACCACACTACAGAGGGTGGACAAGATAATGGAAACACCTAACATAATGAATATCAAGTATCCGATGAGGAGGAGGGCCACCCCTTTGCCTTCAGGAACAGATTGAATCCTCAAACAAGTGCTGAACTGTGTGTGTGTTGTGGGGTATGGGACCATTCTTCAAAACGGAAAGCCTCCAGCTCTTTGAGGGATGAAGGAGGCGGAAATCTACTTCTCCGTAAAGGTTCAATGATGTTTAGATCTGGTCAGACCTCTTTTGAAGCTGGCAGATGCTGCTCATTGGCATTCAACTTGGTGTGACCCCTCTTTGTTGTTGCCTTTGTAATTGTGATTTAAGTCCTTTTTCATGTTTTGTTGCCATTATTTTGTCCACCCCCTGTGTGTATTATTCCCAGTACAACCTTGGTAATATGAAATATAATGAGATATTTGTCCAAAGATGACTCAGGATATATCCATTCCACACACACACTCCAAAACACCTTGCATGACCTCAGCCTAATTTGCAGTGGAACTACTTTTGATTGCATGCAACAAGGAAATTCAGACAACTGCACATTGTTCATCGAATATATTTCTAACATCGCTGCATATCTTTGTTCATCATGCTCATTTGATTAACTGGTTAGATTAGATGTCTGAGATTCAGATGAACAATCTTGTGCTGTACTTAGAAAGTCGATGCAGATTGCTGCTCCTTTTCTGAGTAAAGTTATCTTTGTCAGCATCCCTTTTCTCAGCCGATTCCTGCTTCCCGAGCACCAGTCTTCCTCATGTCCCGCTCAATCTCTCCTCCCCATTTTCCCCATCGCTCTCTCCAGTCTCTTCACCATGACTAAACTGCTAATCCCCGTTAAGTGGCCGTGTGATGGCAGGATGTCAGGGTCGCTGCTCGAACAACTCCCTCTCTTTCCTTCCCTCCATTTTTTTCTCTCTCTCGTCTCCTCCTGTGCCCCATCCATTTCTTCCACCCATCTTCCTTCCACCCCACTGCCTTCTCTCCTCTCAGCTCTCTCCGCTCCTCCTTGCCTTCCATGGTAACCGTAGCTATGCAGCAAGGTGTGGGCGGGGCCGCAGGGGGATTCTCCTGATTGGCATAGATGTTAGCATTTTTGATCCAGGATCACGTTTCACTGAGGACTACAAAGCTCAGTGGTTTTGCCTGTAACACATCAGGAAGCAAGTAGCTACGTCTCAGTGGCCTTTCCTCCATGGAGCTGCCCATGAATAAGTCAGCGTCCTACAGTGGGTTATTGGTCTAATGAGCTGGTTGCTGCTGGTTTGCATCGTACTCCTTCCAGGCTTTTTTCCGCCTTCAGTAGTACAGCGCCTAACCGCTGCGCCCTCGCCTTTACTCCCTCCTGCTGAACCTGGCGTGAGCGGCGAGGTTCTGACTGGGGAGGAGGTCCCACGGGTGAAGGGCTGAAATATTCACATCATCCCCTTCATCGTCCTTCTCACCGGGTGAATCTGGGTCAGACCTTGCGTGACGGACAGCCTGCCATTATCGGCACTCAGACACACAAAAGGAAAGGCAGAGAGCTCGGAAGTGCTGTGGGGTGGGGGGGTGGAGGAGGAAGAGGAGGGGTGGGGTGGGGGGGTTAGAGGAAGAGGACAGAGTGCTTTCCCCTATTCCCCTTCTGGCAGGACGGAGGGATTGGACGGTCATCCCACGGGTGTCTGGTGCTGCCTCCCTTTCACACATTCACATTTTGCAATCATCTTTCAGTGAAAGTAGAGGAGTAGACACAGACTTTCACACACACACACACACACACACACACACACAATATTATTGTCACGGCACTGAGCCGGGGGAGTCAGTAAGGCGGTGAGAGTGTGGATCGTTCTGGTTTGCCTCCGTGTTGGACTGTTGGAGCCGGGTCTTCTTAGGGCTTTGTAAGTACAGCCTCTCATTTGTCCGGTGCTCACTGTAATAGCCTTGACTTGTAGTCATTCTGTGGTTCACTACACGGGCTGTCATCATCGTGATGTTGAGATGACAAGGGCACGCGCTCCACTCTATTTCTGGACTGTCAGCGGATGACAGGGGTCGCGCTCAGACCCAGCCGAGCCTCCCTCTTTCTCTCAATTCTTTCCCTCACAGTTCACATCTTCATCCTTTTGTTCATTTCTCAATTCTGTTTCCTGCCCATTTACAAAATCCTTTCTCCTTCTTGATTTCTTCTCCATCTCTTTTGGACCGTGTTAAATGTCCCCCTTCCCTTGCTCTTGTCTCCATTTCCCTCTCTCAGTCATTATTAACGCACGGCACACTCTCTGCATGCTCCTTAATTTGTTCTGCCTATGACACTGATGTGCAATCATGTAAAATAGACAAACAAAGCAAATGTCAAGCTTGTCCTCTGACCTGAAGAACGGAGAGTTGATTTTACCTGCTTTGGTGCGCCAGTGCCTCCACACGCAAACACACAGACACATAGACACTACTCTAATTCCTCGTTCCAGTGGATGCCCTTAATCACATGCAGGAATCTCATAGGTCCCTGGTTGCATCAGCTCCATGGCGATACCCTCTCTGCAGCAACATGGGAATCAGATCTCCTGTTTGATATCCAGTCCGATTAATGAGCCTATCAGGGCTCGGGCACCGTCCCATGGAGACCAATGGGGTTTGTGGAGCTAGATGAGGAAGAATCTGCTCACATTTACTCACTCATCTCGACACCAGAGAGGGGGATTAGCCAGGAGAGATGGTAGCAGCTGATTGGAGTCCATTAAACCCGGTCTTGGTGAAGGTCTAGAGGACCAGAGGACGATGAACCCTCGAGCCAAAGGGGATGTTGCAGATTTGCTTACTTTTAAAATGTCACAACAGCAGTGAGGAATGTAAACACAAACTTGACCTTTTTGCACACTAAGACTTCTTAAGCCACTCTAAAGCCTTTGCATTCCCTCCGCTCCCAACACAAATTGACCTCAAAACATCCTGGATCCCCTCCAAACTAAATCTTAATGTGCAGCCGCAGTAGAATTCACGGCAAAGGGAAATTCTGCTCAAAGGTTTTCTATGGATTTTGTTGGTTTTTGACGAAAGGGCTGAATGACAGCTAATCCTCTTTGTTGTTTGTCTGGAACAGTAACACCTCTGCCAACGAGGGTGTTGGGAGAGTTGTGCGTTGGGAGTCACACACCATTTAAATCATGTAGAAAATGCCAGGGGCCTCTCTTCCTCACCTCTCTTCCCCTCACTATGGGTGGTTATGCTTAAGGAGTGCAAACGACTACCTTGATTCCAGGGTTAGGCAGAAGCTGAGAACGGAGTTTGAGGTAAAGGCTTCAAGTTCCTTCGATATCTGCCTGGCTCAAAGTAATAAATCCCCCCCAACTCCCTGGGCAGGGGCCAGGATTATATGTTCTGCACCCACCTGTTCAATAGGGGAGTTTCTTTGTTGTTTAGGATTAACAGGCACATAGGCTTCTATTGTGTATCTGTATAAAAAAAATGAGGAGTGTCGTGACAAAGAAAATGTGTCCTAGTGTCAAATTACTGTTTGATACTGCTTTGTAGCCTATAGGCTTATAATTGTGATTCAAAATCATGATTAACTAGGTGAAGTAAACTTATTCGTAATGAGTTTGTGTGGTTTTAGATGCACTGAGACAGCAGCACCAAACATCCTTCGAGACACAACAGATCTGAGAGCCAAATGTGCCGGTGCGTATCGGTGTGTGTGTGTGTGTATGTGTGCGTGTGTATGTGTGTGTGCATGAGCTAAGGCTGTAATTGTATATAATTATCCAAACTGTAGCAAGAAATTAATGTAAGGTTGCAGTTTTGGCAATATTGTGATACCGTCAACTGAACTTAATAGGTCCAGTAAACTGTTCTGTTCCCTCCCCGAAAGCAACTTAAATACTTCAACCTCCAAAAGATTGCACAGCATAGGCTGCATATTCAAGGTAATGGTCACTTGCAAAAATCACAAGCAAGCAATAAAACGAGATCTCTGGAAGTGTCTTAACACTGACACTCTGTAGCCATCAGAGGGCACTCTGAAGGCTGGAGTGGAAAAGCAAACTGTGGAGGATGTGGAACATGGTTGTGTTTTGGGTTCAACACGTTTTGTTAGAAGGTAGATTGCAACATAGAAATCGTGAAAAACTTTTAGTCAGTTCTTAATTGCAAGCAGGGTTCTTCTGCAGCGAGGCTATGCAGATTTCTCTCCCAGATGGCCGTCCTTGCAGTCAGCCACCAGCGCACAGACAGACTCTCCGCCCACACTCATGGCTTCTGCAGCGACAGACCTGACCTACCAGCCGCCACCAACACACTCCCTTAACGAACACAGATGCACATGTACACACGCAGTCTCTGACACACGCATAAACATACAAACATGAATGTGCACGCACACTCCGTATGTCACCCAGAGCTGCTGTATTAATGGTGTTGATGCTGTTTCTGGAGCGGATTTTGTCGCAGAGCAGCGCCTCGTCTCACATGCATGTATGACTGAATCTGAGATCCGACCTCCACTTGAGTACCTGGATGTTGTCTCTCCTGATCTTTTTGATATTTGATAGATTTTGGCCTGAGTGTATAGTGAGCTATACAAATGATGCTCATTTTATTCTTGCTTTTTTCTGATTTGGCTTGATGGGAGTCCAATGTGTTTATGAGATACACAGTTGTTTTTGCAGTATTATTTTTGGTGCGCATTGTTTGATTTGATATACTTTATTGAGCTTCCAAGAGGGAAATTTGCTTTTGGCCCGCTGGTTGGGGTGCAGCGTCTGCCAGCTAGTGCAGCATCCCTGGAGCAAGTAGGATTTAAGTATTTTGGATACTTCGTCAGCTATGGCTGTGCAGGGGCTCAAACTCAGGCCCTCCGATTGGGGGATGACCTCAGTAACCCAGAGGCCCTCCTGCACCTTCTAAAGGTGCCACATCTAAAGGGACAGTTCACAGAAAACAGTGTGATCAACACAATGCCAGTGCTTACCGTTATCAACAAGTCACAGATTAAGCAATCAATGTTGAAAGAATAGAATATATAGATCAGTCTGTGTTGATTAAGAGAATAAATTGGGTTTACAAGATTAACTTCATTTAAAAACATGCCAGAAAATTAAACCAAGATAAAAATGGAAAAGTATAAAACCAATTTTACAGTGCGCAAATAGGCCTGTAGGTTAGATTTTTTTTTGTCATAGCCTATTCCAGTTTGTTATTTTACTTGTTATTTTCAGTGATGATTGAGAAATATTTGTAGTAAAACTGGGTCATGCTTAGTGGATAGACTGTTGTGGGATGTGTTGATGGTTGACAACTAGAGGGCCAGGTGTGGGGAGCCCAAATCTAATTTCTCCAAGCTCCCCCAAAAGGCCAGGGCTGCCTCTGCTGCAGAGGATACCCTCCTCCTGCCCTCATAGGCATGCTCCCAACAGGATGAACAACACCCTCTCACATGAAAAACGCATCTCATCTCATCTATCTACCTGCCTCTCATGTTCCACAGCCCCTTGTTGGTGCAGCTTTTGCATTTTTTAACAGCTGTAATGAGTCTCTCACACATGGTTTAGCTTTTACACTCCTTTGTAACTTTTTCTCTCGGTTTCACTCACAGATCATTTTCTCCTTTATTAGCTTCTCCTCTCTATCCCCATGCCCCTCGCGATAACCTCCTCCTCTCACACATTTTACATTGGTAGGCATCATCAGATACGGCAGCTCATTACTGCTGATATTTTAACTTGGTGTTTGATATGGATGTCTCTCACCGAAGCCAATTAAATAGCCAATTAGTGGATTCATTAGCGATACAGTCTCTTCCTCTGTACACAGACGATCCATGTCAACATCTGTGTGGACAAAGATTGAACAGAACTTCACTTCTACGGCTTAAAACTCTCCTCTGCTGCCTTATTGTCAGCAGAACCTTGGGTTTTTCTTCCAAGGACGCCTGGATTTGTACTGATAAGGTTAAGTGGAACAGTTAAAAAGCTGCTTGCTGAAGCCGTAAAGCCTCTTAAATAAGAAGCTCTCATAATTTGCCACTGTGGAAATGTTAGCAGCATAATGCCACACACCAATAGCACAGTGTAAGCTAAAGTAATTGATGAATTTTTCTTGGTACTGAATTATAAGAGACCAGGAACGGTGGATGGGGGTCAATACAGAAGGACAAATCTCAGACGAATGGAAGGGCAGTGTACAGTAAACGCACACATACATACTCGCACAAAGACATTGGTGTGGATTCAGGCTCCACTCTTTCTTCCTCCCCCGCCTCCCAAGTAGTTGAAATTCCTGTCGTCATAGCAGCAGTTTGATGTAGTGGCCCTCTCCTGGATGTGATGGCTGCCAGAGCGCAGGGCAGAATGTTAAGATCCAGAGTGCCACAAATTAACAGCTGAAAACAGGGAGTGACAGAGTGGCGGCGTGACGGTGATGGAGCCCACAGTGCAGTGCCGCGTAGCCGATAGCCGATCGATATGTCACGCCGTCCTGTCCAACTTCCCATTGAACGAGCCAGCCTACTGCCTTCGGATCTCCTTCAGACCTGAGTGAGTCTTTGTGTCCTCCAGCGCTGAATGCTAATTCGTCCACCGCGCCAAGGGCCGATGTGCACTCTCTAGCAGTCATTAAACCCTGCTTAGGACGTTACAGAGCACTGCGCTCCATTCTTTTTTTTTTCTCTCTCCAAACCTCGTAGATGCTAATGCAGACGTGAGCATTTTACTCCTTCATGAGGCAAAACTTGCATAATTCATAAAGTTTGCCGCATCTTCAGGGTTCTGTCCAAGGCTTGTGACAAATGTGTTTTTAGAAAGTAACGTCTCTCTAATTCTCTCATAAATTCAACTCCCTCAGTAAGCCGCCACGAGAAGCTTCCCCTCCATATATTAGAAATGAATTGGCCACATTGGAATAGTTGTGGAAGGCATGATGATAGCTCTATCTGGTTGATCGTACGTTATCCAAGCATTTAGTGGGTTTTTGAAGGTTGAAGCCTGCCCCTCCCCCTCGTCACGTAGACCTGGCAGAACAGGGCGGTCATCAGGGACGGAGGATTGATGGGTGGACCTTGAGAGGGCAGCCTCACAAAACTGCTGACGTGATACAGAAACATGATTAATGTTATGGCCCTATATGTTTGGAAGCCTATGTATGGAACAGCTATGGAATCAAGTATTTTTGTGAACAGGAGATATTGAGTTCTTTTTTCTTTTATACAGAAGGAGGGAAGTGTATAGGTCACAGGCTCTGGGAGTTTTGTGGGTCAGTATATTAGTTAATTGTGCTCTCTTTTCTCTGCCCTCTGGTGCAAAGCGCGCTGACAGGCCTTCACTCTCTCTCCTAAAGACTCTTTCTGACTCACAGCCTCTTTTAAAATGAGAAAACTGAAGCAAACAGGAAGATGCCGAATCCTCCGTAGGGTTTTATTTTCCAAGACCGACCAGCTCCTACTGCACAGATTGATTCTCTCGATGAATGCATCCGTGGCACCTTTTTTAGTACATCGTGTATTTCTCCAAATCTCCCAACGGCTGCTGTTTGTTTGCCTCTCGGAAAGTGGTTCACAGGGCTAGGAAATGCTAATAATCAAACACCAAGCCCCTCTCACCCTTGGCTTAGAGCGAGCGAGAGATGACAAGCATCATTCCAATGTCCTCCTCTGCTGCTTTGGTGTGTACAGTTGCAGAAACCCGTAGTAAAGTGAGAGGAAGGGCCGAGGGGAATCTCCCACTGTCAGAGCAAAATAAATAGACAGGGCCGGTGATTCACTCATGGCCTTACATCGCAGCATTTTAAAAAGCTAACATCCCAACATGGCAATGCTGTCTGCTTTGGATTCCACTCTGGCTCCGGTGACAACACTCGCGCTGCTGAGACGGGCCTGGCGGACAGATCACATCCAATGTTAATGTTACATGCTGGCACCAATTCTCCACTGGTGTAGAAACACAGACAGGCTCACGCATACAATGATAAACACAGACTGACACACACACACACACACACACACACACACACATATTCACCCCCCCCAACCTGAAAAAACTACAGCAATGGAAGAGTTTTAAGAAGTGGGGTTCATCACTGCCTCTCAGGGTGGCTGACTCACTGATGCCACGTTTGACTTGGATCGTTTGTCACGGGGCGCAGCAGCCGGGGCTGTGGGGCTCCTGATCACATAAAACTGAGTTATAGCACCCCCAATAACATTGGATTACTGCAGTGTGGGCCACCGTACAGTCAACAACACCTCTGAGGGATCCTCTGAGGGATGTTGGGGGGAGAAGGGTGGATACAATACATAGATGCTGTCAGGGATGAGGAGAGATAAAAAACAGATTAGCGAAAAGGATAGAAGAGGGGGAAAAAGTCATCGAGAGAATGGGATGCCAGGAACAAAAGGAAGAAGTGCTGACATAGAGAGAGTCCTCGGCTTTAGGATAAACCAAAGCATAAAGGACCATACCCAAGGAAATAATAATGGTGTTTTGTGTGAGTGTGGGTGTGTGGATGGGTGGGTGTACGTGCGAATATCTCAGTGTCGGCAAGGTTGCTCAGGGTTGCCGATGTTCGTTCTCATGGTCTGCCTCCAGCCATGGATCAAAGGAGGGCAAAACTCAGGCAACAAATTTAGAGTTCCCTCTGATTTTGTGCACCGCCTCCACTCCAAGTCAGCTCAGCCAGAGATAGATGGAGCTACACTACATTTCTACACCCCTCGCATCCTCGGCTACCCAGCCGCAGGTCTAATACCAGCCATTTTGACTGCTGTTGTGCAGAATGTTACAGTACAAAACGTGAGAAAAGTCTTTGCCGTGAAAATGGCTGCGTCGACCCCCACTCCATTTGTCTCAGCACATTGTCTCCGTGACTCACATCCATTGCGAGGCCGTCAGCGAGATTACCTAAACGATACTCAAGTGTCCTTAAATGAGGCAATCTGGACAGCCCTGCCTATCCATTACCGTTAGCGTCATAATGAGCTCACGGCCATTTACTCAGCAAATCCATCCTCACTCTCTCTCAACTCTCTTAACTCCCGTAACTCTCCTCTCTCACATACACAGTTCTATTTAGCTCTTTCTCCATTTTGCCAGTGTCTGCGTTTTCTAAGACCAATTCTTATCTGCTCAACGTTTTTCTTTGGGCCTCCTCTTATCTGTGGCGTAGCTCGGCCCTGCAGGGTACAGAGGTGTCCTGTGTGGCCAAGCAGGGGCATAATGAGACAGGTGCATCTTCCTCAGCCGTCCTCTCACACACAGATAGCTCTGTCCTTCTTCCCCCCAGCTCTCTCTATATCTCAGGCTATGTGGGAGGGGCCGTAGACGTCCAGCGTCAAAATGAGCCTTGACACACAAAGGTCCACAAGGTTACACTTCCTTTTTGCTGGGCTGTCATCACAGTCTCTCTCTCTCTCTCTTTCTTCTCTCTCTCTCTCTCTCTCTCTCTCTCTCTCTCTCTCTCTCTCTCTCTCTCTCTCTCTCCTCTCTCTCTGTCTCATCACGATGCCCAGTTGAAGACAGTAGCACAGAGGTTGGTGAACCGGAGCGAGGCAGCGTTAATTAGCTGCAGTGTGGAAGCGATCCTAGGCAGCAGGCTGCTCTGCCCCTACTTAGCCCATAGCTAGACACCAATCACCCTCACCCACTGCGGGGGGGCAAGGAGGGGGGGGTTACCCGTCTCGTCTCGTCTCTGTGTGGATTTGTACTTGGAGCAATTAAAAGTGAGCTATGGAGTAGGAGTAGCTTCCCTTTTTCTCTTGTTCTCTCTCTTTTCTCCTAAGTAGTCCCACCAACTGCCATGACCATGCAGAAATGAAACCACACATAACTAACTACTAGCTTTCCTAGATGGAGCTGGAGCTTTAGAGTGGAGGATGCATTGGTTTTCCCAGGTATTTGTGACTAATACCTTGTTACGGCATCTCCCTGGACAAAGACACCCCAAGGCAGAGAGGAAATGTAAAAAGGAAAGGCGACAGAGAAAGTAGAGAGAGAGAGAGAGAGAGAGAGATAGGTAGATAGAAATGGCAGATGCTGGACTGTGATAAGCGACGCCGTGGTTAAGAGCTAAGACGTACAGTAGCGAGCGTGGAGAGGAAGGCTGGGTGGGTGGGATGGAAGGAGGGGGGGAAAGGAGGAGGGGGAGAGATGGAGGGAAGGGCGGAGAGCTGAATAAACAGTGGGATGATTGAATGTGATAGAGAGAGGTGGAGACAGGGCCTGTTTCCAGATGCCTCGCTGCAAAGATAAAGGGAAAGAAGGAGCGATGGTGCCCTCCAGGGAAATGCTCAGAGGAAGAAGAAGGGGAAGCAGAGGATAGGAAGAGGGGGCAAATGAGGGGCAAGTAGAGTTCTCCACTAATACCAGAGAAAGAAAGGGTGTTAAGCCGTTGCCAGCAGAGGGACAATATATTGTACTCTTTGTTCCATAACCAATTATGGCCTGTAATGGCCAAATCATTTATTTGCTGATAGAGCATAATTACACGTCAGTGGGTTTGACTGGTGGTAACTGAGCTAATAAATCTCACATGATTTAATGCAACCACACACGCACACAAACACACACACACACACACACACACACACACACACACACATATTCATACTTAACAGTGCGCACAAAAAGGCAGCCTATCTGCTTGCTGAATCACAATTCTCTATCTACTGGAACATTGGGTAAACCTGCAGAGATGCTAATGCAATTATGGTACGCTTGCTCTGTACACAAATCAGAATAATTATAAGGTCATAGAGGACACAGTAAGCCATTAATTTCTCATCTGTATGTATTTGTAGGTGCTAATTTGCTTGGTGGGTAGAGAGTTGTTTTTCAAAGGCGGAGGATACGGCATTTTGTTTACTTGTTGTTTACTTGTCCTTGTAAGGCATTAGCTTACTGCATTAGCTTCAAAACACGCTTTCTCTCTCTGTCACTTATGCATGACACATACATGCGTGTACGCAAGCATAAACACACACCCAAACACTGACCGCACGCACACCCACGCACAAATACATACAGTACATGCACACAGGCTTATATAAGTAGCATAGGCGGCATACACATAGGGATCATTATATGGCGGGCGTGTGTGTGTCTGAGCCTGCATGCATAATCGTATGTCAACTGAACCTGCATGGGGAGTAAAGCTGCGTGTTCAGCAGTTGTCTAGCCCTATGTGGCCATTGTTAACCTTGCATCGCTCAGCAGGTGAAGCTGTGCATAGGCTACGTTATCTGTGGGTGTTAACCACTCCTCTTCAGTCTGCTGTACGGGGAAACTGGTGGGTGGGCCATTCCCGCTCACTCACACACATACTTACACATCCGGAAACACACACGCATATACACACACAAGACAGATGCTCTCTCACCGGGGTCAGGCCCCTGCGATGCTGTCTGTCAAGGGGTTCTCAGTCTGCGGGCTGCCCCAGCCTCTGCCTGTGTTTTATGAAGGACCCTCTCAGGAGCGGGCCGGGCTGGATCTGCCATGTTAATTAAACCTCATCACTATCTCGGAGGAGCAGGGAGCAAAGCTTCGCCTCCAGCCAACTCTGATCACAACGCCGGTCCATGGTCATCGTAGATTCGGAGCTTTGCTGAGTTTGAGTGTGCGGCGTTGACACAGACCTAAGCCCCGGCCCACTGGTGTTAATTACCGCACCACTCCTCTTGCTTCCCAGGCCTGTGATTGGCTGGCTTTATCTGAGCGAAGGAAGCACCCTGGGGGGCACGTGTGTATACGCTGCTTTGATGGGGCTCTTTTTATTAGAGCGGATCGAGATGGAGAGATGGACCGTCTTTGCTATTCCTGTGGGCTGGAGGTAGCTCCGGTGGTATAGATTTTTTAGATGGATTAAATTAAAAGACTCTCGGGTGAGGCAGAGAGAGGTAGAGAGAGAGTGGAGAGTCAGAGAGAGAGAGAGAGAAGTGGAGGCAGATGGAGGATGGGGGGGGAGAGGGGGATGAGTGGAGGATGGGCAGAGCAGGCGGGGAGCGGAGGTGTTGCCGGGGTGACAGGAGAGACGAATGAAGTGGGACGTGCCAGTGGAGCGTCAGTAATCTGCTGCTCTGGCTGCCTGACAGGACGGTGTCACACACAAACACACACACACACACACACACACACGCTCACTCGATGGCCCCCAGCATACAACCAGTGCACACAGGTCCAGAGTCAGTGCCCACAGCAGCAGGAGGTAGCCAGTCGGTAAGGTGTTTTAGGGCCACAGCGAGCCATGTTCTCTCCCGCTGTCCTGCTAGCTTGGCACAGCCACTCAGATGGACATAATGAGCGAAATGGAGAGAGAGAGAGCGAGCAAGAGAGACGGACAGCCAGGGACACACAACCAGACAGAGAGAAGGGAGAGACAATGTTAGGAACTGGCAGCCTTACTTCTCTCGCTCACCATCTCCCTCTTTCCCTCTCTTTCTCTCTTGCTTTCTGTCTCTCACTCTCACTCTCTCTCTCTCTCTCTCTCTCTCTCCCTCGGTTTCTTCCCATACACCTCCTCCCCCTTTCACGATCCTTTCCTCCCTCCCTGCCTCCCTCTCTTCCGTTTTACACAATCCGTGCCTCCGTTCTGCCTGAGCCAGTGTCCCAGTGAGGTGGAGGCATTTTGGGGTGAGTGAGGAGATGGGTGGAGTGATGGAATGACCTAGACGAAAAGGAGAGGGATAGAGGGCTGAAAGGAGCGCGGATGGAGAATGCTGGGAAACCCTCAGGTGGGCGCTTAAAGTGGTCCCCTCTCCCCTCTCCTCCTCTTCCCTCTTCCTCCTCCTCCTCCATTTGTCTGTCCCAGTCCCATTCCCTTTTGTCTCTTTACTCCATTTTCCATCTCCTGCTCTTCTTCCCCATTTCCCCTCTCACTTTGTTTTTAGGGCATCCTTTTAGTCGGTGCATTTGCTTGGAAGGCTGTGGTATTTAGTCTCGATAACCTGCAGCACTGAGGGACTCACTGGATCTGCGTGCGTGTGTTTGTTTGTGTGTGTGTGTGTGTGTGAGACAGTGTATTTGTGCATATGTGTGTGTGGTTGTTGTCATGAGAGTCACGTAGCTCTGCTGTCTGCCTGCCTCCTGTATGTTCAAAGGCTGTGGCGCTCTGTGGCTCCTCCAGGACTCAAGCTACTGCTGCTACTGCTGCCTGATTCATGACAAGCGTCTTCGCAAACTCTGTGCGCCCTTTGGAACTTTTTAAGTCATTTGTAGCGGGGTCTTCAGTCACTTTTTTAGCTCATTTGATATCTGTTGTAGCCTCTGCTGTCAAAAATACCACCAAATTCATTCGTTCATGCGCGTTCGTTAGATTGAAAATGTTTTTTGTGTTGCCGTTGAAGCCTAGCTCTCTATTTGATGTGTTTGTAATGGCTGACTGCACTGTAATGTCATTTCCTCCTGGTAGTCCTTGCATATTGCACATATCTGTTACCAAGGAGATGTCAACATGGCAAGCGAAAGCCCTCAGTCAGTCAGCGCTGCCACTCCCTTTCCCCACTTTGCCTCATTTTCGCTGTCTCCCTCTCTCGTCTGTCTGCGGTGTTCGGTGCTGCTCTGTTGACTCCGCACGACCAGGGAGAACTAGTTGGAAGACATTACCGGGACATCTGGGTCGGCTAGAGTGGATATTGCTCATAATTATACCACTCTAATAACCTCAATGACAGCATATGTGTGTGTGTGTGTGTGTGTGTGTGTGTGCAGCTTGACGGCCATGTCATACTTGCACGGGAAGCTCATAGAGCGACCATGACAGTGGCAAGCAACCAGGTGGCCTGATAGCTGCTAGCATCTCTGGGGAGTGAGGACAGATTTCACTCTCTAGGTATTCCTCCATGAAGCCTCAGATGAAGATGATTGTGGTAAGATGCTAACACACTGCCTTCACATTCAGAGGGTGATATATAACAGTAATGTGTGTGTGTGTGTGTGTGTGTGTGTGTCTGTGTGCTGGGGTTCTCATTAGCCCACAGGGTTTTGAGTCAATAGAGGCCAACACCTCTCCTCCCCTCCTTTGTCTTTCCCTTCACAGCGGACTGAATCGCAAATGAGTGTGTGCGCGTGTGTACACTATACGTGTTTGTAGTGTGTATGGGCGCGTGTGTGTGTGTATCTCAGTGTGTATCTGTCAGTGTGTATGAAGCCTGTGCAGTGATCCTTGATTTAACACTCGGCCTTCCCTTCGTCTCTTGTACTGTTGCTTCTTGAAAAGAAGCTTTTTTTCCCCTGTTAATTAGTCAGGCAAACCTCCAGAGTTTAAACCATTATTTATTCATCATGCCCTCAGTTCGATCTCATCACTGAATAGCGAGCTAATATGTGTGTGTCTGTGTGTGTGTGTGTGTGTGCATGTCTTTGTGTGCAAGTGGGATCAGTGCCAAGAGGATGCAAGGTTCATGGACTCAGACCATCTAACACACACACACTCGCACACGCACACACACTTTTAGCAAAGAAGAAGCCCCAGAGAGAGAAAAGGCATACGTTCCCTGCATCACTGACTTTCCCCATCCAACTCTTCAAAACACACCTACACTCTGTTGTCTTCATAAAATGGGTTTAAAGGACGGCAGACAGCTAGAGAATAGGCGGTGGGAGATGAGAAGTGAGCAGCCACTGTCTGTGTTTGTGCTGGGATTTATAACTGTGTCAGAACGCTGTGGAGTAGATACATGTATGCTCTGTGATGGATTGTAGACTGTGTGTGTGTGTGTGTGTGTGTGTGTGTGTTTGCATAAGTCAGCACTTTTGTGCGTGGCTTTGATCTTTAAATGTAAACTGTGACTTGGTCCGTGCTTGAGATAACTTTTTCGAATAACACCCGGTTCAATACGGAGACAGTGTGTTTGTGAACTACAGTTTGCTTTCTTATACGGCAGGTAATGTCTCACTTTAAAAGATACAGTAGCTTTGCTCAGCCTCGCCCTCTCCCAAGCAAGATTTGAAGTTGAAGCTTTGGAAGGAATGTGAGATGCAAGGGTGAAATGGGACATGAAAGAAAAGAGAGTAGAGAAGAGATAAAGGGCTGTGGCAGTATTCACAAGAGTTTTATCTTATCCTCAAAGTGATATTTCCCTTTGGTACATTTTCTTTTTGCAGTATTCTCACCTTGACATGACATGAACACTCAACCTCTGCCATTAGCTCTCCATGGGATTTGCACTCACCACAGGCGTTCAGGCTATATTTAGACTCCATCTGCAACGGCAAACTACTTCTTAAAAATTGTATTACCTCAGTTGCCCCACTTTAGTTTGCATATATTCCTAATGTATGGTTTTCTTACTAATGGGTGCAATACAAAAGCATGTGAATGACATCATTAGGGGAAAATGATAATGTAATGTGATGCTTTACTGTAGTAATAATACAGTAATATTGTAATTATTGTAATAATGTAATGCGATACTTCATTGATCCCTGTAAGGAAATTCTCTTTCCTCTTGCCCCTCCTCCACAGGGAGGTCAGAGGTCAGAGGTCAGCTACAGAGCAGCAGCCCTGCAGCTGGTAGGGATTCAGTGTCTTGCTCAAGGACACCTCAGCAGGGTGGATGCTTGCAGACACAGGGGCTTAAACCTGGGTTCTCCAGTTGAAGGATGATCTCCCTACTCAGTATTCCTCCCTGCTGGAAAGCCTTATGTGTCCATGAACCCACACAGGGATTTGTGTGCCAAAAGCGACTAAATTTTATGCCACATAGAAAGACCATCTTCTTTAACTCCCTCTAAAACACTTAACACGGAGCTAAGCCAGCCATCTTCAAATGGGGAATTATTTTCTTAAAGAAGGGTGAAGTTATTTGTTTGGCTACATTATTTGTACTTGAGAAAATAACATGATAGCCAAAGCAATGAAAACTAAATTAAGAACTTTTTTCATCCCCTGAATCATGACAAATGTCAGTAAATCCCCAAATGTTTACAAATCCACAACATATGGCAAGATTCAAGCATACTTTGTTTGATATGCTCATGTTCTTTGGTGTAACATCAAAAGCTTTGTTAGGTTTTGGAGGTCTTGACAGTCATCACCTTAGTCGCATACGATGGATTAAGCGGCTGACAGCAGTAGACATTTTCTGTGTAGCAACAGTATATTTATTCCTATTATAAGTCCTTTCCAAATCCCTTTCCAAAGCTTTTTGAATATTTTTATTGCTATACTGCTTTGACAATTAAACAAAAAAAAACAACTTAAAAAATGAGTAGTGAACATCTGATTATGTATACAATTCATTGCTAAAGCATCCATTTGGTTTTGATAGGCTGCAGATAGCAAGCCCATACTGACAATTTCTGCCACAGTATTTTATTCTATGGGAAACTGTAAATATTTATGTCTATATGGATTGTGCGCCACATCAGGAGCTGTCAGTTGTCATGAGGCGGAGGTAGTGACGAGTGAGGGGACCAGACTGAATCGTTAAACCGGTCATTAGTAATGATCAGCCGGTCTAAAGCAGCATGGGGTTAGCTATTTTCCGATGGCTTGAGGTGCTGATTGAGACGTGGCTGTGAGCCTCTCCCTTTTATTCCCCGGGCACGGCGACAGCTTTATGTCCACATGATCCACAGTCCACCGGGGTCAAAGGGCCCTGCTGAGGTCGGCGGGAGGTCACCCGCAGGACGTAGGTGGGTTGGGTGGGGGATTTGTACTGATGCATTGAGAGACTGGATTTGTGGACCTTGAAATTGTTTGTGTGTGTGTGCAAGAGGTGGTGGGGGTGGGTGGGGTGGGGGGTGACATGAGAAGCTGTAGCTAAAGGCGCCATCTACAAATGGAGAGAATGGAGCATTTGCACACATCTGCTCTGACTAGCCAGAGGGCGAGAGGAACAGCTGGTCAGAACCAGACAAAGGTCAGATGTTAGCTGGTGATGAGAGCATTTAGAGGTTTTTTTTTTCTCTGTTTGGAGTGGGGTGGGCGGCAAGAAAAGAGGCAGTGAGAGCGGTGAGTTTTCAGGGACTATAGGGGAGGGATGCAAATAAGAGCAGAGTGAGAGAGACAGAGAGACAAAGAGGTTGGAGAAGATGCCGTGAGTGACTGACAAGCTTTTAAGCGTGAACTGGAAATACCTCAAAAGCGTCTAGTGAAGCATGAAGAGCTCTTCAGTCAGAACTCGGGAGAGAAAGTGAAAAGGCAGGAGAAAAGAAGCGATGAAGTTAAGATGGAGTGAAGCAAGGTTTTTGCTTTGAACGAAATAAAACAAAACGTCAGGTTAAAGGATAAAGAGGCTTCTACAGGATCAATCAAATCAAGGTCATTGCAGCTGCATGTCATAAGCAGAAGCCAGATGCGTTATGAGCAGGAAATTACACAATGGAGGTAGAGACAGAGGGGAACAGGCTAGGGAGAGACAGTAGGTGGGGTTGCTGACACCGATAAAGTAGTGTGGTTGTTTTTGGGAGATCCGTCTGTTTGTCTGTCCGTCTGTCCGTCTGTCTTCAGGGAGTTCTCTGGTGAGATTAATGTCCCGCCGTCAAATCCTGGACTCCCTCCTGTCAAACACACGCTCCAAAGCCTATTTATAACCAGACGCCCACTCACAACCACTAATGAGTCTCCGGCTGACAAATGGATTTGGAGGACACCTTGCACATCCCTGCTTCCCTCTCTCCGCTCCCTCCTCTCTCATCGCTCATCCGGCCTCTGGCCCCAATGCCTGCTCCTTCTGCTTTTTAGGGACTCTTATTTCCCCCCCCCCCCCCCGACCAAGCCTCCTCCTGGCCCACTTCTCCCTGCTCCTCCTCCACCTCCCCTTTTCACCTGGTTTTCAGCACTTAAACTATCAATTTGTTTCCTCTCCACCAACCTCTTTCTGCCAACCTCTGTATTCCGGTTTTGGTCTGTTGCTCTCTAATTTTCATCCACCTCCATGCTTTCCGTCCTCCGTTTTTTAATAGCCTCTCTCTCTTTCTAGCTGTCTCTCTCTCTATCTGTCTCCATCTCGCTCTGTCTCTCAGCTAGTTGTGAGTCAGCGCTACTGCTTGCTGGATTAGCCGTGGGCTGCTCTGCCAAGTGCTCTGGGGCTCTGGGGCAGAACGCTCACGATTGTCGGGATTACAGCTTCAGTCGGCCAGCGGGAGTCAAGACGAAAGGGGAGGAACAAAATGGAGAAGCTCTTGATGCCTCTTTTTCCATTTCAAATAGTAGGAAAATGAGAGGTACCACCCTCACTCGTTAAAGAGCTAGGCCCCAAAAGTATTTAGCTCCAAAAGCGTGATGGCATACAGTCTACGCATGTGTGTCCTCCCCAGAGAGGCAGCTTTCCCGTGGGTGTGATTGGCAGCGTGGCTCCCTGAAGGCTGAGAGGGAACACATCCAATCAGATTGCCCTTCGGAGTCATCAGAAATGTCACTTTTACTTGGGTAAATGTTGCACAGTGTTCGTAATAATGGGCGACTTGGAAATATTAGCATGACTGCCTCAAAGCCCGACGCCATTCAGCTTCATACAATATGTGACTCAAAATGAAAAAAACATGCACATTGTGTGAGAGATTCTTGATCTTAGCATTCAGAGGTTTAAAATGGTTACATAAAAAGTGTCAATAGATTATTTGCATTTTGCTCAAACTGATATTCTGATGTTTCTGATGGGTTTCCTGTATCAACCTGGGGTCATGGCGTTCGGTCATATGTATTCTGAGGATAAGAAAGATGGATATATATGGAATTTGGAAGTCTCCAAGATTAGAATATTTTATGTGAGAGATACATTATAAAAAAGACTAGGCCGGTTGGGCTATGCTTTAGGGTGGGAGTGTGTGTGTGTGTGTGAGAGAGAGAGAGAGAGCGAGTGGGGAAAGGGAAAGCATGTGTGTTTACTGCTTCGCTGAACACAACCCCAGTGAATTAGATTTCCTGACAACACCACTAAAGTCACAAACAGACTAAAGTAACTAAATTGTCACAGAATACATTTTAACTTGAATACATTTTAACCGGCGTGATTGATTGCGGCCGCTGCAGTTTTAAGGAGGAAAGTTTTGATGCAGCATTCTCTAATCCGTGGCCTGCTGCAGTAAGCTTCTGTGTAGCGGTCACTTCTCCCACTGCATTTTCAGCCATTTGGGAGTGAGCTGATAGATCGAGGCTAGTCTGGAAGGGTGACGGTGAACTTCGCTGCGCTATTGCTAACTTTCACCAAGTAAAACCGCTCATAATTTACAGCAGAGCCTTCCTTGCCCTCTTTTGGAAAAGATACAGGTTTCATTTTCCACCTAGACGCATTCATTTTAAATTAACTTAGTGCCCTGTGGTTTGTACCTATCCTCTCTGGGTGGAACAATGGTTGTTGTTTATAATACCAGGCTTGTCAGGGGGTTGTCATCACTGTTGTTGTTGTTGCGGTGGGTGCTGTGTTGTGTTGGCAGTGACAGCTTGTTAACATCTAACTCGTCATCACTCCTCTTTGCGCCAACTGGCTGCTCTTCCCCGCTCACCTACGGTACATCACCGCAGAAACCCACGCATCCATCTGTAAGCCTGCCCCGCCCCTTCCTCCTTCTACACAGCAACCCCAGTGAGACGCCCGCAACTCATGCGATACTAGCGGAAGGAAGGAAGAGAGAGAGAGAGAGAGAGAGAGAGGGAAAGAGGAAGGAGGAGAAGGACGTAGCTGCGGCGCTCCAAGCAGCCGAAGAATGAGCTAATACCCTTTATGCCTGTGTGCCAAGATCAATGGCCCTGTGATCAATGAAAGGAAAAAAAAACTGCATACACACACACACACACACACTATGGTGTGGCGTACATTACTGCATGCCCATTAGCGTCTGGACTAATGTAGTGGATACAAGGACATAATGATACACACACACACACACAAAGGTGACGGAGGGAGAAGTGATGGATGGGCAGGATGTGCAAACGAAACAAATAGTGGGTCAAGGCATTACAATAGCCTAATACATAAAGACATTTTACAAACAAAAGGACGTGGAGAAATGGTGCATATTGCAGAAAATGCAGGATATGAAATCGAAAAAAAAAAGTAATACTAGCTGCTAGAGGTTGCAAATTTTTTTTATCAGAGGAAAAATGTGTTGCCTCTAAACAAGCTATTCTGCTGCTCTGTGGATCCTCACAGCCCCAGAGCACTTCAAATGTTTTATTGTATTGAAAGAGAGCAAACGCATTTTGCTGTTTTTTTCAACTACTGAGGAAGAAATGTAGAAGTGTAGATATTGCAGTGTCCATATCTATCACAATCCGCAGTACAATCACAATATTCAGGAACATTCATAAGATAGAAGAAATTTTGCCTGTATTATGCAACCCTACCAAACATTAAGCCAGATGGCTGAAAAAGTGCAAGAATGCAAGAATTAAATCATTATGAATTCTTTTGACAAACCATATTTTCACAATGTGTATAATGATCCAGAGAATACTGATGGTAATGATAGTGATGATAATGATAGTGATTTTTGTGCAGTAACAAAAAAATAGACTGTATTTGCAGTGATTGACATGCAGCATAACATAAGCCTACATATTGAATAGAAAGAAGTAAATTGCCAAAGTTTTGCCTTCCAGCTAGTTTTGAGTTTTCTTGAACTTGCACTCTTCCTCTCCCAGAGTGGTTGAACATCTTTTGCTCACGCGTAAGAGTGTCAGAGACAGGCAGGGAGGGAAGTAGGCAGGGAGGGAGGAGAGGATGATGGGAGATGTAAGGCAGGGGGTGGGGTTGCTGTTTTGCAGGCTTTTACCAAGCTCTGCTGCAGCCCATTTTGTGGTATCCTCTGGGGACTGGTGGAACAAGCAATTACAGCAACACCCCACTAGGGACTGCTGTGTGCCGCTCAGCAACCCCCCTCTTACTGGGATGACAACAGGCGTGACAAGCCGGCAAAAATACTCCTTAACAGGTTACAATACTAGACGTCGGATTTCATCTCTTATCCGCGTCACGCCTTTCACATTACTTCAAATACACAAAGTGTCTTTGTGCTCTTATTTTGATATTGTTTCAACATGTGTAGCAAGCAAATTCAATGGTTTATTTGGATTTCTGTTGGACTAGAGTTGTTTTTTGTTAACACAAAATAAAATGTTACAGTTTTTATGATTTGAAGAAGCAAGAGGAGGATTTAGTTGTGTTTCTGTAAATCTCACAGCCTCTCCTCTGTACCTCCGGTCCCAGACTCTCCATCTCCTTCCCCCCCCCCGATGCCGGTTGACAGAGAGCATTTTGTAGAGTGACACTTGACTATGTGCATCATAACACAGAGCGGTGGCATGTTGAGTCGACAACTTGTAATCTCTCCTGCCCTGCCTGAGCCACATCTGTCACTAGCTGCGTGTCTCACCATCATGCCTGTGCAACCTTCAACTGTATGCATGTTCTACAGTGTGTGTGTGTGTGTGTGCGTGCCCACGACTAGCGACTGAGAGGAAGCTGACTGCAGACAGCTTTGTATAACAGTTGACCTGTTGCCAAGGCGACCGATGTTCAGTGACAACCGCTGTCATGCTCGTCTCTCCTAATGACTGACTGCCTGTTTTGATTGATCCTTTTTATTTCTTTTTCATTTTCTTCGAAGTGATTTTTTTTTTTGCCACCCGCTCTTTTAATTAAAAAAAGTTCTGGCAGCCAGCATTCCAATTAAACCGTCAAGGTAATTCCCGTCGAAGAGGAAAATTGCTGCTGTTATTCTCCTGATTAGAGGGAAATCAGCACTTCTGCGACTGTCCTTGTCCTCCCCCTCCAGGTAGCGGAGGAGAGACTAATCTTGTGAACCCAACTTCTCCTCGGAGGGGATAAAAAAAACTCCTGTATCGCAGCGATGAGGACAACTACGCTAAAGCAGAGATGTAAACGTAATGTTTTGCTTCTAACAGCGTCGGCTTATCCCGACGATTTCGACTCATTCATCTTCCCCGGCTCTGTTCCGTCTCCACCAAACTATCATCCCGATTTGTTCTCGTCAATTTCATCTTCCCCGCTCTCCCTGAGGTCCTCGTCTCTCACCTCTCTCCCATGGCCTCAGCTGGTGTTGCGTAGTTTGAAGTGCTAATCACCATGTGCCCCGCTACCTCCGCAGCCCGGCCTCCCCATCACACCTGTCACCAACAGACAGCTCCCTGCCTCACACCTGCCTCCATCGAAAGCCTCTCTACATGCCCGTTGGTCTGCTCCAGTGCAATACAAACACACATATTAGTAACTGCTTTTGGCCGTTTTAAAGGTCAAAGGTCATGACTAGTGCTTTGATTTAAATATCGAGTAAAAATTACACCCATAAATGCTGTAAATCCCTTAAATGATAATGCTACTAATTAATATGGTCCACTGCTGTGCCAAGAATACTTTTTTCACAGCAGGAGATAAACTTTGAAGTGATTTTTCTCAATTTCACTGTTCACGCAGTTGCTGCAGTTTGGCTCGCGGAGCAGAATTTGTCCTCTCTTTTACATTCCCCTTGTCTTTCAGCGCCTCTCCATCACTCTCGCCTGCATCTGTTCTGGTAAATCATTTAATCAGCTGATGTAAGTGATGAATTTTACTGTGTAATGTAATTCAGCATTTTGATTGATAACCCATGGCTAGAGCCCGGCTAATCTGACAACAGATGTGTTCCAGTGGGAGAGCGCTTGTTAAGTTAGCCTGTTGGCTCTGTCTGGAATGAGAATGGCAACGCGCTAATGCTGCAGCGGGCTTGGCAGCAGGTCTGCAGGGAGGGGAGTCAACGAACTACATGTCAGAGCCCGCTCAATAATCCTGCCCCGTAAGAGAAGTAGCCTAAACAGTGCTGCTCACCCAGCAACTGAGATCCCCTTTATTTAACTAGCAGCGATGACAAGATTTAGTGCAAATTACACATCATTACACGATCATTAGGAAACCTCAGGCTCCCAATCTTAGCAGTGCAAATCGGGTTTCGGCTTTCACTCCAGTCAAATGATATTATAATAATAATAATCTCGTTAAGGGCATTATTTTGCTGCTTAAGTGTTTAATTAGATCAAAAAAATAAATAAAGTACATGTCATTTTCAATTAACGTCCACTTCTACTTCAGTGCCGTGTGTGTGACTTTGGCAGTGGAACCTGACTGGATGGTGGGTTGAATCCACTTGGGCAACAGTAGCCTAATTTTCATCAGGTCTACTGAGAAAAAACAAGCCCAAATTGGGTCAGTTCTTCCATGTTGGCAGTCAGCCTGTAAACTTAAAGGGATATACTGCATTCATTTGTTTGACCTGACAGACCGGACAAGCTTAGTTTTCACAGTTGTTGGAGGAGGAGGATGGAGGAGGATGGACAAAGTGTTTCAGCTTCAGAACCCTGTCACTAAAAATGAATGTGCTTTTTGACTGCGCCACCTTGAAACATCGATAATATTTGCTTTGTTATTGTTTAACAGCTCACAATGCTCCAGTAATTGAATCTCTCAGTGTCTCTACCCTGTCACAGCAGCAGAATAAGATGATTTTTGTCTGTTGAAATCTTTTGAGTGTTCTCAAGTCATTTTCCCACTGGAGAGACAAAACTTAACGCTTCCATTCTCTACACGAGTCTTGATTCTTCAAGTTACGATCTCTTTTATTTCACAACTCTTCTCATTATTTACTTGGTAGAGGATTTTGCCCGAGGTAGCATTTAAAGAGATTTAGAAGTTGGAAGTTGTTCTTGCGATATCATTAAAAAGCCATTGCAGCTCTCACTCTCCTACATGCATACCTGGAAGGTTTGACACCTCTAGTTTCCTATTGACAGGCTCTGGCCTTGGCAGCGTGCCAGCAGAAGGCTGTTGTGTAATCAGCCTGATGCTGTCAGTACATCGGCCTCTGGGGCCGTGGAGGAGAGAAACAGACCTTAAACAGACCCTGGCCTGTCCAGAGTGAACTCAAATTTAATGAACCCACAGTATATATTTCAGGCACAGGCCCGCACACACACACACACACACATACACACACACACAGACAGCAGAAGCACAATTGCGAGAAGATTTATAGCTCCCCTGCTGCCTTCATCCTCTGGCTTTGCCCCCTCCCTCATAATAACCCTGCTCATCTCATGAATATGCAGACACTTTTCGTATCAGCGCAGATATAGAAGGCTCCTTAAATCCTCCGTTTATGGCCTCAGATTTTCTTTGCTGCTTAAGCTACTAGACCAAAATTCACTCCGTTAGTCATATTTCAGCTATTGGGTGCTTTGAAAAGTTCTATGCACCAACAGGCATCTGGATGAGTGTGTGTGTGTGGTGTGTGTGTGTGTGTGTGTGTGTGCGCGTGTTTGTGCGTGTGCACTACAATGAATGATATAGTGCCTATGGGACAGGTAATGACCTATTACACCTGAGTGATTTAGTATGGAGTCCTTGGCAGCCGTCACAGGGGCATCTCTATTAACAGTGACCTCCACCTCAGTATTTTTGTGCTCTCATTTCTCACCAGCAGCGGTGGCAGTTCTTATTAACTGTGCCTCCCCCTATCTGTCAGGCGAGGAGGTGCAGTACATCGGCAGGAATGCCTACCGAAGTCTATTCATAGCACCATCGCCCCTTTCAAGAGGCAGTGCTTTCCGAGCGCTTCTCCATGTGTTGTTATGCTGTGATCTGAGGCAGAGATGCATCGATGTGGGAGAGAGATAATAGCAGCATAATCTTTGATTGTGAGAGTGTACAGCTGGCAGTTCCTGATTGGACTGGTGTTTTTATCCACCTGCCTCCACCAGACTTGGCCTGTTTGCATGATAAACAGTTGCGTTCAACCCCTCAGGAAAGCCTGACTAGTCTATCCTTAGTTTGCTTCTCACTTCACCCCCCCCCCCCTCTCTCTCTCTCTCTCTTTTTCTCTCTCTTTCTCTCTGACTCTCTCCATCTGCAACCAAATTAACTTGTTTGCTCATCCGCAGTAATTATTTCATTATAATTAACAGCTGCTTGTCGGGTGTTTTTTGTGTTTTGTTTGGTCAGAATAAATTAATATTTTGGGGTTTGGGAAAGCGATTTTTAAGCTTTAAAGCCCTAATGCAGAATGCTATTGAGAATATCATTTATTGGCACATACATAAAGTTTCCAACTTTAAGTGGAAGGACTTACCAGTAGAAAACACACTCTTGCCATTTTCATATCCCACTGTAATTCAAAACACAGTCCTATAATTCTTACTTAAAATGTTGCAACAAAACAACTTTTGCATGCAAGCATAACAAACTCCTACAAATAAATACAGTTGCAATGCAAACAAAACATTGATTGCACTTTATTTGGATGGTCCAATGTTGATACCTAACTTCCAGTAAAGTTACTCTAATGTGTCACTAAAAAGTCTACTGAGTTTCAAGTGATACTCATAATAGTATTAATCTAGGGTTAATCTGAAGTGACACTTCTACTTTTTGTCACCTGATCCAAATAAAGTATTACCAAAATATTTTGCATCGTCAAAACAAATTTAAATTGTACTTAAATGTATTTATCCATCACACACTGTCAGTCCACGGTCTCAAGAGTTCAGTGAATCCATTTAAGTGAGTAGACTTAAGAAAAGCCGGTTGGATGGGGTGACCGTGGCAGCACAGGTGACGCTATTCTCCAATTCCGAATTGGGCTTTTAATGCTTTGTTTCGTTGCCGCTTTCATCGCTTGGCTCACTGGCTCAGCAGTGTACTGTGTCGTGCTGCTCCACTGAATCCATTGAGATTAGCTTAAAAACACACAGTGTGCTCTTTCTCTTCTCTCGCTGTCTCTTCTTTTTTTTCTCTCTCTCTCTTGCATGCACACCTGCTGAGACACACACAACAAACACACACACACACACACACACACACACACACACACACACACACTGGAGCAATACCTGCCTGTGTGACAGAAGCAGGATTAATTTGATCTGTACAGATAAATAATAATGTGGTTGCTATCTTTCTTTGTGCATGCATATTGTTGTTTTTGTGTGCTCAAATGTGAATGTGTGTGCGGATACGAAGAGGTAACCAACCCACAGTTCTGGGTTTATAGGGGCACTTTCAGGGTCTAAGTAACACCGAGTGAAATGAGGTAGAGATAAATCAATGCAGCTTCTCATTTATCCAGCCAGGTATAGTCTACACAATTACCCTCCTGTCGCCACTCTTTCAGCCACGCTCTGTTTCAGTCCGCATAGAGGGGGCCCACTGTGGTTAATACTGCAGACAACAGGCGGGGGGGTGTAGTGAATAGTGAGAAAGCCCTTCAACTGGAGGATCTGAATTGAAGCCTCTGTGTCGGCCAGGACCCGCCCTGCTGAAATGTCTTGACGCTGAATCCCTACTGGATCCAGGGGTGCAGTTTTGTTCCCACCCTGTATTCTGTCCTCCCTGTGGAAGGGGCCAGGCAGAAAGAGAATATATTCTAATCAATATTGTATGAGATAATTATTACCAATAATATGGGATGGTCATTTAGCATGTGATTCTGCAGGTAGTTTAAAGAAAAATATTGGAGTAGTTTGCACATTTCTATGTCGAGCTCTGTATGTGTGTGTGTGTGTGTGTGTGTGTGTGTGTGTGTGTTTGTGTTTGTGTGTGTCTTGGCTTTGGATGCACAGGGCAGTGGGCCAAGCATATTATTACAATGCCCTATACGTGGTTTGTACTGTCAGCAGCAGCGTTCTCAAGTTATTATGATGACTCAGCCCTGGAGAGTCCACCGTCTCTGGCGTTCGCTCTCAGCGCTTAACGCCCCTATTGCAATTCAGGTGCGCATAATGTTCACAGCATATGAAGCAAAGGTTAGAACCACGCACAGTGAATGAAGAGGTGGGTAAACCCTGAACTGCAGGCGGTCATCACCACAACACCATAAGACCAACCACTACATCAGCACTTAGGTGTTAATCTATGCTTTATTTCCATGAAAACACCCTTTTTTCAAGTAACTTAGATCCGCCAGATGCTACTTACCGGAGTGTATAATATGACTTTATAACATAACAGTTGAAAAAGTTGGGTGAACTGAGTTGTGGTTGATTTACACCGCGTTACGATCCTCACCATGCATGCACCACACGGGTCTTCCACTGAGGCACCCTCCATCTGCGACTGCCACTCAGTGACGCCCCCTGTGGAGATCAGAGGTCCAGGCCCTGCTGTCAAAGGAGGTGGGGCTCTTTTGAAGTAGTGCTCCACACTCTCTCTGTATGCAGGCCGGCGTGGAGCCCCATCGCTCCCCGAACATCCTGTTTCCCCTCTACCATCTCTTAAACTCTTATTACCTCCGTCTGTCTCCATCTAGCATCTTATTGAAGGTAGCATCCGCCTCCCCTGTGTGGTAAACTGAGCAGCGCTGATGTAATGAGGTGTGGCTGGAGTGTCTTGTTCACACCCAGTGGCAGTAGTGGGCCGACTGACCTGGATCAGCAACAGGCTGTAATTAAGAGGCTTTCTCACCCGCTGTCGGACTGCTGTTATTAGCGAGAAAGACAGCTGGCTGTTACCGGGATGACAAGTGAAACAAGGAGATGCATTATGCTCACTGCCTCCCTCCTTCTCTCTCTCTCTCTCTCTCTCTCTCTCTCTCTCTCTCTCTCTCTCTCTCTCTGTCTGTATACATACACTTATACAGCATCTCTTGCATTCATCCTCCAGTTGGGTACACACACATTTGTTGTTTCCAGCTGCAGCAGGCCCCAGGGAAGGCACCGGGGGGCTGTAACTTGCTCTAATTGTCTGAGCGCAGGCCGTCAAGTATTAACAGGTGCTTCGATGGATCCGCACTACTGACGCAATTTTAACTCGGCTGCCTCCACAGAATTCCCCAGCGTTACCCTGGGAAACAAAGTTTTGGGGGTGGGAGGGTTGGTGGGTGGGTGGGTGGGAGAGAGGCAGATGATGGATAGACTGAGGCAGAGGAGAAGGTGAAAAGAGGGGTGCGTCTTATGAGATTGTTCTTGTTTTAATGAAAGAGGAGGTGTTTCCATCACCTTGCGGGGAGCAAAAGATTGCAGTTGTCTCTGTCAGGTTTGGGTGAGGCAGCCAGGAGCCTCCTGATTCTCTCAGCCTATTATCAAGTCCAGCAGCACAGACATGCAGGCTGACCTTCTGCTGATGGCCAGCTCTCTCTACCCAGCCGTCAATTTCACCCCTTTTAACTCTCCTCTCCTGGCACAGCAGTGCCTCGCAGCACTCAAAGATTACCTTAATGGAGAGAGAAAAGTAGAGTGCACATGCCTGCTGGGTTATGTGTCTTTTTACCCAGGGCCTCATCGTCATAAGTAGAGTGATAGTACAAGCAGCACAACAAGTGAACGAGCGAGAAAAGAGAGATGGAAACAAAAGTTTCGAGTTGAAAGCACTGGCTATCTATAACAGACTGTATTTGCTTGAATGCAAATGTCTGCCTTCATACATCCGCAGCAGTGAATTTACAGGTCTGTGTGTCAGCTCTAGCAGCCTGTAGGACGAAAGTCGCTGGCCAGGCACTTGTTCCTGTTGGAGGATTAGTAATTATGCAGCAGGGAAGCTCTTTGTATCAGCGGTAACACGGAGAGTCAATAGCCAGCACACAAGCTTGGTTCAGCTTGTTAACCTAACAGGCTTTCTAACTATCCCCATATGCCCGCAGGAAATATGGCCCATAGCTGTCAACTTAAGGTTTAATATATGTGTAACTGCGGTCCCCCAGTTGGTTCTTGTGTTGTGACCTGCAGTGTTTTTAGAGGCCCGATTGGTGGATTTAGGTTATATTTAATTCTGCCGTGCCCCTTCTCTCCTCCTGGTTATTTGTTTTAACTGTTCCCACAGGAGCGTAGAGTAACACTTGCCAACAGCTGTAGGCCTGGCCGATTGGCTTATTTCCTGTTGCCTGTAGCCTTAATAGATGTGCCGGATTTGCAGTTTGCCGTTTTCACTTATTTCTACTTGATTGTGCCTCTTCCCTCCTTCCTCTCTGGTTAGTATTCAGCTGGTCTATCCACCCTGTTCTGTCACAGCCGGCATCCCACAAGGAGCTCTGCCAAGCTGGCAGTAAATTAGCCTGTGTGCTGGGAGAAGGTATCAGAGGGGAGAGCTTGCCTGGCCTTCCCCACTCCATCTGCATAAAGACAGGCCTTCTGGGGACAGGGCAACACCTTCTCCATTTAAAAACATGATTTAAAAAAAAAAGCAACAGAAAGAAGTTCCAAGACTGATGTTTCATTCATTGAACCAAAAAGGAAGATTTGACAACACTGAAAGATGAGAGGGATAGATGTTTCCAATAACCAGGGAAACATTATAGCCTACCACATGATAATCTAATTGGACTGAGGCAAGGGAACAATGGACAATACAAGTAAATATAAATGAAATGAAACAGAGGCAGCAGGCTTTCCGATGATGTCCGAGATCCCATGTCAGAAACATGCCTATTATCCCTGAATACTTCCTCAATATTTGAAGCTTGCGACAGAGCACAAGCCTTCCTCTCGCTCACAGTGACAGGAGACATCAAGCCTCTCTGACACCCTCCACCCACTCTGACCCTCTTATTTAATATCCCTAAAATATAAGGCTGCCTCTTCCTGCCTCTTCCAAAAATCCATCTGCAGTGTACAGCACACGCCATCCCCCTTTTACTTGTCACCTCCCCCCCTCCCCCTTCTCCTTGCCTTATGCCCATGCATATGATGATCAGGACCTTGTCCTCCAGGTTGAAAGCACAGCTCAAAAGATAGCTGAAAAAAAAGAGACCTGCCTGGCATTCAGCTGTGATGATGCAGAACAAGATGATTGTGTGCGTTGATAGTTGTCGTGGGTGGGCTGGAAAATGCCGTGCGTCACAGATTGAATCTCACTTAGCATAAATAACATATATACTGAAGGGAGTGGAGCCCAGTGACTCAAAAAGCGAAAGAGTTGAGGAGGACAGGGCTTTGGTAAAATGCAGGACAGGGCTCGGGAATTGTGAGGTAAAATGGTACAGCCCAGAAGTGTATGGCTGTGTTTACTGGACGTAATACTGAACAATCCCATAAAATAAATGTTCAGGATTATTGTCCCTATATGGATCATCTTCCCTCTATGGACCAGCCTCCTCTGACTGAAGGAGTGTTAGTTTTGGAGGTGTAGAGAGTCAGTTATGTTCTGCAACAGCTCAGTCTACTTGTACATAAGGCCAGACAAAGACCAAATGGTCATACAAAGAGAGTTGGGACTATTTAACCAGGCTGCATTGGATGCTAGAGGTTGTGTTTTTTTTTTCTGTTTGCGCGCAGTAGCTTTTTCTCTACAGGTTATTTGTCTGCCTCCTGTATTTGTCTTGTCTTATCTCTCACTGCCTACCACAGCGGACCCTTTTTATTTAGGCGGGTTAATGCTCTTGAATGTGCCCTCTATCTTGGTGGTGCAGCCGAAGCCTCATTGGCTGGGCTCAGAGATCTTATCCGCTCTGATTGCAGGCTCCCGCTGTCATTCAGGTCCTCTATTATTTAGCTGACCAACATGCCGCACCTTTTCCAGGGGGCTCTGCGTCTTTGTAGTTGCAATTTGGCTCGCTGCAGACCCAGACTTGCTGACAGACATTGCTTTCTCATGATAAAGTATTCACCAGAAATTCGCCCCATCATGGCTCTTTTATGTAGGTTTAAATGGTGCTGGCGGCGCGTGGGCTAGCACAGATTGTTTTGGCTGTCAGGGTTATTGTCTGCCAGCTCATGTGGAAATATATTGGCTGTGAATGACAAGTAAAGATGAATAACCTGTTCCCATTTTCTATTCTTATTCTCCTGCCCACACAACCCTTAGCTTGCTGTGTTCAAGATGAGTGCTTTGTGTACAGCTTTGCAAAGTATATAAATTCACCAACTGCAGTTTGGAAAGTTTTTAGGCTTCACTCCAAACTAGTGTTACGGAGAGTTGCAGGATATAGCAAAATTGAATTCAGTTCTTTTGCCAATTGAATTCAGTTCTTTTGCCAATTGCTAGCAAGCCATTAGCTTGACTACCATTTTGGACTCTGTTAGGACTTTAGGTTGAGATCTATGAATGTTGAAGTGAAAGTAATGGTAGTTTTGTGCTGATGCAGTGATTTTTTTAGCATTGTGTGGGTCTAGAGGCAGCATAGCCTACTCAGCCTTTCACTGTTGTTGTGGATGCTCAGTCATAATAATAGGCCATGGTACATAGGCCCAGATTGGCCAGGCATTGTAATGGGGCCCTAGAGTCAGGTCCTTGTTAGCTGATGCACAATAAGCTCCAGTCTAATGAAGTGTAAACCGGAGATCTGGGAGGCTGAGGAGGGGCCAGATGAATACGTCCAACGGCCTTGTTCTGCAGCAGATTGCTCAATGCTAATGCTATTAGCCAGGAGGTCAGTCCATTTAGCCTCACCCCCGGTCAGTCTATCAGCACTTCATAACATGGTGCATGTAAGGGCAGGGTGTTAAAACGGCTAATCACACTTGTGTGCGATATCGCTCAGAGAACGAATGGAGAGAGAGAGAGATGGGTTCACAACACACATGCAGCTTCATTACCGCTACATTGGAATGATCACAGACCTTCTGCCCCTATAACAGCCTTCCTCTGCGTTATCGGTTGTTCACCGGAGTGCGTTGTAGCTCTGGTCTTTTGGGGCTCCCATCTGGCCAGCTTCCTCCTGTCTTCCTCTATGTTCATTAACAATCCATTTGTTGCTCCTGCCCTGAGGAGCCTTCCTCTGCTGCTCATTCACTCTCAGCTCATCCTAATGATGCTGATGAGCCTTTAATGTACAGACGGTCCACTTCATTCAGCCCTATTAAGCCTCAGCACTTTTTATGCTTTTAGTTCAATCCGTTTTTTTTTTTTTTTTACTGCTCATATCTGAATTGATTATTTTTCTACCTGCTTGAAGTCTGAAGTTAACTGGGAGTTAATTTGCCATTTGTTCAAATGGGATTAATGGGTATTCTGATTTTATTTCAATTTAAAGGAACATTGTCTATGAACAATTTTTGTTGTCTATGAGCCATTTTTTTGTTGAAAGCACATTGAACATTTTCAAATACACTTTTACCATTCCATAATGTATTGTAAGACACTATTAGCATTCATAGCAAACCACTGCCCTATGTATAAACCTTTATGAATACATTATAATGCATATATAATGCATTAACCAACAGTGATTCACAGAAAGTGTTATCATTTAATGATAGCTCTGTTCTGGTGGGCATGTGACGGTGTCCTGGTGTGTTTGCCGGCACATGTCTGTGCACAAACACACAAATTAACCCTGGGCATGTTTCTCTTCTAGCCAACGCCGGGGCCTGTTTTCCTAAGCAAGGTAACTCAATGGGCGAATGGCTCCCCAATGTGTTCTCACGCTTTAAGTTCATTCGTTTTCTTGTCACACATTTTTCGTGTAACCATACCGTCTCCTCCCAGCTGTCCCCCTTCCCTCCCTGTGTGCCCTCCTCCTTGGGCTGTGTTGTCTGTGTCAGTTAGAGGGCTGATAAAAGGCCAAGGGCTGTCAGAGTGATGCGCCTCCTTAAGGCTGGTCCGCAGCATCAGTAACCTCCAGACGTGAGACAGAAAGAATATGCAGAGAGCACAGGGGAGGGTGACAAGGGATGGAAGGAAGGCTCAGATAGATGGAAAAGAGTTGGTGAGGGAATAAGAGAACCAGGACAGGAATGAGAAGGAAGGTGTTTGTTCGTGTTCCCACCTGACTTTCAATCACCTCGATTTTTCAGGGTTTTTTTGGTTTTTTTCCGCTGTGCTTCCTCAGAAAACGATGAAAGCCATTTTAGATGACAAACAGGCATATAGCAATGGAATATCCAACAAGACAAAATTCAGCTTGAGTCTTTTCCCTTGATCTTTTGCAGAAGCGTTTTACTTTTCTCATTTTTCTTCCCCTCAGAACTTGAGATCAATAATTCTACAGGGAACTACTTTTTTTCGCCTCTGTCCTGGTGGCAAATAGTCTAACATTCCATCCCATTTTCTCTCTCTCTCTCTCTCTCTCTCTCTGTCTCTATCACTCTTTCTCTCTCTCGCTCTCTCTTCCACTCTCTCTCTCCTGTCCCCTCCTCGCCTTATTTTTTCCACTCTCTCTCCTTCGCTGTTTGTTCCCACCTACGTGTGCCTGCTGTATGTATGTCACCGCCGTGAATTTGTACGTCTGTGTCTGCACGCTCGTGTGGGTGATGATTCACCTCCTCCTTGCCCACTTTCCACCCCCACCTCGCCACCCCTTCCTCCTTCCTTCCCTTCATTCTCCCTCCATCCTCGTTCCTCAGATCCCGAGCGCGGTGGCGGTCACATGATCTCGACGGATGACCTGGAGTACCCGCGGGAGTACCGGACGCTGGGGAACGGCACGCGGCGCTTCTCCAACGTGGGGCTGGTGCACACGTCGGAGCACCGCCACACCGTCATTGCCGCCCAGAGCCTGGAGGCCCTGACCAACTTGCACAAGGCCGACATGGAGCGCAAGAGGGACGCCTTCATGGATCACCTGAAGAGCAAGTACCAGCAGCAGCAGCAGCAGCTGCAGCACCCGCACCACAGCCCCCACCACAACCCGCCGTCGCCCTCACCCTCCCATGCCAGCATGAGGGGAACCTCGGAGCGATCTGCACGAGAACAGGTACATGACACGCTGCCTCATGACGATTTCTTATCCTTGAGCAGAATTGTGTGCACTGGCAAAATGTGCTACATGTAACATTTTTTAACATTTTTGTCAATGTCAAATCAATGTTATTGTTAGTGCAAGTGTTTCCTAAAATTAAGACCACAATTCCTATAGACCTTTTTGCCTCCTGTTGCAAAGAGTATGTTGCCACTTGTCCTCCTCCTCCTCCCTTCTTTGCTCTTTTGCTTTATGGAAGAGGATAAACATGTTGGAGGGGATTCTCCATCAGCCTTTCAGCTGTTCCACCATCCACCATTGTTAGCAACCCTGAAAGCTTTAGCTCTGTTTGCTCTGGAAGAACGGCGTGCTCTTCCCGTTTTGTGCCATAAAGCAATTCCTCTTTGTACCATAAAGCAATATCGCAGAATCTGACCCGGTGTCACATAAAGTAATGCAGTGTATAGGCCGGTAGAGGCTGCCGATCTACTTGTTGATGGTCTTGTTTGTTTACAGTATTATACTAATGTCTCAAAATGAACGTGGTAATGATTTATTGATGTTAAAATGTTACACATAATTTAACCTGTACTTGAACAGATTAGTTCCACTGAGATTAAGAGTCTCTTTCAGTGGAGACCTGGCCAGCATCAAGACAAAAACAATATCCATGACTTGCAGTGAGGTCAGTGTTTTGTTGACACCACCATATTGACTCGCAAACAGCGCTCCATTAAAACCACACACTATGCAACAAGTGACCATGAACAAGCAAACGTCTCCCCTGATTTCATAAGACACTCTGCCACCAACATCGCTGACACCACTCTCTCTCTCATGTCTGCAGCTAAACTCCCCGATCTGTCATTTCATGATATTTACAAACCTGCTACTTTATTCACAACCTGTCTCCGTATTCTAGTGAAACCCTTAAGGCTTACAAAAGTACTGATGCATTTTGGTAATTCACTTCAGGGTGGGTGAAACTATCCAAAAATACTTAATCTTGAAGAGAAAAAGTCGTTCCTGATTACCGGGGTAAGATAATGTTATGTTTATAAATTGTTCCTACTGTGTCACGTCTCTCTTTATCAGTGGGCAAACAATGAAATTTCATCCCCTCCATCCCAACCGGATTATTAAAACCAACGGCACAACATACGTCAGGCATTTTAATTACTACCCAGTAAGTAAAGTGTGTTGTTTCATAAAATAGCGACAATACGCGTATTCTCTCACTAACTGTGAACATTTGTTTTGGGAGTCAAATTGGGGGTCAATATGGCGACGTCAACAGAACAGTGACATCACTGCAAGTCATAGATAGAAAGAAGGGCGCTTTGCATACACACTCTGTTTTCCACTGCATGGTGTGGGTGGAGTCATATATAGCCAGGCAACAGACATCTCTCGGTCTTTGTCAGATAACGGTCCAGGGTGAAAGTGGTATAGATGAAGCATGGTGCTCATTCAGATGATTGAGGGAGAGAGAATACATGAGAGAAAGATGTCAGGTGGCCTTTGTATCTGATTGTTAGAGGTCTTCATTAAACTGTCACACCCCAGCATCTCTCCCTTTTCTCTGCTGGCACTTTAGTCACCGTGCCTGCAGACCGTCAGATAGAGGGGCAAGGCTGGCGCCATTCAGGCATGAAGGAAAGCACACACTCACACACACACACACACACACACACACACACACACACACACACACACACACACACACAAACATGCGCCAATGCAGTTCCTTGGAACACTTGGAGATAAAATGTTTTTCCCTTTCTCTTCATCACTCCATCAATCTCTTTCTCCCTTCCAATCTAGTTTATGCTTCATCAGCTATTTCACAATTTTCAACTCTGTTTTGCCTTTTACCTATTTCACAACCTTGTGATCCTTCTCTCTCTCTCTCTCTCTCACACACACACACACACTCACACACTCCACACTCTCTCTCTTCCGCGTCCTCTTGTTTGTGTGAACACTGCTGCTGTGCGTGTAAAAAGGGCAAATCCAATGTAATCACACGACAGAGAAGCACATCAAGGGAGATAGGAGAGAATGAAAGGGAGAGAGAGAGAAAAGGGGAGGGCGGGTGAAAGACAGGTGGAGTCCATAGTTGCCGTGGCAACCTCTCCCATATATGGCAAGTGGGGATATCACATTGCAAAGGTCAGGCTGTAGAGAAGGAGGAATTGTGGAACAAGGAAGACACAAAAGAGGGAGAAAGAACGTCAGAAGGCAAAAAAAAAAGAGGCGGCAGAGAAATAGTACAAATCCTAAAGTGACAGGGCATTTTCGTTGCACGGGGGAGGAAGCAGCAAAGCCGAGGATTCCTTGTCATCTCCTTGCTGTGCAGCCAGCTTGGCTCGAGCATGGACAGCGGGGAAGGAGGGGGATGGAGCTGGGGAGGAGCACAGCAGCCAGTCAAGCAGCCCGCTAGTCAATTAGCCAGCACCAGCAGGAGCCAGCCACCCATCTGCGAAGGAGTTAATCGGCTGGTGTTGTAATGAATTAAATAAAGAGTTTCCGCCGCATGTGCTACTGGGGAGCGAGAAAGAGAGAGAGAGAGAGTAAGGGAGAGAGAGGGACAGAGGGAGGGAGAGGTAGAGAAGCAGAGGGAGGGAGAGACTGGCAAAAACGCTATGAGGATTCGCTGCACCTGACGGACAGCCTGGGATGACTGGAGTGCTGGACAGGCACAGGTGCACTGCAGGTGAGACGAGACTGGAAGCTGGAGGTGATTTTAGAGAGGTGTGTGTGTGTGTGTGAGAGTTAAGGATGTGCCAGCTGGGATTAGATTCCACGCCTGGTGTGTTTGTTGTGGTTGTGGTTGTTGTGGTGACCGTGTGCATATGCTCAGCAGGCAGAAGCCCAGGCTAGACAAGGCTTGAGTGTACGATACTGTGACACCGTTTCCGGCTCTGTGTGTGTGCGTGTGTCTGTCTGTGTGAGTGTTGATTTGCCATGCAGGTTAGCGTGGGTGTTTAAGAGAGAGAGAAATAGCGGTAACGCTGAGACGTAAACTGGACCTGAGACGGATCGAGGGAAGAGAGTAAGAGTGATTGAGGTTGGGGAGGGGAGAGGGGCGGGGGGAAGCGGAGGGGATGACGGCATGAGAAGGGGATGGAGGAGGGGTGCGGGAGGAGGAGAGTGCAGCCTGCTTTACATGCAGGTCAGGTAATGCAGCGCTCCACTCTGTGAGGCTCCGTCCTTCTGTCGGAGCCCCTGCGGCCAACTCCTGCACAGGGGGGGGGGGGGGGGGGGGTGCACGTACGCATGCATGTGCGCAAATATATGTACATGGGTGTGTGCACTTGGCATCACCGTAGGCGTGCAGTCAGGAATGCATTTAGCCCTTCAGCCCCAAGTCTAATCTGAAACACATCTGGAACTCTCTCTCTCCCTGGGGTTCATTCACATATGTAATTCAACAGGAGGGTTTGTTAGAAATGACAAGACGCCCTTTCAGCTAAATAGTTATAGCCTCAGCAGGAGTTTCATGTACCATCTGGTTTCCATGGTTGAATGGGTGACCATGATAATGATTAGGCTGACGGATAGACCTGTGGGTTTCTAGGGATAAAGCAATGTATTGTATATGGATGTAGATCAATGCTTCTAGCACTTATAGGAATGCATTGATTGCATTGATTATGGCCAGGATGTAGAATTGTCAAGGGGAAATGATATACTCATACGCTGTAGATTGTTCACGCTGACTTCAAGATCAGTGGGTTGTATATGCCTAACTGTGTTACTACACTGTTAGTGCCCTCTCCAATTCGCTCTCCTGGCCTCCCAGTGCAGTATTTACAACTCAAAGTCCAAATCAGTATATCTGCGTCTGTCAGTGGAGCAACAGTTAAAACAACACGGGGAGAAGAATGTGTTTACTTTACCTGAGAACTGTGAATAGGCCTCATTAAAGCGACAAACAGAAAAACACACACACAGACGGACACGTAAGACCACAAATCACTTCTGCACCATTAAAGCCAGCCCTCAGAGTCATTTTGCTTCGCGGGAAAACAAAATCATTAACGTTGTCTGAACAAGGGAACAGCAATTATTTATGACGCGGCAACGGTGCCCCTGGGCCACTGTCAGTTCGGGGCTGTCAAGGGCGAACCCACAGCCCCGGCTACACTGAATGGATGATTGACACATGATCAGGTAGACGGAGAGACCTCGTGTATTATCTTAACCTGACCTACTTTACACATGGCCTCACACCCCCGAGTCTGACTGACTGACAAGAAGCTTTTTGCTCACTCCCCTTCAGAATTGGGAGCTGCGGTATAGTATATAACATACTTTTTTAAACATCCAAATGAAATAAGAGCAACTAAGCGATGGGAATTCTTCTCCGTGTCACATCAAAGAGCTGCCTTGTAATAATAATCGTTTTGACGTTGGTAAAAAAAAAAAAAATCTAGCGCTATGGGAAGAAGGGAGCGTGGGTTGAGCTTGCTCTCCGTATCAGTTTGAGTCCCACTTGTCACAGCGCCAGCAAAGCTAGGCGCTCCGTGATATGCTCTCTTTTCTAACAATTAAGATTGCAGAGTGCGTGCCTCATTGCTTCATCGGCCAAACATTGCTTTAGCCGGACAAATACGTAGTATAGTATATTAGTGTAGTGTACCACTGCCTGTTATATGAAATCTCTCACTGTTTCTGCTGAGTTAGTCCAGGCATTGCTGCATGTCTGTGTCGTCACTGCCCCTTCGTCACGGCTCAGTCTGTTCCTGGAGAGGAAACATCAGCTCCTTGGATTAGTATAATTATATAAGGGGTCTATCTGTGCTGCTTTATTGAGACCAAGCCACTTATACTGGAGATAGAGAGAGGAAGAGAGAGAGAGAGAGAGAGAAAGAGATAGAGAAGCACCATGTGAAAAAAAATGGCATCAGGGCCAAATGAGGGAACATTAAGTGAAAGATTAGATAACAATAAGGTAATAATCAGTTGAAAATGTTCTCTCTGATGCCAATGTTTACAGAAATAATCTAGGCCTTTGTTGAGGCGATATTAAAATAGAAGGCCGATAATGAAAAAGCAGCAACTATCATAAATCAAAACTTGCCTGTCACCTTTTTTTTTTTTTTTATCCTTGTGCCAGGAGAGTAATGTGGTTTCTGCAGAAGGGAGGGTGAATGGACTGAAAATTGCCTGCAGATAAGAATAAGAACTAGAATAAGAGTTTGGATTAGAATTAAAATTCATGAACTCTATCCAATCTTTTTTTAATTTCCATGTCATTTTGAGGTATTTCTGGGCCATCGGTGACTTGGCCCGGTTTTGACTGTGGGGTAATTATGTTTTAATGGAAAGCTCACTTCCTGAGGCCTCAACCAACATGTGAGCACCTTTTCATTCGTGGCAGAGCAGAGGGGAGGGCAAACCGATAGAGCAGAGATACAGCGCGGTGTGGAGAAAATAAGCAGGTGAGGTGCCGAATTGCAGATGAAAAGAGAGCGGCAGGTGGATCGAGAGCGAGAGAGACAGCAGAGAGAGAGAGAGGAGGAGGAGATGCGGAGTCCGTCTGGCCGTGACGGAGAAGTCTGGGAGACAGGCCAACGTCGGAACAACAGAGTGGGCTGCTGTTTAACTCAATTTCACTCTTTTCATTTCCTCCTCTCATAAGTTACAGCCAAACAGCTCGATCTCGTTTCAGGTACGCTGCAACCTGACGCCTGCAAAACACAGCCGCCCCCTGCATTAACACCAATCAAACATAATGATTATAGTTCAGATTGTCACATTTGAAGAAGCCCTCACAAGTATTAATGGGTTTCATGAAGAGCTTGTCAGAAAAGGAGCACATTACACCAAAACCATTCGGGTATTGTAGCTTATAATGCTGAGGGCATGTTCATATTTTCTCACTTCGACTTGTGGAAATGGAAAATGATGTGGTTCTTCATACATGGAAAAGCATTTGATTTTGTGTCACGGGCCCACGGTCGGCCTCTATCTCCTCTCCTAGTCTTCTTTTTCCCATCTGTCCCACTGCCCCACCTGTCACCATTTTTTATTTTTTGTCAGTGAAGTTGATTTGCCATTAGTGGAGAGGTGAATGTCTAACTTTTCTCTTTCTGCTTCTCTCCCTTCCTTCTTTTGTCCTTCACCTAACTCCACAGCAACAGCCCAACTACTGGAGCTTTAAGGTCAGTGCTGCATGTCAAAGTGTCTCTGTGTGTTTGTCATCCTCCTGTCCATTGTGTGTGTGTATGTGTGTGTGTGTGTGTGTGTGTGAGTGCGCTCCTGTCTATCACTTCGCACTCCTCGGGCATCATCAGCCTATCTCCCTGATTCCCCTGGCTCCTGCAGCCTTCTGCCCGCTGCACCGTTGGCACCCAGCTCAGTTGGCATCTCTGGGGTCCTGAGGGGTGTGTGGGCGGAGGGGGGGGTGGGTGGGGGTGGGGGGCGCGACAGCTTAAACTGCTCAAGCTCCATTTAATCTGCAGGAGACGATTCTCTCGGGATTTATGATACCTCAGTCAGCTAGCACTAATGGCTAGCAGCCATGTGACCTTGCTGAAGTATTACTCAGACTGACTGAGACATTAAGAAGACATTTCAGATGTGTCGCTGAGGCATTACTGAAATAATGCTTTGACATTAGCACAGAGGCTTGAGTCATGGCCAGGCTGCTGAATGTGTATTATTCACAAGTTGTATGGAGAGGAAATATGGGTTGTTTATATTGGAGCAGGCCAGCATCAAGATATATTGAGAGTACATATCATTTGTGCTGAATTTAAATTGTGTTTAGCGTATTTAGCTGGCATGCTTAACAAATTTGTGTATGACTTCTTTGGTAGATATACTACTATGGTATACTTCATGGAGGCAGGCTGGGAGATGTGCTATCTATTTAACTTCCAGATGTCTGTGAATGTGTGTGGAGCTTATCTGTGGTGTAGTCTTGCCTGAATCCCAGCTCGCAATATCATTTAGATGGGGTGGAAATGTCACTGAACATCAATAGCCGTATTCCCTGACCCATGTGGTAGGCTAAGCAATTTATCCCATAGCCCCGTAATTACATTACCATCAAATAAGAGTGAAATGAAATAGAACTTGGAGCCTCTTCACCTGCATACATCTATTAAACCTCCAAAAAATGATGTTAGGTTTGGCACTTGCGCGCGACACATACCTCGGTCTTGCAACACTTTACTTTGAAATTATGTAGGACTCTCAGTCGGGTACCAACACCTTGCTGTAATGTGAATATGGAAAATGAAACTTTAAACATCAAACAAATGCATAACATGCACGTTATGCATTCGTTTGATGTTTAAAGCTTCATTTGATCCGAAAAAACTGATCATGCTGCTGGTCTCTTTCAAGGCAATAACTTTCTAGACCTGAAAAACACATGTTTTTGATTGTGGTGCATTGCACTGCCTAGTATAGTAAGTTGCTATCTGTCAGTTTATGTGGCTGTGCAGCAACCGAAAAAATTAATTAAGCGAGGTGGCTTAATGACAGCAGTGAGAGTGGGAGTCTGAATTTATTTATTGGCTGCACAAGGCGCTGTAGAGGTAACAAAACGTAGAATGAAACAACCAAACAGTCTTCTTGAATGGCAACAGATCTACGGTAACCAGTCAGCTATTTGCTTTCATTACACACACTGTGTTGACACACTTTATGTTGACACTTCATCCTCCAATCCAAGTGGTACTGTGAGATGCAGTTGCCCAGTTTTCTTCATTTCACATGAAAGCTTCATCAAAACTCGTTCTCACTCCCTCTTCCAACCAGCTCTAATCTGAAGGTAACTGTTTTCCTTGGTTCCCCTGCCTGCTGACATTAAACACTAATGAACCCACCATCAGGAAATGTGCTACTCTCATTTTTTTCACTTGTGAGAAAATATCTATTTTACCGATTTGATTAAGTTGTTGCATATACTTACAACCGTATGGTAACGGATATCGCTTTATAATCTTACTGACTACAATTACAGATATTGGAGAAGGAACTGTGCACAGTTAAATGAAAGATGAGAATATGTGGTAGAAACGTAGATGTGAAGTGTAGGTACCTGCCATGCTTTGGGGCTTCTGTTTTTTGTTGGTCTGCCGTTTTCTCCCATCCATCAGAAAGGACGACCACTACCAGCGATCTCAGCCATCATCCCCCCTCCCCAGGAGCACGCCATTTTCCTCACTCTCCCTCTGAGCAAGCCGATCGCATCAGCGAACAATCCACAGCAATTTGGCAGAGCAATTTTTTCCATGCATTGATGACTCCCAGTATTATAAAGAGACAGGGCTCAAGGGGGTTTGGGGGGTGGGGGTGGGGGGGGGGGGGGGGTTGTGGGACGAGGCAGAAGATTGGCCTGAGAGTTTGAAGGATGGAGAGAAATAATGATAGAGGGGAAGAGCAAATGAGAGACAAACGGATGTGAGAGACGGATTGATTCGGGGAGCTATTTTCCCCTCTCCATTTTCTGAGAGGGAGAGCTTGTGTGCACTATGTCTTTTTGGTGAAAAGGCAGCCGAGCTGGCTAGAGAGAGGCACTGAGAATAAAGCTGCTCAAACGCTGACAGCAACAACAGAAGCAAGACACCTGGGCAGCGCTTTGGCCACTGCCACCTGAGACTGAGGCAAAAACAGATGTGTTCACACAAAGTGGCTCAGCAGGAATCAGAAGCCAGTTTTGAGAGCGGTGGAAATAAGACATGTGAGTGACAGTGGATAGAAAGCAAGGCGAGGAATACTGGAGGCAAAGACAGAGACGAGGCTATGAGGAAGGGAAAAAAATCTTTAGGAGGAGAAATGAAAAGAAAAGCTGAAGAAAGGGAGAGTGGAAGGTGAGCGCCGAGAGATACGGAAGAGGTGTGAGGATTGTAATATTAACCACTTAACACCTGTCTCTCAAGTAGTACCCTAGAGCGAAGCACTCCATTCTCATTTCACACGCATCAAGCTATCTTTGAAATTTCTTTCACTAACAAATATTCTCTCACTCAAGCCCAGAAGAACAACAACAGCAGCATGATTGCACTAGGGGAGAGGAGGGAAAAGGAGAGCCGAGCAGCAGCCATCATGTGATCAACCACTAGTGGACTTTAGGGCTGTAACCTTTATCTTTACTCCTAAACTCAAACCGAGACAGTTACTGACTCGCTGGAGTACTTTTACAGCAGCTTGATTCATGTCGTTCTCTCTTTTTCTCTTTGTGTTTCAAACTGAAAACTGGCAGCTTAAATGTGCCTTGCTTCTTGGCAAACATACTGTACATACCTCACAGAACGTGACTTGAGCCCTTTTCTAAAATGTTCACCGGTAAGTTTGGCATATGCTTGATCCACCAAGCATCGCTTACAGTGTTTCAATAATATGTCAACTTTTAAAACAAATTGTCCTGTTATTCCTTTCCATCTTCTTCCACTGAAATATACTGCGGGGGGTGGCAGCGAGCAGTGCAAATCAATTTTAAAAGTTGACATTTTGTTGAAGTAAGTGCCAAATAAAGTCTGCTATTTTTATTCTGCGTATACTGTGAGGTACGTACTGTATATACTGTAGGTTTGCCGACTAAGCAAGGTAACATTGAAGTGTCGGGTGGAGTTTGATGGTGATGTCCTCTCCCAAATAGAGGAAGAAAGCGAGAATGCCATACACCAGGGCTGCTATTTTACCCTGACCTTAATACAGAGCTGCCCTGTGTGTAAGTGTGTGTGCGAGTACACGAAACAAGAAAAGACATAGTGGGAGGTTGCGTAGGGTTTAATGCAGTTTGTAGCCTAAGGTGTGTTTGAGGCTGCTGTGTCCCGCTTTCCTTTCGAGTTGTTCCTGTTCCTTGTAAGATCATCTTGTTCCCCCCTTGTTCCGCTCTTCCGCCGTGTCCTTATAACAGTGTAGAGTTCTCACAGTAATTGAGGGCTGTTGAGAAAGTCTGGATTGATGGCTCCAGAAGAAAAGATTGAGGTGGGGGAGGGTTGTGGGGGGCGGGTGGGGCAGGCGGGGGCTGCAGAGAAAAGCGAAGGAGGTGGAACCAGTTTTTCTCAAAGGAGAGACTGTCAGCACCGCCATGTCTAACACCGCCATGCCTAGCACACTGCATCATGACCAGATGGTGTATTCACTTATTATACTTACACGGCAAAATGATTACAGAAAGATGTCTTCAGTTTTCATATCACTTTACACAATCTTGGCATACATGGCATAAGCAAGAACATGGAATTCAATGTTGGGTTTGAGCTTTCAGGTTTTGTTTTTATTTTACTTTTATTCAACCATGCTGTCATTATGCAACAGCCTAAGTAAGGTTACACACATTCATAAGTCAGGGGTTCATTGTCTTGTTCAACGGCATATTGATAGTAGTTGTTGAGAGTGAAGAGAGCATTGCTCATTCACTTCCCCCACCTTGATTTTCTCAGCCGGGTCCTGGGATTTGAACTGGTGTGTTTCCAATCACAAAAGCGCTTCACCAACCTCCAGGCTGCCGACAACCCCGACAGACTGTGCAGACATTGTGAGCAGAGCTCAGTTATGCAGCACGGTATTCTCAATTCCCTTTCCTTTTCTCAAAAAGCTCCAACCAGGGTAACTAGCCTTGAAATAATATTCTCAAATGCACCAGTAAAATGACTCATGATTTCTAAACCAAAAAATTGCTCTCTACTTCTTTCACAGCAGCGCAGAAAAAAGGACAGTTACTCTCAGGGAAAAAAAGCAACCCGTTGACGTGTTTTAGACATGATGGCCTTTTCAGTCACTCCCATTCATCTCATGCAGACTGCTACTGCATTCCTACACTGAGTCAAACTGCAGGCTTTGCTTTTACCTAGTATGTATGTCCTCAGCGTATCTACCCCCTAATGCTTCGCCTGTCCCACTCGAGCTGGCCAGGATATGACATACTGCAGTATGTGTCACTTGGCTGTGGTGTGGCTGTTGCTGTGTGCCCCTCTGTGGTGCTATTGGCTGTGTTGTTGTTCAGTGTGGTCACAGCTTAGATAAATGACCCCATTAGAGAGCACAGAGGGGGTTATCTGTCAGCATCACCGTCTCCCTGCGTGCTCAGACACTGTCTGCCACCACTATCAGTGGACACCACCACTATCATTCTGTGATTCTGTGGGTGTGCGTGTGTGTGTGACTGAATTATGTATGGTATTAGCGACAGAAAAAATGTGCATTGTAAAACAGATAGTTCCGATCCTCAGTTCTGATTGGCTGAGACGTGTTCGAAGCTGTTGCACACCTGTGACCGCATAACAGTTAATTTAAATATTAATGCGCTAACCGTGAATCTCCACTGATACTGCTACTTATGTGTTGCTTAGCAACTATGAAGTTTAGCTACTGTTCACTGTAAAGCATGGCCTATGGGCTTATTGCTTAATTAACAAAATCGTAAATGTCTCTGGATGTATGAGTGTGTTTTGTAGCAGCATCATGTGTTTGTTTATGAAGAAAACCGAACAGCTCACCGCTGAGAGTTGATGAGCACAGTGATGGCCCTCTGTGTGGCTTCTGTCTAACATTAACTAAATACTGCATTAATGACAGCCACAGTAAACACATGCTGAAATCTGACTATGGCAGAGAAGGAGAGAGAAAAAGGGAAAAAAAAGGTTGTGTTGTACTTGGTGCAAGGAGGAGGAGATGGGCACAGCCACTGCACTGTGGCTACGGATGTGTCTGCCTCTGCCATCCAAACAGTCATCAGACAGCATTCTGGGAGCTCATTACAGCAGTCTCTGAGCTGGAGGAGACGCTGCAGTGGTGGGGGATCGGGGAGTCAGTTCACTGAGCTCAGCCCCAGCTGCAGCAACAGTCATTCAGGAAGAGATGCCTGGGCACAGGCCAGCAGGATAAGCCCACAGTGACAGCCCGGGATTTGCATGAGCTTCTCCTCCCATCCCACAAGCACTCATTTAAAGTTCGGAACAGCACAGGGACAAGAGTTTGGATGAGGGCATGTGGGAGGTGTGCAAAGTCAAGCAAACATGACACAACTTATGCTAAGCTGAAATACAGACTCCGGCTACATTTTTTTCCCCTACCCACCTCAGGTTATTCAGGAAGACTGATGCCCTGAGGTGCTGTGCTATTTGAGTACAACCGAACTTGGGTTTTTCTTTTGCAGCATTCAACTGATGTCAGATACTGTGACGCTAGTAATTGCTAGTGAATCAGTGGTAGCTAAACCATTGTGAAGGTCTCGTTAATCTTGTTACGTGGTTTCATTGTGCGGTGTCTCATTGTGTGTTCACTGTCTCTTCCACTCTGTCTTACTCCATCGACCCCGTCCAATCCATTCTCCCTGCCTCTCTTACCTCTCAATGAATAACTGTGTGTCTCCATGTGTCTACTTCTCCTCCAGAGCCGCAGTCCACGGCACTCCCAGTCTACCCAGTCTGGGCTCGCTGACCAGGCCGCCAAGCTCTCGTTTGCCTCCGCTGAATCCTTGGAGACCATGTCAGAAGCTGACATCCCCCTAGGGTTCAACCGGATGAACCGATTTCGCCAGAGCCTCCCGCTGTCCCGCTCTGCCAGCCAGAACAAGCTGCGATCACCAGGTTAAGACCAACCTATACATCGACACACTGGAAACAACGCTTAATTTGATGTACTGCAGGCAGGCTTTAACACAACCTGCTGGTTGGACTCAAGCAAGATTTGCAGCTGTCTTATTTGCTTCCATTACTTGTTGAAATGAAACACTGTGCTTAGAGAAGTACCGGAATGGGAGAAAATATGATATTCTCACCTTTAGTGTAGTCTAATTGCTCCAAGAGTTTGTTCTTGAGGGAAAAAAAACTGTGGTCTTATTCAAGGTCTGATGAAATGTGGTTTTGTGCCTTTACACATTAACAAGTCACAGCAGCCAGTCCCAAGATAACGCAAATTGTCTTTCACGGTTAGAGAATTAATAACAAGTTAATGTTTCACCAGTGTGGACACAATATTCAGCCATAATGCATCGGCAAACATCTCTATCACATCTTAACTATCTAAGATACTGTGCAGGCTTACTCAAGCAGACACATCGTTGGCACATGTTTAGAATGGGAATATTAAGGGATAAGATTTAGATTAGGAGGTTATTGTGGGAACTGTTTGTGTATTGAAGTGTTTTGTTAGCATACAGGACTGGGGATAGGTTTGGTATGGGACTGCGAGAGTAAACAGCCGAGTTGAGGGCAAGTTTAGTACTAAAAGGCCTTGGGAGTGGAAAGAGGATTAGTGTGAGGCTGGTCCAGACTCATAAACACCAAGGTGTGGGGTTATGCCAGGCACGCTGGGATAAAAAGTGGCTGTAAAACAGAAGTGGCAGTGACTGATGAGGCCTCTTTTGAATAGGGAGTTTAGGCAGAGCTAGAACAGTGGAACTGCCAATCTTTCCACTGCATGTCTTTATACTAACTTCTCCCTTTGTTTTCTTCCCTCTCCACCTCTCTCCCTGCAATATCTCACTCATTCTGCCCGACTTTTAATCACTGGTCTTTCCTTGTTTTTTTTTGTTTGTTTGTTTGTTTGTTTGTTTGTTTGTTTGTTAATTTTTCCCACGGTGTATCAAGATGCAATTTCAGGTCAGTCAGTCAGGCATCAGACACTTTACATCTCTATTCCTGTGCGCTGTTCATCATGGGTTATAGCGCTTGAAAAAGTAATTTTCTACAGATCAAGTCTGCTCTTTATTGAGCAATTTCTTTTTAATTTCTTATTTCTAATTAATAGTTAATAAGAAATGAAAGTTCTATTATAGTGAAAATGTAACCATGACTATGAATCTTTACACCTTAGCTGTTAATTTTCACGCAACTCCCACAATCCTCCTCTCACATTCAGAAAGAACTACATTCCACTGCTGTCTTTGGCAATGCATGCCAACATCTGAGGGGGAAAAAAAATCTTTATTTGGATCTTAAGTATTAAAAGGTAGAACTGTTTGGTCACAATTCACACACAAATGCGCCGTGGGAGTCTCCATCCTCTGTGGCCATCTTCTTCTGACTTCTTCTACTACCCCCTCTCTCCCACCACCTTCTTGCAGGCGTGCTGTTCCTGCAGTACGGGGATGAGACGCGACGGGTGCACATCACCCACGAGCTGAGCAGCCTGGACACGCTGCACGCGCTCATCGTGCACATGTTCCCCCAGAAGCTGACGGCAGGCATGCTCAAGTCGCCCAACACGGCCATCTTGATCAAGGACGAGGCGCGCAACGTCTTCTACGAGCTGGAGGACGTGCGGGACATCCAGGACCGCAGCATCATCAAGATTTACCGCAAAGAGCCCATCTACGCCTCGTACCCCGCCGCCGCGCACCTGGCTAACGGAGACCTGAGGGTGAGCAGAGGGGGGATGGGGAGGTAGGGAGGGCAGATATTTTGGAAGAATAATGCTTACTGATCTTCTGTTAAGTCTGATCCTTACAACCTATACTTCAGTGGTTTACGCTATTATTCTGTTCTTCTAAACGGAGTGAAATAGTGTGCTCCTTTGACAGTGTAATAGCGATTTTTAGATTTCAACAGTAACTTTGACAGGCTGTTGCGGTGTATGTGGGTTAGTAATTTAACAGGTATTCCTCCTGGAAATGTATTTTCTTATCTTCAAGTAGGCCATCTGTTGCTGTGCAGACACCAGAGAACAATGTTCCTCTGTGAAATGAGCATATTTTAACATCCTAAGCTATTTCTGCTTTAGTGGAGATCAAGGAAGCCTGAAGTTGTTGGGTTTTTTTTTTTTATTACACAAAACACTGCTTACCATCTGCATTATTCACACTACACTGAGAGTGCCCCTGCCATTAACCATGCAAATAGGTAGTGAAAAAGGAGTGTGTGTGTGTGTGTGTGTGTGTGTGTGTGTGTATATGTTTGTGTGTGTGTGTGAGAGAGAGAGAGAGACAAAAAAGAAAAAAGTGGCAGAGAGAGAGCTGACCAACACTGAGAATGCCCCTGCCATTAACCATGCAAATAGGTAGTGAAAAAGGAGTCTATGTGAGAGAGAGAGAGAGAGAGAGAGAGAGAGAGAGAGAGAGAGAGAGAGAGAGAGAGAGAGAGAGAGAGAGAGAGAGAGGAAAGAAAAGAAGAAAGTGGCAGAGAGAGAAAGCTGACCAACACCCTCAAACTGTTGAAGCAAAGGTAGATTTTAAAACAACCCCAAACAAACACAGTTGTGATAGCAGGAAATCACACAGGCCTGATTTCAAGCAGCACTTAGATGGGGCAAAAGCAGGACACATCAAAGTTACCTGTCAGCTTTGGCCTTCCACAGTAAGTGTGAATTGCACAGTCCGTCTCCTCTCTGCTCCTGGCTGAGCTGGAGACTGAACGCAGGCTGCACTGCATGTTAACAAGCATCTTGACATTCATGTGCCTCTGTGCATGATGTGTGTCCTCTGTAGCTTTCTAGTGGAGGAACTTGAGGTTTAAGCTGCGGTTTTTGCTTTTGTTGTTTGCTTGCTCAAGTTTTGTCCGTGTGTATAAACCAGGGCCACTGCATATATCTGCGAGAATACTGTGCACGTACTGTATGTGAATTTGTCTCTGGGTATAATGGCTGACAGTACAAATTCCTTTGTCATGCTCCAGTATGCCCCGTCTATCACATTGTGCTGCATGACAAGGTTAGCTAGGATGCTGAAAAACAAATGAGGAGAAGAAAGACTAGGGATGACTTAAGGAGTAAGAGTAGTTGCGAGAAGGAAAGGCAGCCAGTTTGGCTTTGGACAGCTGCAGAGATGAGAAAAATTACAATTGGAGTAAATGCAGAGAAGGAAAATAGAGGCAGATATGGGTTGAAATACCAGCAAAGGCACAATTAAAAGATTGTACCAGTCTTCACAAAGAAAGGCAAATGGAGGAAACAAAAGCTAAGTCAAATATGAAGGACACAGATATTACTTAGATGTCCTCCCTATGAATAAGGAGTAGCTTTGTCTCCTGCATTCTGTCACCGCTCTACAAAGGAGAAGATATGGATATGTTGAGATAGAGGTTGTCCTGAATACTAGCTCATAGTAATCCAATGTTAAGCCAAAGGCTTTATGTCTAGCTGAAGAGAGAAGAAGAAAAGGAATAGAAGACAACAGAGCTGGAGCTGGACATGTGGTTTTTTTTTTAAATCTTTCCCAATTTAATCTTTTTCTTCTAGTGGCCAAAGATAATCAGTGGCAAATAATTAATGAATGATTTACATGTTGAACATGTTCTGTCATTCTGTCATTTCTGACATGGTCTTGTTAAAAAAAAAGAGACAAGAAGATTTTTAGAGACTAAATTGTGCCAGCGGGCAATTAATTGGTCTTTGGAGAAATTCTTCCTCTGGTATTGGCATCTGCAGACTGTGACAGGCTGTCCAGTGTCAGTAAGATCTCTGTCATCCTCTTGTCAGCCTGACACATGGGGAACACAGCGCTCCCATCCGCAGGTCTCCATGGTAACTCTCATCCCTGCTTGTTCATTTCAGAGGGAGATGGTGTACTCCTCCCGCGACTCCTCCCCCACTCGCCGCCTCAACACCCTGCCCTCCTCCTCGGCCTCCCCGCCCTCTGGCTCTCCGTCCCGCTCGCGGCTCTCCTACAGCGGGGGCCGCCCTCCATCCTTCGCCGGGCCGGGGTCCCATCCCCAGCACCAGCAGCCGCAGCACCCCCACCACCCCTCGGCCGGCCACGGCCCCAACGCCGGCCTGTCGCCCTCTCCCAGTGCCATCCTGGAGCGCCGCGACGTCAAGCCCGACGAAGAGGTGTCTGGGAAAAACATGGTGCTGATGAAGAACGAGGGGCTATACGCGGATCCCTACAGCCTGATGCACGAGGGCCGCCTCAGCATCGCCTCCACCCAGTCGTTAGCTGCCATCGGAGACCCGTTCAGCTTCCCTGTTTCCAGTGGCCTGTACCGCCGCGGCTCCGTGCGCTCCCTCAGCACCTACTCAGCTGCCGCTCTTCAGGGGGACCTCGAGGACTCCCTCTACAAGCCTGGGGGTTCGCTCTACTCCGACACATACTCCTCAGCCACGCTGGGCATGGGTTTCCGCATGCCGCCCTCTTCCCCGCAGAAGATCCCTGACATGCAGCTGAGGGACAGGGACTCGTACTCCAGCTCACCCAGCAGAGCCTCCCCTGTCAGGCAGTCCTTCCGCAAGGACTCGGCCTCCTCCTCGGTGTTTGTGGAGAGCCCAAAGTCCAGGCCCAGCTCCAGTTCAGAGCCTCTGTGTCTGACGGCCGGGCCTGGAGAGGGGGGCAGGGCCACGCCTGGTTTTGGCTCCTCAATGTCTGGACAGGACGCGGACACTAGCAGGTCAGTGTGAGTCTGTGTGATGAGTTTTATTAAAATATCATCTTGTACTGTGTAAAAATGCTGCACTAATTACACTATAGCACTATGTACTGTGTTTTTACACAGCAGGAAAATTGTTATTGTTCTTTTTGCAAGTTCCAAGCATCTTCCTGTGTGTTCATGCATCTCTGCATTAGTGTGTTAAAGACCCCATGAAATGACATCTTTACTTCCTTGATTTGATGCATTGAAACAAGATGTTGGGGGCGGGACATAATGCAGTGAGGATATGAGTCAGGGAGAGAAAGGCAGTTTTATTTGATGGGAGGGTTGCAGAGGAGCGGGATTGTTAGAAAATCTGATGGTTTTATTGGTTAGAAATTTATATTTACGCCTGCTAGTGCATCATGAGGTCAATGTGAAAGATACTCTGTTTTCCAGGAAGCAAAAGCAATGGGAGTTCATTTCATGGGGACTTATGGGGAATATTGTGTGACCTAGCCATGATGTGCACTTTTATAGGGATCATCGTCTGGAGCGTATGGAGGCCATGGAGAAGCAGATAGCCAGCCTGACTGGCCTGGTCCAGAGTGTACTGACAAGAGCGCCAGACAGCGACAGCACGTAAGACTCTCCATTATACCCCATCAACCCCCCAAAACTCACAGCTGCAGCCGAGACACACAGGCAGCATTATCGACAGGAACAGTAGCAGGCTATTATCAGAACCATTATCAGCTCCGTGGCAGTGAAGTGGTACATTAGTTTGTGTGAGCGCAGCGCAAGCACAGAGCTCTAAACATTAGCTGCAGGGCACAGCACTATTGATCTATACATTGATACACTGAGATCTGTAAGATAGCTATACAGTAAATTTCGAGTTACTCATTTGCATGGGACATTATTATCATGGCACTTCATTCACATTAACACCACAGGGGCCCATAAAGAGTAGATAACTCTAATGATCAGTGAACAGTACACACTGAAATACTGCTGGTGTTGTGATGTTAAAATGACCCAGCCACCCAGCGCAGTTGGGTTGTGTGACTGATGTTAGGTTACCTGTTATATCCAAAAAGCATGGTTATTTTGTCCCAGAGGTGGCTTTGCTTTTAATTATTTTGCCGGGTTACTGTTATCTGTGTACATATTTTTCATTTCCTGCATAACAAATCCAATAATTTCAATTATCAAAATATACAAACAGCTGAAGCAGTACAAATCAATTAAATGTTGAAATCTAAAATGTTTTGCAATTACTTTTGTCAATATTTCTTCATTGAGGTGCTGTAGTGAGATCAATCCAGCAACAGCAACAAGCAACAAGATTGTTTAATTTCAACATATGAAGTATAAGCGTTCCAATAAATATGATCAAACTCCAAACTCATAGTACAAATAATAAGGCTAAATGGCAATTAAGATACATGGAAACCTATGGGGCAAGTGCTAGAGACATGATTCAAATATTTCTGATGTAATACCATATTTCAGTCAAGGAACAATTCCTCTTATTTTTAACATGGTTTCACTTGTTCCTTTAGCCACAGAGAAGATCCGTTCACACAACCCAGCTGTGTGGGGTAGACATAACCCATTACAGTGTAGGAACTATATTGACCCAGCGCGGGGTCAGTTGCAAGCCAGCAATATGTTACCAGTCTGTTAGTGTCCAGTAGTAGAGCTGTTAGCATTAGCACTGTAATTGCCTTGCCCTGTGGCCGTTGATCCTCAGATGCGGCCTGCTGCGTCTCTGCATGATGGCGGGCTGCCCTCCGGACCAAGGGACGGAGTTCTCACGGCCATTACCTTTCTCTTCCAGCGACAAGACCGAATCCAACAGCGACGGCTCCGCCACTGGAAGTGAGTACAGCAGCGTAATTGTAACCATGGGTACCGAACCGCTGTTCAGTAGTGTACTAGCTACTAACACTACTGCCATTCTGTCCCTGTGCTATTAAAAAAACTCTAACTATACTAACTGTGCGCTTAAATTCAGCCACGGGTAACCTGGACCTGGACCTGGAGCATAATGATGGCAGCCTCCTGGATTTAGAGCAGTTGATTTCATTATGGGAGGAGTCTGTAGGACAAAATGACATCAATCCAGGAGGCTGCCATGTTTATGCACCTGGTTGGTTCAATTCAGAGTTCAGGTGAAAAATTTCATTAAAAGTGATATATCCTTTTTCAAACCTTTACATCTCCTCCATCTATTTCTCTCTCTCTCTCTCTCTCTCTTTATCTCAGTCACAATTGTTTCCTTTATTTCTTTCACCCCACTCATCCCTGTTTCTTCCCTGTTTCCTCTGCCTTTTCCATCATTTCTAAAGTGCATTTCTGGCACATCCTCGTCTTTTCTGCAGCCAGACCTTCACAGAGCGAGTGCAAGGGCACAGATGCCTTTGAAGCTTCCTCACAAATTGAAACACTGCCAAAACACTAAGCCATCAATTGAGTCATTTTCTCTGCTGTAGTCAATAAAAAATGCTTTCCAGGGTCCTCATTCTGTAAATATGAAGTTTGAAGATTTCCCTCTCCCCCTCTCTCTCTCTCTCTCTCTCTCTCATTCATTTCTCGGTAACCGGCTCACTCTTTCTATATTCCAGCTGGACGGCTGAAGCGGAAAGGTAGTTTCTATCTCCTACTCTATCGCCCTTTCATTTCTCCTATCAGACATCTCTTATGGCTCCCTGCCCTCTGTATGGGTGTGTGGTGTTGCTGGGTAGCTGGCGGTGTCGGTCCTCCTGTTTCCCCCCTGGTTGGTTCCCCCGAGAACAGGCCCGCTCTTGTCCTGTCTCTGGTCCTGTCTCAACTTTTTGAATTTCTGCTTGGTTGTGCATTCGTGAATTTCAGAAAGATGTTCTGTCATAGACTGGGCACTCCTGTGTGTGTGTGTGTGTGTGTGTGTGTGTGTTGTGTGTGTGTGTGGGTACGTGTGTGTGGGTACGTGTGTGTTGGGAGGTTGTCTGGGGAGTTAATGGCCATAATCACAAACCCCCATGTTGAGATAAGAGCATGGTTATCCCCCTGTGTGTATGCCACACTACTGAAAAGACTGATTGCAATCCTCTGTGGATTACTAATAGCATGAGCTCACGTTTATACTCCCATGGGGCTGTTAAAGGTTTGTGAATATGGATTTTTGCAATTATACACTTTATGCGTTGCTCTCCGTGTGTGTGTGTGTGTGTGCCCAGGTTTTGTGTGTATATGTGTTTCTATGGGCGTGCACACCACTATACGCTGCAGTGTACGTGTGTTACTGTTTGTACTGTACGTCAGGCTGGCTGACTGCAGAAATCTCACCAGGCCACAGTAACCCATTTGTTTCCCGCTGACCTCCTGGTGACCCCCGTGTCCTGCTCTGTGATTGGCAGCTCTTACACCATCGGCACCTCTAGCTCTGATGCCGCCGCCGCCTTCTAACCCGGGCCAGCCGAACAGCGTCAGCCGGTTGCAGATGCAGCTCCACCTGCACGACCTGCAGCAAAATGCCACCGACCTGCGCAAACAGCTGGCCCAGCTGCGCAAGACGCAGGTGAGATTCCTGCACGCACACAGTCAGACACTATTGCTGCAAAAAATGTCCTTCTGATGTAATTTATCTTATGTTTCTTAAAATAAGTGAAACAAAAGGCACTGGAGCTACCTAATGTCCCGCAATAATCACCATCATATATGAAACATAAGTTATGCTAATTAGGTTATTAATTAAACGAATTAATGCATTAATTTGCAAATATTTCTATGTCAGTATGTTTGTCTCTACATAACACATGGATGGTGTTAATATAAACTCTGTATCTTAAAGCATTAAGGAGTTATAGTAGTTTCAAGAAAGTCTGTTTCTCCTCATTAATATGCAAATGTATGGGGTGAGATGAATTCATTAATTTCCAACTTGTTTCATGGTTTTCTTCAATCAGGTGACATAATGTTGATACTAGTGGAGTGATTATTTCAAGACAGCATTCAAGCAGCATTGGAAACAAGTGAAATTATCTCACCGCACTGTCTGACCTTTTCACTTGTTTTCAGGAAAACAAGATTTCAAGACTGGACCAAATGACTTGTTGAGAAGCGTTCTTTGTGGCATATTTGTAGCATTAATTGGACAGTATAAGGGAGAGTGAAAGGAATGATAAAAAGTATGTCACACAACATTATGTACAGTGTGTGTGCCCCAAATTGCCCCAAAAAAGAGGCTCCAGAAAGATTTCCTTTTCCTTTGCATGCAATAATTAGCTATGTTGTAACATTTTTATGATGTACAGTGTACATAATTCAACATATCATGTGCGAAAGAGTTGGCTTTGATGTTTATTTGATCTTCACTTCAATACTGTACCGGCATTGATACCTACAGGTTCATAAAACTAGCTGTATTGCGTGACACATTGGGGCCATTGTATCTTTTGAGGATTAATAATGAAAGATACTGTGAGAAAGATAAAAGTTGTGGTTCAGATGACGTTAGGTGACGTTCTCGGAAGATACAGAATGTCTGCGTGAAGATGGACACAGAATCAGATAAAATACTACAAGAAAAGAGGTACAAAGAAATGAAGTCATCCCTTGTTTCCGTTTATCTCTGCTTCGTGCGCTACCATGGTTACTGGAGGAGGAGTTAGGAGGGGATGATGAGTTAAATGCTTTCAGTGGCAGAGGAGAGGATTCAAGTAATTTGCAGGGAGAGAGACAGAGAGAGAGAGAGAGAGAGAGAGAGAGAAGGATAGGTATGCAGCGCATTTATTTGTTCTGTAACAGTAAAGACTAGACGGAGGGAAAACTGCAGTAGTCTATAGGGCTTCTTGAATTGGCAATGGAGCGAGATGGAGAGCCGAATAACCTGTGCTGCGCTGTGCTTAGAGAGGACCAATTGCTGTTTACCTGTCTGTGTACCCAAGCGTGACCCCTACCCTCTGACCCACACTGTTGCCCATGGAGATGGCCAGCAGTTTAAATTATACATGTGCCTCATGTATTATGCAGAGGGAGGGTGCAGGAGAGACAGACAACTAGGAGAGAGAGAGAGAGAGAGAGCGAGAGAGAGCACAATGCTGAGAGCTATAAAAATAAAAAAAAGAGAGAGCATGATTCCTGTGTTTGGACTGCTGCACCTGCATCGCTATTAATGGCATTTTAAGGTAGCAGATGTACAGTATGGGGGCAAATACTAGCTAATTTTTAATGTTACTGGTATTGTTGTCTTGTTTCATTTCCTGGAACATAAGGCTGATCAATTATTAATCTTTCTTGCTTACCAGGTGCTTTCATCTCAGGGAGCTTGCATTACATGCATCAGGCCTGTAAAATATTCCATTCATAATACTGGCAGGGGATTGGGTTCACGCTTAGTGCTTCTGTCATGGTCAGGAGAACAGCAGCGTTCAGCATTCTCCTCTGGGCGGTGGAGCCTGGGATCCTGATGGCTTTGTGTGTGAGGGGCAATATTATGTGCACATGCAAACATACACACACAAACACACACACACACACACACACACACACCACAGACCAGCAGCTCAGACAGTAAACTGCTTGCTGCATCACAACGCGGCGCTTTCAAGGACAGAGCAATTGGGATGAAGGCTAACACACGCAAACAATCACTGGAATACATGTAACCAGTCAAGGACAGGGCCAGAACGCTGTCCTCACGTAACGAGGCGGAGAAGGTTGTTCAGTAATACAGAAGAGGTTCACAGCCCGCCCTTTCAAGGACGAGGCAGAGCAAAGTGTACAATTGCTGTGAATCAGTGATGTCTGTTTTGAAAAGCCTGAGGCAGCTGTAATTCCTCTCCTCAGTGTCCTGTTGTTATGCTGCGATGGCAGCGATAGCGGAGAATCCGTGACTTCAACAAGCTATTCTCCTGAGGCCAGTGAGGCTAACGCTGATACACTTCATTTCCAAACAGTCTGCGAGTTCTGTTGTGCAACATGCCTTGCCGAACTAAGGGCAATGTACGTATGTTATCTGTAACATTCTGTGTGTTTGTGTGTGTGTGTGTGTGTGTGTGTGTGTGTGTGTGTGTGTGTGTGTGTGTGTGTGTGTGTGTGTGTGTGCAGCTCCAGAACCAGGACTCGGTGCGAACCCTGCTGAAGCGGACGGAAGCGGAGCTGAACGTGCGCGTGGCCGACGCCCTGAGGAAGCAGGAGGATCCTCTGCAGAGACAGCGCCTCCTGGTGGAGGAGGAGAGACTCAAGTACCTCAACGAGGAGGAGCTCATCATCCAGCAGCTCCAGTCAGTAACAGTGCAAGACTTTGAGTGACTGATTTATTTAAGCAGTAGGGTCTGAGTGGCTTTTTTCATTTTTAATCAATAATAATTAAATCTGATTCTTCCGCCAAGCAGTACAGTTCTTCATCTGCACCAGTGTGAGTGATGATTTTTTGGTCAGTGTATTGATATTTAAACTGACAGTTATGCGGTTAAAGGTGTGTGTTTATCAGGTATTTTACAACTGCTTCAAACGTGACTCACAATGTATATCCGTTTTATAATTAGCTGACTCGCCGGCCGATGCAGTGATAGACTGAGATTATAATTGTAATTAGGCCCGGCATAGAACAAGATGCTTATTAAGATCTGAAGTATGAGATGGTCCAGCAACTAATTGAAGTGACTGCAAAAACAGAGAGTTACCTGGAGATTTAATGATTAGATAACTTGCCTCAGTTTCATAAGTGGAAATGTTCACTGTGGCAGTACTTGCGAAATTGAACTACATTTGAGTGGCATTTTTATTGTAGGCTTAATTGGTTGGCTTGTTAGATGATCTCTCCTAATCGATGTCTGTTATTCGCCGTTGCTAATAGCCATTTTATTTCAGTTAATTATTCATAGAACTTTGATTCAGCACGACTTGAGGCAGATTTATTTGACATTTAGTTTGTCTTTCATTTGGAGGTCTTGCTCATTCTGTGTGTGTGTGTATGCGCGTTTGTGTGTGTCGCATGCACACGCACACACACACACACACACACACACACACACACCACATTAGGGTTTGAGCAAACTAGCCTTTGTATAAATTTACTGTACTGTTTTAGTTCCTGTGGATGTGTCATGCACTGATTTTGAAGTCCCACTTTCTACTGCATGTAACATTGAAATATCCTTGATCCTGCAGATCCTTGACAGGAAATCTTTGCAAGATTTTTGTTCTCTTAACAACTGTCTAGAATTCACAATTTAATGATCTAGCTGCCAGTTGATTGAGAGACAATCTTTTTTTTGTCTGAGTGCATAATTCTCAGAGAAATATTCAGTAAAATCTGTAGTGTAGCACAGGAATCTGTGGTGTTTAGCCTTCTGTCTGTTCCATCTCAGTGACCTGGAGAAGTCGGTGGAGGAGATCCAGAAGGAGTCGTCTGTCAACCACAAGCTGGTGACGGTGCAGGAGCTGGAGGAGAAGGCCACCGTTCTGAGGAAGCTGGGAGAAACACTCACCGAGCTGAAAAGTGAGTCACACTCACTCACACGTGTACAGTATGCATAGGCACAAACATATACACGCGCACCCCCCCCCACTGATTATCTGTCAGTCACTTGCAGCCAGTTTGTTAAACATTTAATCAGTTTCAAATTGCTCAAAAACTCAATGTCTCATGAACCGCCTGACCAAGTCATTTACAGTACTTCAAAAAATACTTTGAAATGTCGTGTTTGGGTGCCGTGGTTGGCTTCCTGCGTCACCCTCTCCTCTCTCCTCCAGATCAGTTCCCCGGCCTGCAGAGTAAGATGCGGGTGGTGCTCAGGGTGGAGGTGGAGGCCGTCAAGTTCCTGAAAGAAGAGCCGCACAGGCTTGATGCCCTATTGAAACGCTGCAAGACCATCACCGACACCCTCGCCACCATGCGCAAGTATGGACCAGAGCAACAGTGCATCAGTGCCTGCATTGCCCTCCAAGTATCTGTGAATTATGATGTGTTGAAAGCAGCAAATTTTAATAACATATCCGGAATCCCAAAATCACTTGCTTAAACTTTCACTTGCTGTCAAGTGGAAACGTTTTTTAATAATATGATGAATAATGATGGAAATACATTTGTCCAGTAAATAATGACATAGTGACATTTGCAGCCAAAGGTTGTAAAATATCATTCCACCACGTCCAGAAATGCGCTGTTGCTCCCATGTTTAAGACACACATCATGGTTGTATGCTTAGTTGTTGCATTAGATTATAGCCAAGTGCATTTGTTTGTTTTTATCTTCGGACGTGAAATATGGTGAACATTTGCTGACATGGAAGAACAATAACAACTTGCCCAATTATAATCAATTCTTGAAGACTTTCCATTTTTACCTCCACCAAGGAGGTCATGTTTTTGCCTGTTTGTTTGTTTGATTGTCAGCAGCATATCTCAAAAACTTATGAATAGATTTCCATAAAATTTGGTGGACAGATAGGCCTTGGGCCAAGGAACAACTGATTACACCATTAGACGTTAAGCATTTTTTAGTCATAACTATGAAACTAACGGAGATAGAGACTTGATTCCAAATTCTAAGGGAATGTTTGCAGGGCCAAGAAATTAATTTAACTAATTTAAGTGATTTAAATGATGTCTTTTGGTGTAACAGCAAGTTGGAGAATTGTTCAGCGTTGGCGGAGGTTTATGCTCTCTGAGTTTTCTAACATTCAGCAAGCATGTTTATTCGCTTCAACCCAGCTGATGGAAGTGCATCTAATTTACATTTTTGTTTTTGCTTTTCGCGTGACAGCTGGATGGAAACAAAGTGATTAATGACTTGCTTCTCTGTGTGTTATCAGACAAGCGAATGAGGGCATGTGGAAGAAGCAAGAGGACTTCTCTAATCTTTCAGCCAAGCACGGCGAGGACTTCCGAAAGACTTCGGACTTTGAGATCCCCACCAGCCCTCCGCTCACCATCAACGACCTGGGTGGAGGCAACAGCCTGTCCAACTGGAGCCCCCACTCCAGCCACAGCCACAGTCACAGCCACAGCCACAGCCACAGTCACAGCCACAGCCACAGCCACAGCCACGGCCATGGGAACCCCTCTGGTGCTCACAGGGACAATCACCCTCCTGTTCCCCACAAGGGCAGAGCCCTGGAGGAGCTGGAGCGCCGCGCCGCCGCTGACAAAGCGTCGTCAGTGGAGGTCCGACTGGTAAGAAACATTTAACTCTCTTTACACCCCCTACATGGTCTAAAACCTTTCGTACGGCACCATTCCCATGTAACGAATCACATGACAACGTACATATAATGTACATACAATACCACATCGCTATACCATTACAGTGACCGTGTGTTTATAAAGTGTCTAGACCCGTCTCTCCTCTCTCCAGGCCGCAGAGCGGGACTGGGAGGAGAAGCGGGCCAGTCTGACCCAGTACAGCGCCCAGGACATCAACCGGCTGCTGGAGGAGACCCAGGCCGAGCTAATGAAGGCTATCCCAGACCTGGACTTCGCTGCCAAGCAGATCAAGCCCTCGTCCAACACACCGTCCTCCCAGAACCCCCAGAGCGGAGCGGGGACCCCGGAGCACCGCCCCAACAAACCCCAGCACAAGCTGTCTGGGAAAGAGACTGGATCCAGGCGTGGCTCCGGTAAGACCAAGAGTTCACTGCTTCAGTCCACATGTTTTATCATTGTATTATAAAACGGATAGTTCTGGTCCTCATTTCTGATTGGCTGAGACATGTCGGGTGAAAACCTCACATCTCCAAAATATCAGTTTTTCAGAAAAACTGCCTTGTTTTCAGCTTGACCACCATGTTTGAGTTTGTCTTAACCCAAGAACATGCAATCCTTTAACTTAATTTAAAACATGCAAATCATCAAAATTTTGCATGTTTTGTTTGTTTTGTTTGTAACATTTGTAGTCTTTCTACTACAGTTTTATAAAAGCAATGAGTGACTCACCGCAGTTTTTTACAGAGATTTTCGATCAGCTAAGTGGGTTATGAACACTCCGCTTCACGTTGTGCCTAACAACGCCTCTTAGCTGTTCTAAAATCACTGTAAAGCTTAATGCTTAATTATTACTCCTTTGTTCAAATGACCCAATTTACTTCCTTTTCCAGATGAGCTGACGGTGGCCCGGTATCGCACCGAGAAGCCCTCCAAGTCTCCTCCTCCTCCGCCACCTCGACGCAGTTTCCCATCATCTCCAGGCTTGACCACCCGCAGCGGAGAGACCCTCATCCCCGGCAAGAGTATAAAGGTGACCATACATTTTCTCGTATGTAGCACGATACATTTTCTCTGCTACCATATACCATCTTTCTTAAATAACCCTCATCTCTGTGTTTACACTTGTAGAAGTCTGAGTCTGAAGAGACAGAGGGCCAGAAGCCTCATGTGAAGCTGAGGAGGGCCGTGTCTGAAAACCCTCGTCCTGCATCTACACCCCCCACCCTGGCCTCTGGGGACAAGGAGGAAGGAGAGGAGGAGAAAATTGCTGCCGAACTGGAGGTACGACAAACTACAAACTCAAACAAGGGTTGTGCATTATGTTGATTATATCCTTCCAAGGCAGGTGTTCAGCGAGTGGGAAAACTGCATCATTTTTATTATTTATGGTATCTTCACAACCTGCCACTGGCTGGCTTTTGCAAGCACGCACACACACACACATACACACACGCACAGAGTTATGCTCACCATCGTTACCACATGTTCAAGCAGCAGGTGCCATATGTCCCCCTGCCCCTGGCACTGGGAGAGCCCAGAGATCACACACAGCTCAGTCACACACATCATCACCCAGCGCTCACAGATCACGGCCAGACAGATGGACCCTGATGGCTGCTTGGGCTGCATTTGAGATGGCCTGCCTGAAATTTGATGGAAAACAGAGTCATCCAAAACACAGTTTGGCTGTCTCTCAGTTTGTTCAACCCAATTCTGATTATTCCATCACTGTGATCCTGTTTTTGAACCCCCCTTGTCCCTCCCCAGCTGTTTGAGAGAGCCCCTCTCAGGCTCGCTCTGCCCCCTCCCCTTTCCCTGCCTGGTAGCCCTCGCAGCAGGAGCAGCGCGCCCCCCTGCAGCCTGGCCCTGTGGCCCTCTGAGGCCCCAGGCACCAAGGTAACACGCTGGCTGACCCAGCCTGCTGTGGATTGCTGCCCTCTCAGGCCACTGTCCCGCTTCTCCTTAACACCCCTCTACAGCACACCTGCCACCACCCGCTCCTTGGCCTCCAGCCACGTTGACACACACACTCCTCTCCTCACCCTGAAAATAACCCACAGCACACTCCACAGTACAAACAACAGAGTGTCTCCCTTCTGCAGACATTATTGCTCACCAACGTCTCTCTTCGTTGTTGTTGATGTGCATGCATGCTGTGTTTATGGACTCCCAACCAAAAAGATATAAAACACACCATGAAATTCGAAAAAAAAAAACAAGGTCTCATTTTCACATACTGCTGTTATTACCATCGTAACAACCGCATCATTACTTTGTTGTTTAGACTGGTTTGGAGATGGAGTTGTGCAACCATATGACAATGTAATTATGTGATAGCGCTGTTACTATTGTCATCATTTTCACACACACAACATGAACATGAACACTTTTGCCTCAGATAACACAACTAAAACCTTTCTCCCAACCATCCTTCGCACACAGGTGTTACACTTTGAACACAAACTCACTCAGATTATTTTGAGTTCCTTTGTTCATATGCATCAATCCTTCACAAACACATGAAGAAAATTCTGTGTGAGTGTTTGTCTGCAGTGGGTTTGCAGTTGATAGTGCAGTGATGTGTGTGTGTGTGTTAGCATGTGTGACCAGCTATTGAAACCTTACACACTGTATCAATCAGTTGTCCAGCTGTGCTTTACTCGACTGCTCTGGCCTTGAGAGGGAGCAGCGCAGAGCGGGCCACACAGCCAGCACTCTGGCATCACATGCAACGGTAAGAGGCCGACACACTTTTACACAGTGCTACGTAATTGACGTTAAAGTCAATATTGATACAGTACATGCTGAAAACATCACTAAATCTTATTGTATTTCTCAGTGGTGCTTGTTTATCTCTTTATGCAGTAATCAGTCTCACACAGGCTGTTGTTGGAGTGTGTCAAAGCTATGACCAATTGAATGTGTTTGAATTTAAATTTCAAGCCCTCTCCTCGTGTTACAGGGCAGGCGTGCGTCTCTCCCTCCCGTCCCCCACATCGTGTTGACTGAGTGTTTGCCAGCTTCACCCGCTCCCTCAGAGGATCCTGTCAGAGATTTAGCAAAGGACCCCACAGAAGAGAACCCAACACAAGATCGGACCGGTCATCCCACGGTCTCCCAGAGTCAAGTCTCCAAGGAGAGGGATCCGGTTAGACTGTCCCGGAGAAGCCCTCCTCAGCGGGAGCTAAGGGTCCAGCGGTGTTTTGAGGAGGACACGCAGTGGAGGGAGGAGCTGGCCCTGGTGTTGACTGAGCTGGAGGTGAGGGTGGTGTCTCCCATGGAGGCCCAGGAGCTCAGCAGGATGGGAGGAGAGGTTCTGCAGACTCTGATCATCCCACCGCAGACTGAGGAACCCTCTGAGGTGCAGCTGAGCGACCGGCCTCTCCTGGTGCTCTTCAGGGAGGAAGTGACAGTCACAGAGGCCTACAGGCTGCTGCACTCACTTCTGGAGTCCAAGCCGGTGCCCAAACCCAGGGTAGGATCCTCCACCAGCAGCTCCAGCCCCGGGGGGCCCAGGATCTCTCTCCACCCCGGCCAGCAGGGCTTTCTGGTGGAGGCTCTGAGGAGAGGAATAGAGACGGGGGACAGGACATTAACACTTCAGTGCAACACTGAATTTGAGATTATTCCTGAGGTCCAGCACCGCAAAGTAGACGCTGTTCCTGAACCCAATGGGCCAGCTAGCTCCTGGAAGAGGGGAGAGGATATCCGGAGAAGCACCTACAGGAGGCTGGACAGCCTTGAGGAGACCATCCGCGAGCTGGAGAACACCCTGATGGAGATCGGTGGCCATCCCGCCACAGAGGACATCTTCTCTGAGGAAACCTCCAAAAGCACACCTGTACAGATGACTAGCGCTCCGGCCTCAGAGACCAAGAAGCCACCAGTCCCACCCAAGCCGTCCTCTTTCATCCCTCCATCGATCCAGGTTCATTACTTCCACCCGCTGTGTAGATTCCTATTCTCAAAGGGCATGCTCTTATTTTCTTTCTTTACCTCTTCTCTGGGTGACTCAATGTTGGAATTTCACTTTCAAGCGAGCGTAATGTTCTGATGTCTGCTCCCTGATGAATTGGCATCTAATTGTATTTCAAATTGAAACTGTGTAGCACCTATTAAACTGTATTGAAGGGGACAGACAACAGACTCCGTCCCTACTTATCTGTTCTGTGATTAGTGCTGGAGCTGCTCTCCTGCTGGGCCCAGTGTTGTTAATTGTCTTTTCATCGACCTGCCCTGGCATCTGTCTTCTCTCTGTAAATCTGGTCAATTTCACTCCTTGTTACAATAAACAGATAATAAAAAAATACATAATACAAACGCTCTAATTTCTTCACCTTTTCTTTCTCTTCTCTTTACTCCTCAACTTTATCAGGTTTTTTGCCTTCTTGTCTGTGTTCTGCACTTTTTCCTCCTTGAAATCATTTGCCTTTTCATTGAAAACTGACTACAATGTCGATCTGTATTTGAAAGAGACTTACGGCGATATTCCACTCTGGTGTAACATTTTCATTTTTTAATACACTTGCCTAGTGTCACATCATAATTGCATACTCGTTAAATTACCTGGTGAAATCGTGATCCCAGAACGCCAGAGAGAAATATCATTCGAGTCAATCCAATTAACTTGGTCTACGTCTTAGAGGTAGGATTGTCAGACCGCTATGAGGAAAACAAAAGTTAGCAAGCAATATCATGACTGATATGGGACCCAGTATTGGTAGTTGACTGCTCAGGAACTCCCATGAGGACAGGATTATTGAAAACCACCTCACCAAAGTGAAATATTACTTTTAATATACCCCTTGTTATTATCCAAGGATCATGTAATGAACTGTATTACCAGACATTGCAAGTAGCCAGATTTATTTATTTTTTCAGCTCACCTCCAGCTGACCTCGGGTAATGATACCTCAAAGCGCGCATAAAACGCAACAAAGATTAGCGATTATCAAAAGACTTCTTACGTTCCTGCGTCAACAACAATTTCAGTGAAGTGTCTTGACAGCTTACAATGAAAAGGAAAGTGTTGCATGTTGCTCTGCGTGTAGCCTCCCACTCAGGGCAGGGCTGCGGTACTTGACAGTCACACTGTCATGGTGAGTTTCAGCACTCTGATGTAGAGCCAGGGAGCATTTCCCGTGGGCAAAGCAGGGGGATTACAGAGTCTTCACACATTATTTCATCACTCCGACTTCAACCACGTTCATCACTCCAAATATGATCCTATTTCCTACCCTTGTCCTAAGTTTGCATAATTTACTGACCAAATTCACGCTGACAAATGATCTACTTTGGAGCCCCATTACAGTTTAGTTCCAATCATTAGGCTAGGATGAGGATTTATTCATCAAGCGTCAAGTATACTGTATATTTTATGTCTATATTTCAAAACTCCCCTTCACATCGGGGGCTGGGGAGTCAGTGCTGGAGGATGCACAGGCCAGAACACTTCCCAGGCTGTTTTCCACATTGCACATTAGCATATCAATGAAAGACTGGCTATTTGAGGCTATTACAGTTTATGTTTTATCACTTCTCCTCGCAGCTAATGTCCCTGCGTGCAAAAGAGGCACAGTCGGATGGAAACATGAGTGAATGCGTGTTTGTTTTTGTGCGTATTAGAGGCACTCGACAGAGGCGCCCAACAGGAAAGATCATTAAGCGCACTGCCTCGTGGATCCCGCCGTGAAGCTAGGCTACGCAACGTCAGTTTTGATGTTGCATTTCTATATTCTCCTCTTTGTCATCTCTACTGATAGATGGTGAAACTCTGCGGAGTGGATAGTGCAGAATATCAGCAACGAGCGCTGGTCTTAAAAACCTCATTGGTCTCAGGGGACAGACTCGCTTGCTGGAATCAGAGTCTGTATTGAGTTGATGTCTGTCTGATTTATATACTAGAGCCACTGAAGAGGAGAAATGAAATGTATGACATGTCCATGGTGCGATTCACACTTGCTCTCCTCTCTCTTCTTTCCCTCTCTCTCCCCATCCGCTCCGCTCTTTTCCGCCTCTCCCTCCTCTCTCCCCATCGACCCGTCTATCCGCACCTCCGTCTTCCCTCTTTCTTCTCCTCTCCCAGGGAGGGAATACTTCCAGCGTGGGAAAGGTTCTCCACTCCTCGGCCGCCTCCAGACTGAAGCACCTGCAGCAGAACAGCACAGACAAGAGTAAGAGCGGCAAAAGGGAGGACTTCCTGAAGAGCCAGGGCCAGCAGCAGGTATTATCTTTATCATCACTACCGCCACTCGTCACTCATCACCCGCACCCAGCCCTCTCTTTACCCCCACCCACAGCACTTCTTCACCTCCCCATCACACCCCACTCAGAAGATCCCCAGGGTAAAACTGCAACACTCCGGTGTCGTATTCTGTCGATAGTTTTACTTTAAACAGCCTAGGCGGTGTAGGATTAGCGGTACAATTATCCAAACAGAGTGTCTGCAGGTCTGGAAAAAAGTCTTCAGATGTCTTAAATTATATTAGCTAAACCCAAAGGCTTAAAAAGTTTTGAATAGTGTTGAATGTAGCATTTTAAGTCTTAAATTCAATTTTATTGGTCTTTAAAAATGTTGAGGTTTTTTTGGTATTTGTTTTTCAGTAAGAAATCAGCCTAGTCATGCAGACCTGCGTAAGCCCAGATCTTCATAAATCTTCATTTTTGTTTCAGTTCTGAAATTGGTCTTATATTTCATTGTAACTGGCATTAAAAAGGTCTTAAAACGTCTTTAAATTTAATTCTATGAACCTTCAAGACTCCCTGCTAAAGCCTCTTTCTATTCAAGGAACAATATGCATTGTCTGACATGGAGTGGCAGTTGCTGTTGTTTTTTTCCCATACTTTCACAAATTGTATTACCAGGAGATGTAATAGAGTCCCCTGATTATTGATTCTATTTCTTTTTTGGGCTTTTATTGGCAAACATTGCAGTGTTTTGGAGAAGGGACTTGTAGGGACTCAACTCAGGGATGCTAGATGGCCTCAGGAGGCTAGGAAATTGAACTGTTGAAGCATGTCAGTCCAGTAAAGCCAAGAGAGAAGTTCTGTTTTTTTATTCTCACCCTGTGCATGGGCACGGGGGGAGAAAAAAAAAAAAGCTTGATGTCATTGTAATTTGAAAAATAACAGGAGCACTGAAGTGCACCTAAACCTCCGTAGCCCCCGAAGAATTTGACAGGGAGTTCAGAGACAAATTCAGTTCTGAAGATTGCCGAGAAGTGAATGAGTGAGCGAGGGAGGGAGAGACTGGAGAGACGGGAAGAGTAATGAAGCTTAGGTCGCCTCAGAGTGAGAGAAGATTGGGAGGAATCTCTTCAGTGGCGCCTAATAAGGGGCCCGTTGAGTCACTTGCAATCACTGATTATTCAATATGAAGAGGACATTTCTTCAACTCTCCCTGTCTCCCTCTTTCCCCCCATTTAGTCTTCCACTTTTCCTCCTCTTTATTTCTCTTTCCTTCTTCCGCTCTCTGTACCATCCAATTTACGCCCTCTGCCTTCTTTCTCCTTCTCGCTCTCTCTCTGTCGCTCACCCTCACTCTCATTCCTCGTGCTGTGGAAGCTGAGTGGCTTCCCTTGCTTGTCTAATGAAAGCAAAATTAATCCCATTATTTCAGTATGACACTCAGACGCAGCACGCTCGCTTTATCCACAAACTGTTCCAAACAATTATCGTAAAAAAGAAGTAGTATATGTGAAAGCGCTTTCCTCAGAAGGACAGAAGATATTCAAAACAAACTGTCAGCATGGGCAGTTGGTGCCAAGCCATTTAGGATGGCAACATACCTCAACTGCAAATAACAAATAACGAAAAGAAATTAAGAACCATTAAAGAGTCAGTTGAGCTGAACAAAGATAATTAACAATCAACTGTGTCGATCTTCACAGTTCCTCTTAACCTAATCTTGCAGCATTGTGAATTAGGGGGTGAGAGGTCAAGTAGTCGATTAGTGGGGAGCTGGGGGAGGTGTCAGTCGCCCATAAACAGGCACGGGGAATCTGTTCTGGAAAGCAGATTTCTCAACTGCACACATTTTGATGCTCCAGCTCTTTCTGCTGAGTGTCAAAATCAAGTTAAGTGAATATAAATGAAGCCTTAAAAACATCATTCAAAGCATTTCCTAAAAATGCTACTTATGAAACTATTGATAATTGACCTTACCCCTGGTCTCTTTAGGGAAATCACATTAAATACCTCCAAAACTGTCCTAAATAAACAAACTGCCGAGCGCAAATTGCACTCTAAATGGTTTCATCCTGGGTCTACTTGTAGATTTGTAAACCAATCGAATGTATGGAAGCGGTTGAGACTAGCGTTTATGAAATCTATACGCTAAAAATAACCTGTAACAACATTTCCTGGAACCACAGTGGGGACGGGACCTCTATATAGATCTGCAGCTGAGCAGGGCCAGTGCGGTCACATCAGTCTCAGTATGTTCCATTTCTCAGTGACCAAATGGACGCATGTATTAATATATATTAGATGCTCTAAATGTATTAGATGCTTTTTGGGGTGGTTTTGTGTGTATGTTTTATTTCAAATCTCTGATAAAGCAAACTGGCCTGCAATGCAATGCAACATAGCATGACATTTGTGGAAAATATCAACACGATAATTTCAACATACTATTCAAACCATAGTGAAGCCCAAGTGCTGACGATTTAGCATTGAGTTGTTGTTTCCCACAAGTTGTTAATTTTGACAGCACTCATGTGAAGAACATTGTGGGCAGGATTATCTGATGTGTACTCAGTCAAACTTAGGAAACATCCTGACATTTTCAGTGTACAGACAGGATGGAGAAAAATCTGTCTACTAAATCGTTTTAAGTTCAGCATAATGAAACAGCTGAGCATGGACTGTGCCGTTCTCAAAAACACGCTGATTATCTGCATCTCATCTCATCAAATTATAAAGGCGGTTGGCTGATTTGCATACAGCCTTTAAGAGCCAATTAAGGACTTTTGCCTACTCAATGTTCATCCCACCCTGTGTTGTTTAACCCATCACTGACACGGGGCTTGTGATCAATCCGAAGAGAAGTCCTAATTATAACGACTTAAAAAAATAATGTGATGCATTCTGCTACTTTTTCACGACTAAAAACTAACCAGTAACCCGTATTTTGAACTATATATTCATGGGGATTGTGCCATCCAGCATAGCATCTAAATTCCCAGGACCCACACATCAGAACTGTACTGATACCCTGCACCCTTCAGTTCACCCTCCAACTCACACCCATTCATTCCACTCTTGACTGATGTTGTTGTTCTGACAATCAGACATGCCCTCCATGGGTGACCTCTCTGCTTGGGCCACAGCTGAAGGTAAAGTTGTCTCTTCTCTAACCCTCTTCCTGGAAAATAACCCCTAAACGTGACCCCCATACTCTTGACCCTCTTGCCAGCTCCTGTTGGTGTTTTAGATCATTCTCCTTCTTTTTGTCTCTTGTTTTCCTCTGGCCAAACGATGTCTTCTGAAGAGACTTAAATCACAGGTGCAAAGATGTCACATTCATGTTAATGTTTTGCACCAAGCCTGGGGCTGCTGGCCGGGTCCAGCTATATGATGTTATCTGTGTGTGTGTTGATTGTGGGTGTTAAGATAAACTGGTCCTTTCTTTAGATGATGCTCTGCGCCATTGTGCTTGGGCTGGCTGTTAGCTAAGCTTTACTCAGAGACGTTAGAGCATTCCAGGCATGAGGATCCTTCAAATCAATGTGCTGGATAAGAACAGACAGTTCAAAGCCACAATTTCTCTCCGTTTGCTTTGGCACAGATCAAGGAGAGCATGACAATGTGAATCACTTTCATGCCGTAAAACTCTATTTCCATTTCCCATTTGGCCTCTTATTACTTCTGGCTGTAAAACAGGCCAGTTAAAGGTGCTGGGCATGAGGTGGGGGTTGGGGTTGTGAAGACCTATCCCACGAGGCTGTCTTTTGGCAGGCGGCTCTGAGTCCGTGAGATGAAGGGAGGCTGCTTTGCCGCACTAACAGACCAGAATAAATGTGTCGGCCAGGCTTGAGAGGACTTCCTCAAGCAGAAGGAACAGCCCCGCTCTCTGGGGACGGTTGGCAGCACAGGCACTGGAACCGCAACAGAGCAGGTTAAAGCCTCCCAGCAGCCCAGAGTCGACCAGCACACACCTGCTGTCCTACCATACAGAGCTAAATCCTGTAATCCCCTCACAAATGCCTTTAAAAACTTGCAGTGCCACAGCAAAAACTTTACTCCTGTTGCCTATTTATAAAACTGCGATTGACAGCTTTCACAAGGTGTAAACTCTTCAATTCTTGTGTATATTGAAAATTTGTTTTATTTGGATTAGATTTGGAGGTGTATTTGGGATTTTTCAGTATTTACATATCTTGTATTTACTTATCCAGGCTTGGTTCCTTCAATAACTATGTGACTTGAGAGGGTTATATCATTCCTGACCATGGCAGAGTCACACGTGATTGTGACAAAAATGTGGTCACAACATAACAGATTCTCACTCTTGTCTCGCCCTGTCATCACTCCGGAGCGTTTTGCACTGTCTGTCTCCTGCCCATACACGTTACTGGGTCTCTCAGCTGCCTTCACCCTGTCTCCAGCCATGAAAGAGAGACAAATACACGTTGTGAATGTGTTATCCAGAAGTCTCACACTGCTAGAACAGTGCCATCTACTGACTCACTCCAGCATCACACGGAGAGGCCGAAGGTGTGATGCTGTCCATCGGGATATTTTGCATTTTTTAATGAGTGACAATCATTAAAACAAGTGTCAAAATAGAGTGGACAACAACAGTGTAATTTGCATTTTCACTTTTACTGTTGCCATATTACAGAAGGTGTGTTTATCAGTGGTTTGGTCATCATGTGTAGATGGCAGTCTGTCTCATGGCTAGCATCACACATGCTGATATCGACCTGAATAACGGTCTCCTGTGTTTGTCTCTTGTTCTCATTTCACCCCTCCCTCACCCCCACACCTCTCACCCCTCCACCCTACTTGTTTCTCCCAACACTCGTTCCTGCGGCGCAACCTCACCCACCCTGTCACCCTGTGTGAACCTGTGCCACCCTGCGCCTCCCGGCCTGCCCATCCACCTGCGCCTCTGTGACCCTGCGGCAGTGAGAGACCTGTCCTTGCCTGACCTCCTCAACCTCTTTCTCCTCCTATTCAGCACCACCCGACTACAGAGCTGCACGCATCCATCCGCCCCCTTACTTAATAAATCAGCCCCCGTTCTGTCCCTCTGAGGGTCTTGTTCTTGGACCTTCACTTCTCCAACTATTACTCACACTGCAAAGTCTACACTGCTCCCCACTCTGTGTGTATGTGTGTGTGGGTGTATGTGTGCGGGTGTATGTGTGCAGGTGTGTGTGTGTGTGTGTGTGCGTGCGAGTGTGTGCATGCGTGCGTGCATGCGTGTGTGTGTTCTGCTAAGTGAATGGGAAGGTGCTGCAGGGGACAGTCCCCAGCCACTACCACTACCAACTATAAGACTGTACTCTCTTCTATCATTCTCCCTTTATCCCCTGAACACCTCTCATCTCTTCACGTTCCTCCCCTCCCCCCCTCCCCTCTTCCTGCCCCTCGTCTGTCCTGGGACCCTGCTGTACCTGAAGGCCTTGGGGACCAACAGCACCAGTGGCAGTATTGAGCCATACCTCTCTGGCACCAGAGCTGGCAATTTCTCAGGCCGGGTGCCCTCCGGTTCGGCGCCGTTCGCCCCTGGCCTGAGGAAGTATCCCCAGGAGGGGGCGCTGTCCTCCCTGACGGCCTCCTCCAGCCAGGCGAAGGCCCTGCTGGCGAGCCTGTCAGCCTCCAGCCTGAGCGCCGAGGCCCTGCTCCTCTCCTCCACCTTCCGGCATCACCGCCTGCTTCGCGAGCAGCGGGCCTCCTCCCTGCCCCTGCCCAGCGGCCGCTCCTCCTCCACCACTACCGCTGCTACCTCCTCCTCCTCCTCCTCCTCCTCTTCGACTTCTCCCACCTCCACCACCCCGACTCCCTCCCCGTCCCCCTCCCCCCCGACCCCCCTGAGCTCCCTCACCCTCTCCTCCCTGGGTCGGAAGCCCAGCGGTCGAAGCCTTGAGAGCTCCGGCCTCAACAGCTACAAGGAGTGTGGCAGCAAGGCTCCGCCTAAGGACCTCTCCGCCCGCAGCTCCCAGTGAGGAAGAGGAGGAGGACGACGAAGAATACAATTCAAGCGCCATCACATGCGAGACGCGAAGAGAAACCAAGCGCAGTGGATTCAAGTAGATTATAGAAAAGAGTGGGGTGAGCCACTGAAATTCCAGCATTCTTTTTCATATTTTTTTTCAGGACTTTTTTTTTTTTTCTGCCTTTGGCCTCACTCCAGTATGCAGAATCATCACATATCCATGGCAAGAACTTCTGTACTGTAAATGGAGTCATAGTCTCCTCCTTGGACACGTTTCCTCCTCTGATCTGGTTTCACGGTTCCTCTGCAGCTCTCCCACACAGTCGTACTGCCAGTTCCCCAAATAGAGAGCGCACAAACAGGGCCCCCACTCCCACCAACAGGCTGGTCTAGCCTGATGTGGTCTGGATGGATATAGTGACAGCGCCAGTCTCATATGTACCCTCGCCCATCGCATCATTTGCCAAATCTCACTCGATGGGTTGTTAGTGGAGTAGATAAAATATCTAGACTGTGACTTATAACATAGAGAATAGAGCTGCAATAATCACCAAGTGAGTACAATAATCGTGTGTGTTCAGAATAATATCGCTCTCACTCTTTTACTTGCATCACCTGGCAGAATGTGAGCCCGCTCAGAAAAACAGATTTTAAAAAGTAGATGGAGGTAGCGGTCGCGGTTTCAAGCTGTTCTGTGTTTAAAGGGCATCTGAGGCTTTTCTTGCGTCACCTGTGTCGAACTCTGAACTGGTGCTATATTTTCCTCCCTGTTTGTACACACTGTGTAAAGAGTTTACATGAATGTCCCCATTCCCCCGAGCCTTTGACCCTCACTTTGTTGCAACTGTACATTCCACTGTCTAATAGTCGGGGGTGAAATGGGTTGAGGTTTAATCAATCAACGGCTTTGTTTTCATCTCACCCTGTTTATATGTTTATATGTGTCCCTACAAAATGGAGTGGTGACGTAGACCATGATGAACAGCTTTCAGAAAAATATGCTCTGATTTGAGAGTCTGCACACACACATTTCCTTTTGAATTTGATAATTATAATCACAAAAGCACATTGTAGGAAGCAGTATTATAAGAGCACATCTCTATTTAAAATGCTTTGAAGGGACCAGGAGGGGCAATTATACAAACAAACGAAAAAAACATAAATGATGATTCATACACAAATGTAGAATTGCCGTACATGTGTAATGAATAGTGAATTATGACAATCAGGATGTACCCACAGCAGCAGCTCACAGGTTGCCCTGGTATTCCAACATCAGAGCTCAAAGCCCCTCCCAAAGACTCAAGCACACACACTGGTAACACACACACACACTCTTTCACACACGCCCTTCTAAAGCCAAGCTGTTTGAAAAAGCACAGTCTCCAGTTGTTTCTTTTTCCCCATAATCTTGCCTAATGTTAAATTTTTTATGTCACATCTGTTGCACCGCTGATAATGAGCACACTGGTATAAAATGCCACATGGACCAGAGAATGATTTATTGGTTTTCACAATTTCTGGAATCTGATCTACAGAATGATATATCAAGTACTCTCTTTGGGGAAAAAATGGACACTATTGCTTTTTGAATGCTGCCTGACTTTAAATTGAATTTGTTGGGAAACAGCTTCCCAAGTTTTCGGCAATTTGCAGGCCCTCTTGTAAAACATAATACCTTCTCTGAAAAAAAAACAACTTTTCTTATCTTTCACTGCAACGAATTGATTACACCCAAAAAGCTGTCATGCTGCATTACAGCCGAGTCGATTCTGAATAGTGTTTAGAAGAGAAACAATCCTTACTAAATATCATTTAGTGCATATTTAAAGATCTCACACAGCTTGACCCTTAAGGAGGCAGAGAAGAGAGAATAGAAATATAAAGCAGGCACATTTTCCTCTCAAACAATTGACACTTTTCCCCTAATTTTTCAACAAGAAGCACAAAGTTACAAATGATTTCGGAAGAAAATCAGCAAACAGCCCCAGGTATCGAAAATAGATCATCGATGTTACTCTTGCTTCGCCCAGTTTTATAAACCTGCATATCGTAACATGAAGCGTTTATGAATGTTAGGCCTTTGGTGCTTCAATGACAGTGGCTGAGGTTGTGATTGTAGTTTAAAACACTTGCATCAAAGGCCTGTCGGTGTTTTCCAACAAGGAACTCTGAATTCAAGGAACCATTTTAAAGCTCCCTGTCCTCCGTGATGTTGCCCCAAGGCCGCCCACCGCGGGGGTGACGGGGTTGGATGGGTTTTCATGGACAAAGTGAATTTTTCCAGTCGTTCACTACGCCGAGTGTGTAAAATCGATTCTTTGCGGCATTGAGATGAAAACAGTAGCTCGTGTAAAGGGGCTGGTGTCAAAGAGTAGGCAGCTCGAGGAGAGGGGATTAGTTTGGGGACATGTGTTTGAAGGCTACATTAATAAGGCGCGCTTTGACTCGCCTCCACTGAGAGTGCTTGTGATATGAAAGACCCAAAGAGATGAGAGGAAGGGTTTGTCAGGATGTGACAGTCTGAGAGCCATTTAGTGGCTGTTCTTTCTGTGCCCCTTTCACTTTGCTTTGTCTTTGGTGTGGGCCGAATTAGAAACCGCTCAAGTGAGGTTATCCTAGGACAAAGTTTGACGGGCCTCAATTATGAACAGTATGTGCAATATATAATTAGCAGTCCTGCAATTTTACCATGGCAGTGCTCTTTGCCTCTGAAATAACCCTGCCTCTTTGCCTGCAAGGACCTGTAACCATGTTTTTTTTTTTCCCAGTGCCTCTAAGACTTTGTTCTTGCAAGAAATCTCCAGTTGATCTAGAGTTGTTGTATTGCAGTATTAGATCAGCAGCTTGGACGGAATAACACTTTAGCCCAAAGAAGAGACTGCGAAAACCGGTGTGTTGGTTTTCGCAGAAACAAGGAGACCGAGCTCGAGATGCAAAGTGTGTCGGGTTGCAGCCGCGGCATTCGACTGAGCGCTCCCCCGGTCCTCACAAAGTGCGAAACTGCAAGCTCGCAGCACAACGAGTTAAGCCTCACGCTGGGCGCTCTGTAGCTATGCCAGGTTCAAGCCCTGGGTTTCATATTGAGTGAAGTCAAATGAAAGAAATTCACTTACTCATGCTGTTCCACACTCAAATCCATAACTCCCAGCGTTAAATTTGCTGCATTTGCATCTGGTGAGCGTTGGGGAGGAAGTATTCACGCTTCGCTGCTTTCCCCGAGTAAAGTCCGAGATGAAAACCCCAGAGTTTGCGTGACAATGCTCTCTGGAGTGATTTTCAAGACTAGTGTTATTGGACTGTGATTTCAACATGGCTGCAGGCTCGGAGGGCTTGTTGAAGACACTCACAGTGAACGCCCCTGGCAATCAGAAAAACTCATGCAAACTTGAAATGAAATGAAACATAGAAGAATTATACATATATAAATATATCTTAAGTGAGATGTTTGTGTATGATATTATAATTGTGAAGAAAAGTGTGATATATATATAGGCCTAGATTAAATTATATACTGTAAAATGTCATCATCTCTTCAGTTTTATATATTAGTGACCATTTTGTACAGATTTTTTCCTTTTTTAATTCATCAAGAGAGATATTGCATTTCACACGGGCAGATTATTTATTCATATGCAGAACATTTTTATATTTGTTTGAAAATATTATCTGTATAGATGACAGTTAGCCTCTGTAATATACACTGGAGTTCATTTTTAAATTCTAGGGTTTTCTTTATTAGCACTCTGAGTTTGATTTTGTTTTGATTTATGAAAAGCTTTTCCCTTAAAACGCTTGTCCAGCACACTGTCTGCACCTTGGCCTCTATGTAAAGGGTCACCTTGAGGTGTAGGACCAACGCCTGTGCTTAGGGGGCTTCTCTTGCTACTACTCATTTGCTGTCAGGGGTTGTTTTCTGTTCTTTTTGTCTGTTTTTGGTTCTGCCCCATCCTGTATTTGTGATTCAGTAATGTTGGAGATAGTGAGAAACACAGATGTTGTGGTAACTACTGTGAAAGGTGAGTTTGTGGGCCCACCTGCTTCATATAGAGCCTTGCTGCTGCTGATAGATAGATTGATTTATTTGGCTTTAACTGTCCTCTGTGTGTTATGGCTGCTTGTGAACAGGAGAGGCAGCGATGTGGATGTGGATGCTCAGTGGAAAAGCATTCACAGAGAATAGAGAACAGGCTCTTTTACCATTACAACAGGTGGAAATGCATTTTTGTCGCTCATTCTGTTCCAGTCGTTGCACAAAGTGACTTTAGGTAGCAGTGAAGCTAAACCACACAATCGTTAAGTAAAACCACAGAGATGGATCAATAAGGGAATTATATGGATTTATAGCTTTTTTTTCTCTTATTTTGCCATTGTATCTTTTTTTTTTATAATGAACCTACATTCTGTAGTATGTATATGAGATTTTTACATGAATGTGTGGATGTTCAAAAATCTTGGCATCAAAAATAGAAAACAAAAACAAATCGATATGTAAATAGACCAAGTCATTCCTAGCGAGTTCAACAAATTGTTATGTCCAAAAGAAAATGTTTTATTAATAAAATATGATGGGTACAAAGGTATAAACAAAACAATGCATGTATAGTCTCAAGCAATCGCACGGTGCAGTTGAAAAAATGTTGTCTACATGTTTTCTCAAAAAAATGAGAAAGAGAGAGAGGGAGAAAAGAGGTTCCATGTTAGAGGTTTACAACTGTAGAGAATGAAACATTATTTTGGTATCTGTGACACAGGCATGCTCAATCTTACTGTGATCTGTTATGTGGTGATGATGAAGATGATGATGTCGATGATGATGATGGTGGTGGCTAAGAGTGATGAACGATTCAGAACGCTTGAATGCACCCCAACCAGAAAACCCACCAATAATGGTGTACTCTTTCCACAGAGTGATTCTCCCATTTGTAGAGTAGTGTGATATAAGAACAAAATAATACAGAAAATAGATCTATAATATAATGATATATAAATTTAAAAGCCTACCGATACTGGAGATACTAATTTATCAGTGTGGATGCCATGATATTCTGTGAGAAATGTGTGTGTTTTTCCCGTGAGAAGACAGTAGGCAGTTGAACCTGCCTTCTTTTGTACATAATTTGCTGTGATTGTGTGTCTAATAAAGTGCAGCTCTCTTGTACAGTCGTGGCGTCTGGATCTTGCTTCATGCTGAGTACTTACAGTGGGGTCAAAGGTGTCTGGTTGTCTGTTATAGGATGGCTCTTTGGAAACGTGGATACAAAGCTGTGGATGTTCAGGTCCCAACACTCACTTTGTAGAGGAAATGCAAATACTGAAATAATTGTAAAAAAGTAGGCCTATTAGGTAAAAATAAAGCTATGGGATCTTATATTTTTTTTATTTTTTAAAAGGTAAGAACAACAAATTTTGTTTTACATATAAAGCCATATGGAGCCACACAAAGTATTAAAAATGTATTTGAGTAAGATTTGGAATCAAAGTCTTGGACTGTTGCATTACAAATAATTTGTAATTATTTCTACTCAATTCTATTTACAGAGCAAAAATGTTTGAGAAAAATGAAACTTCCGTAGTTACTTCCATAGACCGGTTATGTAATTTTATATATGTACAGAACATTTTTTTTATGCTCGTTCTCTTCTCTGTATGTTTAAGTGTGATTCCAGTTGCGTTATGAAAAGTCTTGGAGCAGAAGCGGCTCAGGTGTCCTGGCGCTGTGCCGGCCACCGGCCGTCTGTCCGCCTGTATGGCGTGTTCCTCAAATCTGAGGCGGAACACAGACAGGTTTAGTGAGGT